>NC_092012.1:35432200-35755742 GCF_042242105.1 Pempheris klunzingeri | reverse complement strand
TCTGTTCACCCACACAAAATCTATATGTGTGCATTTCAAAGCAGGCATCTGAGCCGAGCCCAGGCTGCCTCCGTTCTGCAGGCCAGACAATCACTGTCAATCTACCTAATGACCAAGTGTCTGCTGATGCATGCTAGTGAAGTGGGGAGAGTCCCCGGGTGCAACATGAAGCAGAATGGAGAGCATCCCCTGCTTCTCAAAGTGTTGAAAGGGCATGTAAACCCCCCTGCTGGAGCTTTCCCGATGCTTCTCACTTTCCTCTGTAACTTTAGTTAGATCAAAGAGAATGGGGCCCTTAAGTAGAAATAGTACAGATCAACTAGGGTTGGGGTGAGTCGCATGAGGGTGCAGAGGGAAAGTTGAATCATAGAGTATTCTGTCAGAGTGCGATTCCTCGGCTAACGAAAGTGTGTTTTAACAATGTATGCCGCAAAAAAATCTTCCCTCAGGGTTTAGGTTCAGTGCGGATAGACCAAAGGATGAGTGGAGAGCAGGAAGTTGCAAGACAAGGGGGCCCGATGCTCCTGCTGTAAATCCCTGCCCCTGCTTCATTCCTGTGAGCGATGCTGCGGTGGGGCGGTGGCTCCGTCCCGCTCAGCAGCCGAAGGATGTAGGAGATTGAATCAGACCTGCCGGCTCGCTGGCCGTTTCAGCAGCAAAATAAATGACAAGCCAAGTGCTGGGGGAGAGAGAGCGGGGGCAGCCCAAAGGTGTGACCCCACTGATGAGATGAGAGGCAGTCCAGACCTGCCAGATGCACTATTAGAATCGGAGACTGAGATGGGAGATGGAGAGAGAGGAAGAGATAGTGGGGGCCCGCTGTCACTTTATCAAATTCCTCCCTGGCGCATGGTAACAGAGGTCAGGGGAAGAAAAGCATGGGGGCAGAGTGTAAAGCTGAGTGAAAACACAGTGCGGCTCTAATACCTTTCATAAAGAGAAAAGCCTCCTCATCCGCCAGCCATGATTAAATATAACCTGAGTGCTGAGAAACTAACCCCCACTACACCGCCAAGGCCTAAGTTTGTGAGTGCGTGTGTACACTCGCGGGGTGACGAGGGTAAAAGCAATTTGTGGAGAACTTGTTGGGTGAGTGGAGTGTGTTTTTGTGGCACCAGGGAGGGAGCGGGGGGGGGGAGTCGTGCACATCCTGGCCTGCAGCTCTCTGACACCAGCCGGGCAACAGTTAATGTGTTAGACTGCTGGTCGCCTGAAATTAATGCTGTCATCAGCAGCTGGAGAGGAAGAGCTAGAGACTATGTAACGTCTGCTGAACAGCGGCCACTGTGGTCTGCAAGCGCCAGCTACAGGATAACAGCATCCAACCGCCCTCAAGACTCTTGAGTTGCCTCACAGACATCGTTTGGTGACCTGAGGCCCACTTCAAGCTGTATGACATGTTAACATGTTACCGTGATTAAAGCCAAGTTACCATCTGTGCAGGAGAAAGCCAGGCCCCCACAAATGTATCTGCAATTTGTGATCTGCTTGTAAACAGTATTAGCAAATCCATTTTGTGAAAAGGCCCCTGGATGAGAGCGAGCAGACGGCCCACAAGCAGGAAACAGCCCACATGTATCTCGAGTGAGAGAGGGTACACATCGATATCTAGCTCATGCTTGCTAACCTTAGCTACCATTAGCCACAATGACACCACAAGTCAGGCTCAAGTGGCAAAGCTGCTTGAGTATTTCAATTCAGCACGAATGCATTTATTTGCTTATAATTTCAAGTGTTCATTTGTAAGAGGAAGATTGTTTCATCTCTTCTCTAGCACTTACAAAGCTACAGAGAAGTTGTGGGGAGCTTCAGCACACAGGGAACGCTGCTTAGACAGGGACTGTCCCAAAATTCAAACACGTTCCCTTCCTGGATGTACATAGGGACATGCACGTCCATCCAAGCCTGAGAATTTCCCCCTATGGGAGATCAAATAAAGAAAAGTCTAAAGCCTTAATTACCCTCCGATATCTGACCCCACCACTGAAACATGTTTGTCGTAGACGTGTACAACATAAACAATTAGGAATTTTCTTCTATGTGCAATGTGCCAAAAGAAAGGCTAGCAAATTTACCAAAGGGAGACGACACTATTGACACTCGGATGTGAGGAGCCAATATAAACAATAACCTTATTTTATATATGCCTATGTGGTCCTCAGAGATGGAGAGAAATTGGGCCATCAGTGTCACTCAGAGGCCCAATGTGGAGGCTTGTTTTCTTGATCTAATAGAAGGTAATGATCCAGAGAGCACGGCTAGGCTTCCTCTACCACGGAGCAGGCCTCCGGGGGCTACTCCACCCCTGACAGCGGCAGTGGTCGTGGCGGTGCAATAAGAATAAACACATGCAGGCGGGGAGTCTATTTGGCTGAGAGTGATGGCTAGCTTGTTGCTTATCCCAGCCCAATAAATCTCCATACAGGGCCGAGAGATGAGCGTCGCTTATCTCATCAGCCTCGCGACTGATGCCTCTGCCCGACTGCCGCCGCTCAGACCCCTGATTTATCATGAACAGGGGAGGGGGGGGAGAAGTTCTTCACCGTAGTAAAGCTAAAATAGAGAGCGAGAGGATGGCAGAGGGATACAGCGGGAGATGCAAAGAAAGGGAGGGAGGGAGAAAATGAAATAAAAAGGGGGAGAAAAATAGACATATTGAAAAGCAGAGGGCAAGGAGAGATAATGCAGAAATATAGAGAGCAAACAGAAAGGTTTTCAAGGGAAAACATGGAGGCTTTGGCGTGAGGCGACGCAATAAACTAAAAATAAAAACTCCCAGACCTGAGGAGGAGAGTAGAGTGTGGGGGTAAATGTCATCAATCTCCATGTCAGGGGTGGTGGTGAGGGGAATTGCACTTGACGGCTGGATTCTGTGGGATTCAGCAGTTTTTTTTCCAGGCAGGGAAGAAGGCTGCTGTATTTGAAGGGAGCCAAGCGCCTGTATGTCTTTTACATACCGAACATGGACGCACGCTGGCAGAGCACATGGGGCTCTCAATGGCTGCTCACTTTGGGTTTTGAGATCATTGATGCCATCTTATAGCAGCACACACATGGAGTATTAGTAGCATTGTAGCCTCCTCAGTGTCTGCACTCTGCCTCCACATGAAAACTTCAACACCGGGGACGCCACTGTGCACGAACGAATAGTTTGGTCCGTTAACAGCAGGCGATGAACTTTAGCAGCGTGAGGGCCAGAGGATAAAGGAGGTGTGTGGCAGTGGTAGGAGCTGGCAGTGGGGGTGGCGTTGGACAATAAAGAGGAGCGAGAGGGACCAGGAGAATCATGTCAGCGTGACTGTCAATCATGAGTGTCGGGCTGACGGCGAAAGTCAAAGACGGCAAGCCAGAGGGGCAGCCTGTGTCCTGCTCTCTCTCTCTCTCATTTTACCTCGCTCGCTCCCTCTCTCTCCATCTTGTGGCCATATGAATTAGTGTGGTGAGAGGAGAGAATGAAGAAGGTGGGAGGGGAGGATGGGGAGTGACGGGAAACAGACGGGTATAATATTCTCATCACTCTTCACTCGGCAGTCGTCGGTGAGGAGCGTGGCCCAGGGCACTCGGCGGCCCAGCCAGCCGCCACGCAGACCCTGCAAATATTCCTAAACCTCAATTTTTCATATTTCCCTGTATGCATAAGGAGATGAAAAATCATCCGATCATTTGTATTGTCTGACTGAGGTTATACACAAATATTAGTTTATCTACTGCACCTAAGATTGCCTCCCTAAGCAAGACGGATTGGTCTTTTGGAGAGGGCAATATTCCCCGGGAACATATTCAGTCCATCTTTTATGTGCTGCAATTCACAGAGCAGCAGGTATGAGTTCCATCTGCAGACAGGCTCGATGAGGCTAAACACCCAACGGAGACGCCGCTTATTATACACAATACGCTTTAATTGCCAGACACTTTGCAGCCGCGTAAAAAAATGTATAGTTTTCAAAACTGATCTCATGCAAAGAGGCTTGACACCTAATATTCATATTCATTCTCTGCACATTTACTGAACACTTACCTGAAATGATTATTAAAGCAAAACAAGCAAAGGAATCAATTTGACTTGAGAGTGGGGGGAAGAAAAGAGGCAAAAAAAACCTCTTCAAATCACGGCCTCAATTGATTTCCGTTACCTCTTCTGTGAACTACCGAGTGTCTGGTCCTCTGCTCCAAGAGAGTGTGAAAGGGAGAAAGTGAGAAAAATGAGGGGAGGAGGGGGTGTGAAGAAGAGTTCTGGGTCAGAAATCACTGGGTGATTATTCACCACTCAGCCATGTGTAAAACTCATTAGACAATGCGTAATGCCTTTAATCAAATCAATGGCACAAGCAACTTCAAACTGATATCTCCCATCAAAACTTACATAAAGCATGGCAAATTTCTCATTTACTTATAAAAATAAGTGAAGACAGGGGAATTATCCCCAAAATGGGCCTAATTGTTCTCCGTCTTCAAATCAATACTGTGCTGGGAAATAAATAAAGAAGTGAGCAGACAAACAACAAAAGTTAAGTGTGAGAACAATGTGGAGGGAGCGATGAGAGAGCAAATGAGCGTCTGCTTTAATGTCAGATGTTTTCTGATCAGTAAGAAATAAAAACAATTAGAAGATTAAGAAAAAAAATGTTCCCTCGCTGATCATTTGTGAAGCAGGAAAAATGAAAGTGGGGAAAAATGCGATGAAGAAGACCGGTAGACCGGCTCACCTTCTCTTTTCGCCGCTCCTCTCCAGCGAGCTTTGAGGTGGTGACAGACTAGGGAGCGGTTGGGCAGGGGTGTTGTGGGTAATTAGGCGGGTGGAGGTACAGATGTTGAGCTGTGGAGGACCCTTACCGGGACACTGAGAAGCACTGGAGCATAAATAACCCTGCATCTGCCTCCCTCTGCCAGCTCTAAGTACCTTTCTTTGTTAGGGTATGGGTCTTCATTTTTTACTGCTGACAGCCAATGTTATTTCAGTTATTTGGTGGCATCTGGTTCGGCTGGGTGTGAGAGAAGGGGAATAAGAAAAAAAAAAAGAAACTGCTAACACACACACACACACACACACAGGACGCACTTTAATTAATTGCGGGGAGATTACATGGTCTTCCAACCGTGTAGTTTGTCATCAGAGCCCATTACACACTTCTATTAGATGTTTCTTCACAGTGTCAAGTGTAATTTGAAGGAGAGTCTTGGTGGAGGATCTCTAAGTACAGTGAGAGGCCTGATCGGGGCGACGAAGGTTCATCTCAACTGAGGCAAAAATAACAAACTCTGCCACACCTCAATTAGCAGGAAGCAATGTGTAAACAAATAAGTCTTATTGGAGCGCTGCCTATTTCATGGCGTGTCACTCACTCACGCTGGGGGAACGGCGCTGCGGTTGTCTCCAGGCCCGGCGCTGGTCTGCCTCCGTTGCCCCGGTGCCATTGCTCTTCATTTCAGCGGGAGAAGCTTTATTTTCATTGCCAAGCAATGAAGTGTCTTTGTATGACTGCGGAGCACACCACAATCAATCTTACACCAGCGGAGTTAACAGGACAGAAACCAATGCAGCCGTTACTCGGCACAGAACATTACCAGTGTATGGACTCATTATTCATCAGAGGCTCCATTAGACACCGCTCACTACGCCGCCACACTGGATATGAGACAGACAGACAGCAAGTCAATGCTGTGTCACACACGCCACCGGCCACAGTGGAGCCACACAGCACAGGACACCACTGCACACGGCGCAGCCTGTGAGACTGCACACGTCTCACAATCCACATTTCTGTTTCTCTTGTTAAACCGTGTGGGTTTGTACGATGCCGTGCAAATTTCATGAGTCTACGCTGTTAGCTGTACAAACCTCTCAACAATGTATACTTTCAAAGTGCGAGAGGCAAATTTTGAGGTAAAACTGATGCGCTTGCTGTTTTCTTTTAATTAGATGGCAGCCATATAATGTGGTTCCTGGTTTATTCTACTAAAATTCCCCAGAATACTGTCACCGGTTTGCAGCCACATTCCTGTGTCCCATGCCGTGTGCCCACAGGGAAATGTGCATGACAGACTGTGTGCCTTCCTGTGCCGCCACCGCAGTTGGTAAAGTAACTAATGACACAGCCGTTAATGGTCAACATTAGGGAAGAGGGAATAATAGACTATAATCCATACATCAGCCTCATAACCCCAGCTCTAATTGGCCACACATACTGTGTAAACTGGGAGGAACGCACACGACTTCGGTCGCAGCGTCACATACGAGATTTTACAACATCAGACAGCAGTTAAAAGTGGCGGGGAGACAGACAGACAGACAGACGGACGGACAGACAGACAGGGAGAGGAGAGCTGGCTGCTGAGCACGACCAAGGTGGCAGCACACAACACATGAGGAGTCCCTCATAAGCCTGTCTGCCTCTTCCTCCTCCACGCTGTCACCGCCACAACCGTAACCATCCCCTGCCATCACTGCCAGTGGGGCCTGGGACAGCTGCTCACCAGAACAACCCCAGCACACACACACACACACACACACACACACACACACACACACACACAGCCCAGCCTACTGTACAACTACAGCCAGGCACTGGGACCCATGGTAATTGGGCTTTCTCACTCCAGCAGCCAACAACAAGCAATGGCACATTCCTGTCTTGCCACAATGGCAGTTAAAAAATGGCATAATAAAAGACAGCACAAACAAACATCCCAGAGGACCCCGGCTGCAACATTCAGATGTTTGCAAACCAGGCGATAAACACCAGCTCGGGAACAGACGACCAGAACATGGTCAGGAAAACAGGAAGCGGTCCCGCAAACAGGAAGTGACACGGGCCCTCTCATCTGGATCATCCAGCTCAACGGCGTGTGGGGGAAATAAAAAGGGAAGCTAATGAGAACAGCAAAGACATAGGTATGGCTGTTTACAAGTGTCTGCCTTCAATTTGAGAGGGAACTGAAATGGAAATTGAGGACAAACAATCAATGCCTCATTATAATCTCACATCATGTACGCAGGCTTGTTTTTATGCCCCTGTCAGTTTATTGTGAGAGACTAATTTTGGCTTGTGTTTGTTATTCTACCGCTATTACAGGCTGATGTGTCCTCATTCTTAATTTCTGTCCCAGTTACTTTTCTTTTTTTGCTTTCTTGTTTATATTCCGCTCAAATGTTTCCCGTCGTACTTTGGATCTACTTTGCATCTTCTGCGGGATACGTGCGAGTCCCCCAACAGTGAAATAGTTAAGCGGATGACATACCTCACTCATGCTTTATCTGCAACATTATCTTTTTATTCTCCCTTTCTTCCCGAGGCGGGGGGAGTGTTGATGTCTGCTAACTCAACTCCTACTCTCAGTCAAACCTGCAATTACTGCCGTGTCTATCTCTACCTTAAACATTGCTTAACAAGAAAAATATGCCAATAAGCCGCAAACGCTTTCATTTGGGTTCTGAAATTAAACAAGCTGCTCTGAGCCATGTTGTAAATTACCCTGAGGAATGTGCAACTGGGCGCAGACACAAAGAGCACATCACACACAGACTCCCTCACTGGCAGACTACTTATAATTTGTAACATTTTACAGATATTTATTATTTTTCAACCTGTTCTTTTGTCCCAGTGGCCCTCTCTGGCCTCAAGGTTGAGCGCTTATCTGATTAGTGTGTCATGTCGGAGATTTGTCACAAAGCCATAACATACACTTTGGCTTTTCAGAGAAGCAAAGGCACTCCCTTGGCGTGTGAAGACATGGCCACACAGAGCCGCTAATATGCAGAGCAGCTCAACTCTTTAGTGCCTGTCTGTCTCTCAATGGCACTGTACAATGGCGTTATTAATAGTGCTCTACATGTGTGAATGTGTGTGTGTGACTTACCGAGCAGCTCTTTACTAACCAACACATTATGTGTAATTGCCTCCATCCAGTCACACATTGCAATAAATGCATTTAAAACATATATGAATGCAGCATATCTAATTGAATCAACCGTATCAATCACTGAGGTATGTACAGTGAAAAGTCAAGCTGGAAAACGTGCAATCAAATGATTAGTCATTTCAATTGTACATTTCTTTCCCGTGCTTCAGAGTGAAGTGAGTAACTGCAGACATGATTAATGGATGGTCTCATTATGTGCAGACAAATTTTCAATATGAGCGAAAACATAAATTCAGCTGTCAAGTTAGCGCCACCTGGCAGCATTCAGTGAGCGCACCACACCATTCCAGCACCGGGTTGGACACTAACCCGACAGCACTCCACCCCCGCCACCACCACCATTTTTAATTTCAACGCACATGTGTTGGGTTGGTGGGTGTCAATTTTAAGCCCTGTGCACTTGTGACCACTAGCACCGGCGGGCAGCACTCTGCCCTAAACAGGCCCTAATACCTGGCTCAGTGTCCCGCCCGAGGCTGCTGTCAGTGCATGACGGATCAGACACACCTGATGGCTCTATCTCTAACAAGCATCTCTGAATCCTCATCAGAGCACTTACTGAATTGTGATTAATTCCCTCCAACACTGCTGACAGACAAGGTGCTTCATCTGTCGCTGTTCACTTGCCTGGCTGGGCCCCGAGCAAAAACAGACAGGCGGAGATGGAACGATACAGACGGAGAGAAAAAGAAGGTGTAATGCAGTTTAGCTGCTGGTAAAACAAACAATATTGAGAGCAGCGTAGTGTAAAGGAGGAAGAACAAAGAGTGTGAGCGATCTATTGGCAAACCTTTCATTTAACAAAGGGAGTACTGTGAGACCAGCAGAGGAGAGAGAATGATGTAGCACCACAGAGAAAGAAAGATGGAGCGGTAAAGAAGGATGACAAGAACAGAGCAGGAGGCAAAATAAAGAAAACGGCAGGCAAACAACAAAGGGATTACTGAGGAGACACGACGAGACGGGGAGATGTTCGTTATGCAGTAAGCTGGGGAGACAAAGACGAGCAGCTCCTGACATCTTTACACTTTAATTGCCAAAATAAGAAATTAGTGCAGGCTCTTTGTGTTTCCTCCCGAGGAAGAGGGGCCTGACAATGAGGCAGAAACCTGCACAACATGAGGAGGACATGTGACGGGATGTCAAAGTGGAAACCTCTATCTCGAACCTTGCGTGCGAGTCTATGTATGAGGACTGTAAGAGAGGAGCGCCCCCCCACCCTTCCCTCTTTGTCAAACCCTTGTCAGAATACCATAAATGCAAATCTATGCAACCCCCCTACACTTTGTTATCACGTGTTTTTCAAAGTAAAGCAGAGGAAGACCCTCTGCTCCCGGTGTGATGTCAGCCCTTCCTCCCGACCGATCTGTCAAGTAACACTTCACGCGGCTTTAAACGGGCGGATCAACAGTCACGGTTAGTTTGCATATTAGCAGTAGTAACAGCAGGGTCGGCGCTTACTAATGGTTTCCAGGTAGTGACGTGCATGTTGTGGATGTCGATTAGAAGGAGGGAGGCTGGGAGTATCCGGTGCTTTGGGGGTCGGTCTCCAAGGCTGAAATGGAGTAAAGCCGAATCAATGCTAGCTGCTTCACCCCTGTCATCACTGATATCATAAGAAAGTCCTAATTAACTTACTGCAACCTCTGGAACAGCTCTGACCAGAGGGCTAATGTAGCCTAATCGCGTGTGGGGCCCTGCGCTTACTTCCCCAGGACTTTCTCCCTTCTCAGTCAGAGTTAATCGATTGTAAACTGCAGCTGGGGTCACGGCAGCCCACAACTTCCCCTGCTGACCCTTCCACACCCCCGGGCAGGACCTTAATGGAGCCATGCTCCCCAGAAATCAATACTCAAACTGGGCATGGATCACTGTATGACCCCCCCCCCCCCGATGGGATCTGACAATAGGGCTGAGCTTTGAATGTCTAAATACAAGAGGCAGTTACTTGAATTTATAGGTTGCTGACCTACAATTTTCTCCCTCCAACCGACTTTGAGCAGTGAAGCCATTCCCCCAAAAACATAAACGGAGCTGCGGCAAGTACGAGCGGCAAAACAACCGGATGCCACATCCTCTCCTCTCCTCTCCTCTCCTCTCCTCTCCTCTCCTCTCCTGATTCGATTGCCTCTTTTTTCACCAATCCAGGAGCTTCCTCGAACTCGTGTATGGGTACGGCGCGTGCAGAGGAACACATTTCAGCTGCAGGCCGATCGGGTCTATGGAGGCGCCGACCTAAAAGACAACAGCAGCAATAACCAATAAGGCAACCACATTAATTCCTCCTCACCTTGGGAGGACCTGTTCGAGTGGCTGTGTCCCGTTAAGATTAATTCCCGCCTAATACTAATTGGTCCTTCGGCTGGGGGGGCCCTAGGGGAACGGTTCCCTTTGGTCCACTCTCGCTGGGGCTCGCCGCCATTGGAGGGGTGCTGATGAGCTGGCGTTTTTATCAGCCGCAGCATTCCGCCAGAGCTCCCCCAGGGCTCTGCACAAGCTATAATTAAGTCTCACACAATCCATAATTGCTGTGTTTACAATTACTGTAGAGGAGGAACACAGAGGCAGAGCAAGAGGAAGATAGAGGAGCGAGCACAAGGAAATGGAATAAAGAGAAAAGAGAGAGAAAGGATGAAACAGAAAAGAAGCTAGCCTGGCCCAACATTAGAAGGTGCAAAATTCATATTTAAATCTATTTTTCTGATGCCCCATCTCCCTTCACTTTGCCTTAATAAGCTCTCAGGGCTGTTTGGCAGGGGTAAAGCCCATCACTTATTTATTTCTCCCAGATAGCCCTATTAATTTTCCCCAGGCCTGGAGTGCTCCGGCAGACAGAGATGTGGACTGGATCTGCCGTCCCTCGGGTGCTCCTCGAGGAAGAGCCGTAAATGACCCAAATAAAGGGTACTTTTGAAGGCTGCGGAGAGGCGCCGGCACCATTAAAACTAAATGAAGTGTTTATTAGCCATGCCGACAGCACTCTAAACACTGGCAGATCAAGGGCAGTTACAGTTAATGTGTCTCTCCAAAGCATTCGCTGTTTGTTTAGCCTCACCAATGGGCCTGAAAGAACCAAAGGACGGACTTTTTCATGCCATTTTTCATGCAATTGCCTCGCCCCGGTCTCTCCATTTCTCACACCTGGTCTTCCCTCGTCTTCCCTCTCTATCTCTTACTTTTGTGCCATCACCCCTGCCATCCAAGCTCCTCTCCACCACCGCCTGTCTCTCCGGCAGGAGAAAGCCTGTATATTGTGGTTTCCTCTTGGATCTGGGAGCCACACAGCGAGGTTAATGTAGGGGAGGTGTGACAGCAGCAAAGCACACCCGCAGAAGGTAGAATAAAAACAGGAGGACGCTGTGTGTCTCTGTGGAAAGGGGGCCCGCGACGCTCTGTGTACTGTCTGTGGCTGGGCAGGAGGCTCTCTGATGGGGGACCAAAAGCTGCTTTTAAGGCTCTGATTGCTCGGCATTCTGAAATTCCCCTTAAAAGTTTCCCTTCCCTCTAATTACATTCTTCGTTTCATTTCGGCTTTTAGACAAACTGCCAGTGAAGCTTTTGGAGAAGGCTGAAAAAAGAAAAATAAAAAAAAAATAGCAGAGAAGCTGGGCTCAATTTCACTTTGTTATTTTTTTATAAGGTTTGAGTTTGTAATGAAAAAAATGTGCTGAAATTGGATAAAATGGGGAATAAACTGTCCATTTATCTTCTTTATATTTTCCCTCTAATAGGCAGAGTTATTACGCACATGACATAAAACAGACATTCACATCTGCAGAAACACATTTCATTGCAAAAGCTGTACCTGAAATGGCTCTGTGGCGTTTCTGATGATGCCTAAAAATCAGCTGCTGAGTGTTATTTTCTCATTAGCTCATATTTAACATTTTAATGCGATATTTTTTCCAAGTTCTCCTATATTTTCCCCCACAATAACACCACGTGTGAGTGAGAGTAATGACACTCATTTGGAGCTGAATTAAAAGTTGAAACAATGAAAGCTGTGAAAACTTTCATATGCCACCTCAAAACACATATTTTCTTCTTCCACACAGATCTCTAATTATTTTTCATAACCTCAAGCAGTGTACAGTAATATCACGGCTTCCTGTTCTGACTTGCCTTTCTATGGCTGACACCATTTAAAGCAGCCCTCCACTCCTCTGCCCCCACTCCTCCTTAACACTTCACTTCCCCTCTAAAAAATGAGCCGAGCTGGAGACTCAACAACAGTCACAAATGAAGTTCTTCTCCAAATCGCGGCGCTTCGTATGAAGATTGATGTTGGACACAGTGCACTTCTGAAGTCATAGGCTGAAATTACAATCCAGAGTGATTATCCCTGCCCATTAATAGCAGCAGATAGCATGTCACAATCAGGGATGTGCATAATTAATCAGTGGTTACTCTTTGCACCCGCCGCACACACACCCCCCCTTACCCCTTTTCCTCTGGGCTATTTTCAATGTAAAACAGGGTTAAGGACAATTCCCAGCAGTGGAACTAAATGCACAGCCCAAAGCTTACAAGATGATGTGAGTCCTGCTATTGACAAAACATCACTGACTGGTAATGAACACACCGCGCGCTCTTACTATTATCCTCGATTCCTTAATTCCACGTCGCCACACGTTATCACAGACACACACCTTCGGTGAGATGGAGAAAAAGCCCACTCACTTGCACTTGAGCGCAGTTTCTAAGAAGACATCATTTATGTTCTCTCCCTTTGTTAATGTTTGGGTGCCCTTTCTAACGAGAACAGCCTGATTTTGTAATCCAGCATTATTTTTCTCATTTTCTGTTTGATATCAAAATAAAGCCCTTCAGGCAAGGCAAAAGCCAGGCAAGAAATTCAGCTCCCTTTTATATTTTTCATATCTTCACCTGTCCTGGTCTAACACACTGTTTGTAGATCACTATCAAAGCTTTCCTCTCTTTATTTGACCTTCCTCCCCAGAAGAAAACCTCAGGCTGATTCCCCGCGCAACAAAACAACACTGTCAAACCCAAAGCCTGCTGACTTTCAAACTTTCCCTCAGCATACACAAGACTTTCTGCTCGCCAGTCCTCCGGAGAACCAGGCCTTCCATCAATGCCAAGCCCGCACCGTGGAGCTCCTGCTCAGTCAATGTGATTTATATAAGTTGTTATAGCCCATTACAGAACAAAAACAGGACAAAAACCCACTTCACAACAGAAGCCGGGCCAAACAATGGGACCACAGTGGTGAGCGCTGGCGTACGGGCTGCTGAAGTCCAGCACATGCCTCAGCCGTCACTCACTACACATTGTCTTTAATCTAATTCTACACATGGTTTCGTTTCAATCCGAATCAAAAGCTCTCATGTTAACAAACCATAACAGATCTCCCTTAATCCGCCTGGCAACAAAAGATGGATGCAAGAGACACTCCGCCTCTCCGTTCCCGAAATCTCACCTAATTTGCATACAAAACACTTGCTGGAGGTAAGGGCATATATTAAAGCCATTATTTTGCGTTGTTCTCAATGAAAAAAAAAGTTTGCATAATTGTGTTTAGCATTATGTGGGATGGAGGCTCAGCTATCCAAGAGCAACTTAGCAAATCCTTCCTGTTGCTGCTGGCCATCCATACTCCTGCGTTCTCTTGATAATGCAGGAGTAGACAAACAGGGACATGTCTCCCTTGCAATAACCCACTTGGAGACACCACTGCTTCAAAGTCTTGCATTCTGCAGTGATACTATTCATGACCTTCTTAAGAGTGTGTCCTCCATGAAAATATCACATTAGCAGCTGCACAGAGAGCCTCGCGAAACACTGTGCTCAATATGGCCGACATCCTCTAGAAACGAAGCAATCAATAATGACAAAGAAAAGCAACACGATTTATTGACGTACAGACATCAGCAAAACTGAAACGAGTCGCTAAATACAGAGACAATCAGCCACATGAGTCACCACAGTCATTTGTCAGGATGGCCACTACCTTCTACTGCGCATGTGTGATGCTGTGTTTATGTCGACTGGCAGACTGGTAATGTGCATGAGCCCCCAACTGATGCCTCCTAAGCAAACCTGGTGAGGAGGACGTGGAGGATTCAAAGACTGAAAACTGAACCCGTACAATCGCAGTGTGACAGTGGGCCTCGAGAACGTGTTTCCAAACCCACAGCCAAGGGAATTAGTCAGCGCTAATGTGGCCACTTTGCTAGATCAAACGCTGCAGAGGTTAGTCACTGGCAACAGGACTGGTTAATAAGCATCCAACGGCATGTCGGTGCAGGAGGTCTGATTTGCACAATCTTCATACTCCAACGCTAACAGTAATGATGAGAACCTGACTTGTACATCTGTTCATGACAGCCACCTCGGGCAAAATATGCAAGGGCTGAATCAAAACATAATTCATTATGTTGATATGATGCTCTTTTTATTTTTACAACCGCTTCACCCCACCTTCCACACACACACCCACACCCACACACACACACACACACAGGTGATGTGACGTTATCTCTGGCATATGCAGTAACTCACCCAGACTGACTTGCCGGGCCCTGTTCTGTCCCGGGTGCCTCCGGGGGTTTTACCGCACACCTGTGTGTTGAACAGGACTCAAGCTGTCCTGAGAGGCAGTTTTCAATGTTGTCCCTGCCTCCTGGTGGCTTGGAGCAGCAGCACTAGGCATTAAAAAACATAAGCCTTTGCTCTCTTCAAACGCATACATAAAGGCCTTGGTGGATGCTTTTATCATGTTGCACATTAGCCCTGCCCCATTCGTACATGAATGAGTGCATTCCCTCAAAGGTGTGCTCATATCATGTGTGTGCAGCCCTGTCATCTGCATAGAAACGCATGCACACACACACACACACACACTCAAAAACACATACACATTAGCATGTTGTCATGGGTGTGTGAGCGGCAGCTGGGTGTAAATTGCACACAGGTCTAGCGTAATGAGGACTGATGGCTTATGCCTGCTGTATATTCCAGGAGGGTGTCTTCTGACAGCTTTGGGAGCCGATAAAGTAATAACTAATAATGTGCAGATAGCGGCGCCACAGTGTGACAACTACGCTAACGCTGAGAGAGCGTGCGGTTCAGTGTGACTGAGTGACTCAGTGAGTGAGTGAGAGAGAGAGAAAAAGAAAGAGAGAGAGAGAGAGAGAGAGAGTGTGTGTGAGGGTGGGGGGGGATGAGAGAGAGGGAGGGGGCCTCTGCTATAGGGGCTTCCTTTCAAGTTTCAAACATAACCTCCGGTGATGGTTTCAAACCTAATTCACTACCTCCAATAAACACACTGGCAGAAAGAGAATACATAAACTGTTTAACAATCACTCACTTTGAAAAAAAGAGAAAAGAACAGAAGGGGGAAAAAGGGAAGGTATCCATCCGGCATTGCTTTTTTATAATCCGTCAAAACTATAAACAGAAATTGAAATAAGAAGAGCTAAGATAGGTGTGTGAGAGAAGCACCAGGGACAGAGGAGACTGCTCTCTCCCCCTCTCTTCCTGCAGAAGCGAGTGATCCTGCTCAGGTTCTTGCAACATGGAGACTCCTCCATAAATCATAGTCCCCACTGCAAGGAGACTGAGGAGTGCCTGGCAGTGACAGAGGACTCTCTGCTCTCCCACTCTTCTTCTTCTCCATCCTCTCTTCCACCAGAGTCAAACACACCATCTTACTGACAGGGTCTTGTGGCTCTAGCCAGGGGCTAGCTGAAGCTGGGACCATGGCTGCTCTACTGTAGCACTCCACAAAATGCACTCCCAATGAAAACCAATCAAAGCCCGTGATTGCACTTGTTTCTAATGGTATGCGTTGAGTTGACATTGACAGTGCAAAGAATTTGCCTAAAGATGTGTTCAGATTGAAGGCAAAGCAATTTTAGCAGCAGCAGGACAGCATATTAAGTAGATGGAGAGATTAGAACGGATAGAAACATGCAGGGCTTTGCTCTAGGTGGTGTTAATCAATGTAAAGACACGTCCATTCAAGTTAAGAATGTTTCTATTTGGGCAGAAAGTGTGTCGACATTGAAACGAGATCTTTGTTCAGACTGTGGCAGGTTTATTCTGCCGTCGGAAACACTGAAAAATGTGTTTTTAATGTGAAGCAAATCATTGTAGTAAATTCCAGTCTTCAATATAGCATAAATATGAACTCTGTCCAACAATAGAGGAATACCAACCAACCTGCACAGTAGTCCCTGATAAGTTTTCAAATGTCATTAGCACATATTTTGTACGCAGGAACAGTGCAAAGTCAATACATGTACTGTCACTGGTGGCATACTTGTGAAAAGAAATACAAGAAAAAAGTAATTTAGATAAATCAAACACGTGGAGCGTCTGTCTTGGTCACAGCCTCACTGACAGTGTGGGGACACAACTTCTATTCAAAGACACTCTGCCACTATTCCCTCTTGCTCAGTAGAGACTCTAAAACCACTCCGGATGCTTCGGGACACCTTGAGGGCGGTTAGCATCTCCCTGCTGTGACACTGAAGGTGTAGTTGGCGGTGAACTGCACATATGCTCTACATGCACATATTCTGCTTACATTCACATGGCATGTCAGCCCGTCACTGCTCTGACTCACAGTCAATGTCTGCAGCTAAAGAGGAAAATCTCTCTACCAATATGAGATGAAACTAAGTATTCGAGCACCATGCATGCAATCCACGCGAGCTGTCAGGCCAGATTTTGGCCCTGGTGTTAATCTATTTATTTACAGATCTTTGCGGAGCAGTGCAGCTGCACAATCAACTTTGATCAAGTTTGGTTGTACAAGAGAAGAGTCATGACAGGAGGTGGAGGGAACGACAGAGTGGAAGAGAAAAAAAAGGGGGGAAAGAGAGAACGAAGGAGTGTGGTTATGTTTCAAGAGGTAAACCACAGGTTGGGTCTGGTGTAGCAGCACTGATCCGTCTTTTCCCTCTGTGTGATTGGGTCTCTCATTAGGAGCCAGGCCCTGAAACCGGAGCCCAGCCTAATGCCTTGCCGTGTTTAGAGAAGCACAGAAACCATTTGGCTATAATAGCAACGTTTTCAAAAACAAACCTCTGAAATGAAAGGCGGCCAGACTTGCAAAAACCGACAGCCGATTATTTTGAAAAGGAGGCTGGGGAGACATGACCATGAAAAATCGTAAACTGCAATTGAAAATAAAGCCAGGCGCGCTGCGTGCACCACCCACTCCCCTCCTGCCATCATTCCCATTCCCCTCTCCGCCTCTCTTCTTTCCACGGCTGTTCGTTTTGAGCGTCTGTGTCTCGCTCACCTTCACCCTCACCATGAGACGTGTCAAAGGGTTAACTCACACACACCAGGCCTTCATTCCACACTGATGCTGTCACATGATAAGCTGCTCTCTTTGTCACTTATCGGTAATTTACTGCTACTTCTTTTTCCCCTTCTGTCTCTCTCGGTCTTTCACACAAAATGAGCTTGTTTCGCCTGAAGCCATTCGACTGCTGAGGAAGACAAACACGTATCCCTAACTTTCCGACTCCTACACAAAGTTTACTGACATCAACAAGCCTTGCCTTGGAATTTTCCATATGTATGAACACAGCGAGGGTGACTTGTCTAAAGCGCCGATGTCTTCGTGCCTCAGCTTGCACCAATCAGCCTAACGAGCGTGAAGCAGTAAAGCCGACATGTTCTCATGTTAATCGCCAAGGATGCTTAAGGTGGACATGCCTGTTCCCATGACTCAGGTGATAGCACAGTCAAGGGGTAACTGGGTTTGGGGTCAGGGGTGCTGGGTGCGGGCCGATCCTGAGTTCTGAGCTCTGTGCTCCGGGGGACAGGCCGTCAAAGAGAGAAGGCCACCCTGTTTAGAGCAGCAGCGGCAGCAGCCTGGGCCTCAGGGGCCCCACCAGTGACAGCTCCCATGTCACAGCCAGCCCTGTGGAACACAGGTAATGTACCCTGGGGGCCTGCTGAGAGGAAAAAAAAAGGCACTAGGACACCTGCGTCTGAAGCTGTAATTTGTCTTCTCTCATGTTCAAGGTGTTTTATGAGAGCAAAAGGACAAGGTGAAACAGCGAACAAAACAAGCAAGCCCACATACTCCTCCGGAAATCCTCCCTCTCTGTCTCTGCAAGCTGCTCAAAGCGCATTCTCAAATAAGCTTCAGCACAAATAGAACGATGTGCGGCATGCTGTTCATCAAACTGAGTGAGGACTTAAATAATATGAATAACTCCACTCCACAGTATTCTGGGAGGGTAAAATTAGTTACTGCGTCGTCTATCTGCAGTGACTTACAGATCCGTCAACTAGGAGGCAACATAAGTAAAAGTCAAAAAGTTTACTGGAAGTACTTTTTTGTTGTTGTCTAAGTAAGAGAGGGTGTGTGTGTGTGTGTGTGTGTGTGTGTGTGTGTGTGAGTGTGTATGGCTGGGGGTGACTGGTGATCCCTGCCTCTTCCTGTATATCTTATGCTGGGGTATTAGTGAGGGTCCCTCCCAGAGGCAGTGACTACACAGGCTCTTCTGAGAAGGCGCTCATCAACGCCCCTGCTTTCAAAGGCAGCTTTAGCCAGTGCCATTCAAAGCAATCAGCCCAGTCAGGGTCTGCCCATCCAGCCCAAATCCCTTCATGGCTATCAGAAGAACTCTGAGCTGGGCCTGCTGGGGGCAAGGCAGGGCTGGGGGTGGGATTTGCTCATAAGGGATTGTGAAAAGGCCGTGACACACGCTTATTCATGCCCCAATAACCCCCAACAAATATATATATATACTGTTGGTGAAATAAATAATTAAAAAGATAGGAGTTAAGGGATACCCTGCTGCAGAAGTAATGGAGCCCATCTTGAGTAGTGCACAGGCAAACGAGCACTCGTACACACATGCAGGCAGTCAAGCTGCTATCTGCCATGGTGGATGACTTAACCGTCTTCATTATTCAGATGCCATTGGACATTGCTTTGGTGTTGGGGAGGGGTGGCATGGCACAGGATGAGTGCCAAAGAAAAGACTACTGGGAGGCCAGCGAGGCCCATGTCTCTATCAATGAGCTGGCAACTCATGAAACACCTAAATGAGAGGCCTTGTCTTTGAGACTGAAGGTGGGCTAATTACTCTCCTCCTCACGCTATTGATTATCCGAACCTGATAACTGACTCATCTCCCCTGGTAACCCACTGCATCTGTGACTGACCTGGCTCATCAATTCACAGCTTCGAGTGTAAGCTGACTTATGTACCACCTCTGTTTGCATATAACCTGTATAACACACATCGTCGGGTGCTGCAGCTAAAACAAGAACCGAGCCTCCAGAACACTTGGCATGTACGCTGAGCAGATCTGTAAATGTTTTACTCCTGCAGAATCAACAGATTTTAGTGGGATGTGCTACAGTAGCTCTGCACAGAAAAGCCTTTCTACTTGTATAGACTACTCCTCTCTGCAACTCTTCTCCGCATCATCAAAAGGGCGTCAATCATTTTCAAGATGGATGCAGTGAGAAATAATGAAAACAAACAGAGAAGTTACGAAATGGTAACTGTTGGAAAAACACCCATTATAGCCTTATGTTGCAAGCTCCTGTCCTAGATTCTAAATGTAAGCAAAGATCTACATATGGTCCCCCGCTGTGATCTTTTCACAGTATTTATTACACAGTATTTGATGTGTGAAAGGAAGCTGCAATGCTCTGGATTCTGATGTGGACTGGTTTTGGTTTTGCCTGTATGCACGTGCGTATGAGTATGTGTGTGTGTGTGTGTGTGTGTTTGTGGGGGGGGGGCGTTACAGGGAATATCACTGGGCAGAATTTACCCATGAGAAATAACAAAAGATGCCTCAGGAGTATGTCAGAGTGTCCTCATATCTCTGCGGTGAGGGCAGAGAGGGTACAGAGTGCTGGGAAGGGTCAGCCAATTTTAGAGAGTGTCTTGTTTTCTATCTGCATCTAAATCCAGTGGTTGTGTCTTTGGGCAGCTGCATTGAAATACATAACAAAAACTCTTCTTGAGAAACATTGAGCCAATCAAAACAGGCATCAGGAGCTAGATGCAGTAAATATGAGCCAGTTATTTGAAGTTTGAGGTTTTCTCCTACCAAACAAGCTCATTTACTTTTCAGGCTTCAAGGTTTATGACAATTTCCCATAAAAGGAGTAGGAAAATAGTTGCACAAAACAATTGTTTGGGTTTTGGACCCGGATCGTGATACATTTCAAATATGTATGAAACACAAACAGATGAGCGAGCACTTCAGATACAGCACAGCTAAGCTTCAGCTATGCAAAAAAGCAAGCTGAGTGGCTGAGCCCTGTGACGGTGAATACCAACACCGATGTGCAAAATTGAGCTTTCACCATGCAACATCTTTGCCAATAGCCAATCTTTATTTCTATCATTGTCATACTGAACCCTGAAGTGCTACGTTCAATGTGTGTTGTCACACATTACGCTTGTTTGGGCAGAAAAGTGTCATCATGTCACATTGCCACTGAAACTCTGGGATAAATCACCAGCTTCAAATGAAGAATCTACTTACTGAACGTGAACAGATAATGACGGCGTGTGTTTGAACCTTTGCATACTTTCAAAAGAGGAGATAAACAGTGAGAGCTCAGAGATGGTTGTGATGATGGGGGTCTCGGGCGCTCCCCACAATAAGCTGCAGCTTTCTGGGGTTGATCCACCAGTACGGAACCAAGGCCCAAGCCTCATCCTGCACAGGCAACCCACAACTCTCAGCATAATTACCCCAGCAACTGTGCTCCTCCTCTGAGCCTGGCTAATCTGTGGAGGCTGTGGCCCTGCCATCGGCTCCACTCGGTCACCGAAAGGGAGGGGAGGAGGAGGAGGTACTGCACCACGTACGCGCTTGCTGCTATGAATCATAATGCATAAACAGGGCAAAAGAACAGAGGACACCTTGACCTAAAACAGGATAAGGGACAAGGGAACGGGCACAGACAGGAAGGAGCTTATTGGCCCAAACTTTAAAAACAACTATCTGCAGAGGAGTCTAAGGAGGGCTAAAAATTCACCTACTGAGAGTTGGGAGCACTGGTGCTTTCAAGCCCAGGACAGTGGGGATATTAGGAAGGTAAAGGGCCTATTGAGTGCCGAGTTATCTTGCCCTGGCACTTAATCAAAGGGATTAAAGCTTGGGAAGCCAAGCCAACAGGTTATCCTCCAGGAAGCATACCAAGTAGTTATCAAAAACACCAAAGTTCAAAGCGGCTCAATTTTCCTATATTAGAAGTGTTTTGGCCAGAGCCCTCGGGCTTGTTTCTAGGTAAAACAACTGTGCTGAAAATGTTTGTGCTTGCATGCTTGAGAGGCAAGAGGAGTGGGCGGGTGCTTCACCGAGGACCTGAGTCCATCAGGCTCAACGCAGCGTGATCAATCACTGCCAGACCCCACCTCAGTCCCCACAAAACCTGATCCGGCTGTGTTGCACACTCACTGAGCGTCTCACACAGACAGGACAGGGCGGGGCAGTGTATGTGTTACAATTAACCTACACACTTTGGCACAACTGTCGGTGGGGGATATTATCATCTATAAGATTAGCCTGTTTACTGTAACAGCTCTGGTTGCCATTGTATCTAAAGCAGGAGTCAGTGAGTACCAAAAAAAGCGCTCTCTTTGTCCTGCTGTATTGTGGCAGCGCAGGAAGGAACAAGATCAGACAGGAGGAAAGAAGGCCGCTCAATAACAGCACACATGATTGTGGCCGAGCTGTTTACACACATGCACTACGCATGAGGGATCGGTGCAATGTGTTTGTGAGGTTTCTTTGACATTTGTAATTGGACAAGCGTAGGTTCGGTGGTTTGAAGCTTAATGTGAGCAGTTTGAAAGTGAGAGCATGTGACAAACCCCATGACTCCTCAAAAGTTGACTCTGTAAAGTCCTGTGGGCTCCACAGTGGCCCAGTGCAGCTCAACCAGAGTCAGGATTGCATGTACCATAAAATACTAACTAACGCTGTCAGGTTTAGTGGTTAGAGGCCCGATCAGGTCTGGGGCTTCTCCTGCTGGAAACACGGGGCCTCACAGTAGTCTGAGCTGTACAACATGTAAAACATGCGGATGAGCAAATAAATTGATGTTAAAACAGCAGTGGGACAAACGGGATGTTGCTGAATACGCATGCACATTAAGCCTTCATCACTTTCACAATGGTCAGAAGTGCCAGACAATTTTCCATTTGTCAACAGTGAAACCTTAACCGCACCAGTCTGAAGAGACTGACGCAGGGCCCTGGTGACAAGAGTCCCGAATGCAGCTGAAACGTACACCACTAGGGGTGAATGGTCCTCTATTTCGCTCGGACTACCGCCAAGGCTAAAGTGCGACAGCTTAACTTTGTGAAAAAGAATATTTACCCGTCCTGGCCCATACAGGCCTTGTTATGATGAAATCAGCCTGGTCGCATATTTAGCATGTTCATTACTGGAGCCTCTAACCTGCCAGGATCCTGGTATGGCTTCAATAGTCAGACCCCATCTGTCTGACGTTAGGACCATTGGAAACAGATGGGCCTTTAATTGTATTTTTGTCCAAATTGCAAAATAGCTACTTGGGAAAGAAGCTAAAATAACATACAAACAACAGCAACTATGATAACAACTGCGCCTGGAATGAAATGAGTACAGTAAGAGATCAAAAACATAAGGCGTACAAATTCAGCCCCGCTCTTTGAAAGGGGATCCCCCCTAACATTACTGGCCCAGTATTGATTTACTCTGCAATTTCGTGTTTCTCTCCCCGCGCCAGCTCCACAATCTCTGTCGAGCAGGAGGTCCGGCAAATAGCACTCATCAGATTTTTCCAAAACATAAAAGATTGATACCTTGCTTCTTTTCAGACAAAAGAATAATTGAGGACGGGTTGAAATTGGTATTTGGAGAAAGAAGCAATGAAACCAAAAGAAGATACTCGGGCCCCACAGTTAGTTTAATAAACCATAATGGGAAAATGTTGCAGAAAGGGCATTTGTGTGATGGAAAATCTCTACCTTGTGGAAAGGTCCACTCTTACCTATTAGCTCCCTCAAACATAATGCCATGGTTATGTGGATTGCAGCGGCACTTGTGCAAGACAAAACTACTAAAACCTGGTTTGAACACTGAGCAGCGATGACAAGAAAAACGGGCAAATGGCCGGCGATATAATGAAAACTTTTAGTGTAGTACTTGTTGAATAATTTTCTACCAGCTTCAGACGCTAAAACAAAAGAGGAGGTTTCCTTTTTTCCAACCACTGCCAGCAGTGCCGTGTATGTGGACAGCCTTCCTCTCCTAAACCCTGCAATTTTCAGCTACGGACGAAAGGGAAAGAACAGATAAACAGGCTTTTTTTTTTATATTTCAGTCCAAATCACATCAAGGTATAAACAGTGAGCCCAGAGCACATCTCCTATTCTTTTTCAAAGTAAGTCCTGCTGTTCCATTTCAAATACCTTGGGGTTATGGGTCATAATGCTGCTTTCCAGCTTCTGAACACGTTTATTCAGGCATCCTACTGTAAATAGGGGGAGATTCAACATCAAATATCTCTATTCCCCATGCTGGCCCTTTCGTCTGTTCTGAGTGGATGTGTGCTTTTGGCTAACAAAGTAATGGTTTCTCCTCTTCTCTTACCAGACTCTGAATACCAAGTGGCAAAATAATTGAGGCAAGTGCTGAGTACAGTTCTCTTTGGTGTCACAACGCATTAGGCAGGACCCTAAATAGGACTCGGTATGAAATCAATCAAGTTGGCAAAAGAACCAAAACCTAAAGATAACATAAAGCCTATATATGTCATGTGGAAATTAAATTAGTGTTAGCTTATGTTATGGCTCAGAGCTCCTCTGCCATTAAAGGGGTAATAAATGTGTTATAAAGCTCTTACAAGCCCCTAAGGCCATTAAGGGCTGAGCTGCAGAGCTGTTTACGAGATTGTTTATTACAGGCTAGGCTTATCATCATTTACCACGCAGAGGTGGCTAAAACGAACTCTATAAATAGCAGATTCACTGGTACTAAGCCAAGCTAAACGCAGCTGCCACAACAGGAGTATATGACATATGACAGGAGAGGAGAGGAGAGGAGAGGAGAGGAGAGGAGAGGAGAGGAGAGGAGAGGAGAGGAGAGCTGAGAGGAGAGCTGAGAGGAGAGGAGGGCTTCATATTGAAGCATGCGGCTCCATGTTGTCTCTATCCACCACATATGTCCCGTCCACTGCTGAGCTGACAGGTAGGGACACACTGTGTTGACCCAGAGGCCTGTTAGAGACCTTCAAGTGGGTAAATATAGAGCAGAGGGAGAGCAGAGGTGTCGTAAGTGACACATCTAATGATGCTCATCCTCTGCAGTCTACTCCCTCCGTCCAGAGGAGGTGTGTGCAGGCAGAGCCACAGCTCTCACTGCTCAGTCTTTGAAGTAAACACTGATAGCGGCACAATTGTGTCCTTTATTGTATCTTTCATGTGCTTCGACCAACACCCCTCCATCCTCTGCTAGCAGTCGCACACAACACGAACACATAAACAGCCCCGTGCCTCGTTTGGATTTGCAGTGAATGGGAGAGATTCATATTAAGCCTTTGCAGCTGTGTGTGTTACATTTGCATATGAGAAAACAGTTTCAAAAGCCTTGTTTATAATGCATAAGAGCCTTTTAGGCTGTCTTTACTGCAACACTCTATTCCTCCCACTGACAATCCATGCACGAGTTTGCATCATTTTGTGAGACATGCCAGTTTTTAATTATTCAGTCACTCATCTCTGCCACAGCACCGCATTTAACAAACACACATGCACACGTTCACATATAAAAAGACTGAGTGGTCTACAAGGATACTACAACAGCACCTCAGTCAGTCCCTTTGGAGAGGTGGGAATCCTATTACCTAGCTGTCAGAAGCTGTCGGACGCCTTTCCCTGCGCCAGGCCCCCTTTGTTAGAGGGGAATACGACGTACACCGCCAGTCCATTTAGAGGCTGCCTGCTCCGTGAGCTTTAATGGGCCTTGGGCCTCGAGCGTCGTGAGCAGAAGTAAACACAGTTCAATTCCCCCTCACAAGTGCATAAAACAAGCAACTCCACTGTACCAGCCCCATGCATAATTCACCGCCGGTGATGTGTGTCTTAAACGCTGCTGAAATATACATGGCGGCATATGCAAATTTGGCAGTGCTCTCACATGCTGTACTTGCTAAACAGACAACAGGAGAATAGCATGCCACGCAGACAGCCCCTTCTGGACTCAGAGAGTATGTAATACAGTATGTTACTGTGTGTGTGCGTGTTGACGGAGTGTTAGCTGTACATACGAGGTCCTGAATGTGTGGAGAGATGTGACAATGCTTGCTGTGCCCTTAAATGTCCTCCAACCCCTCTGAGATATTTAAATCATGTTCAAGGATTTACACACTGACATCGACAGACAGCATCTGTGAAGCTGTGCGGAGGTTTCTGAGGGGAGCTTCTGAAGCACAGGGCGGCACCAGTGGCACCAAATTAGGGGTAAAATGAACCATCAAGACGACACATTTATGAGAGGAGTGTACTGTGAGGCAGAAAGTGTCCCATCTGAAGAAAACCCTGTGAAGCCAGACACACATTTTGTTTTGTTTTTTTCCGAGCCGGCATCTACTGGTTACTAGAGGAACTGCAGCTGTACTGTATGTGTGTGTGTGTGTGTGTGTGTGTGTGTGAAGGGATGTTGATGAGGGAGGAGGAGAGGGCAGACTGGTGGTGTCAGATTTTATAAATGAGGGAGGAAATGTCTTTATCCCAGGTTTGGACACCCCCACCACTTTCCTTACCAATCCCTCCCTCCCTCCCTCCCGGTGTGTGTGTGTGTGTGTGTGTGTGTGTGTGTGTTGATGTGTGCGTGCGTGGTTTGGACCAGGCGCTGGCTCAGTCCGATTCCCAGCAGTGTATCTTTAACAGGGCCTTCCCGCCGGGCTGCCAGCCTGTTCCCCCCCTGACGGGACAACAGCCCAGCTGACGCCCCCACAGCCCTGCCAACACAGCCCACGCCTTCGACCCACAATCTGCTCCCCTGATCCTGACGGAGGGAGGGTGCGGAGTGATTAAAAAAAAAAAGAGCAAAGACAATAAGGAGGAAAAAAGAGAGAAGGTGTCCTACCTTCTGACACAAAGCCTTATTGTGCATTCTGCTGGACTTACGTTCACAGGGAGCTCAGGTTTAGCCCAGCACACACTGGGCAAGACATCAGGTACCCCCCGAAGAGTGTCTACCGCAGGCCTAACACGCATGCAGCATGCTCTCTGCACTACCACAGTCACAATCACCACTTTGGAGTTCTTTTCCAGGAAACCCACACAAACAAGCAGAGGACACACGGGCGACAGAGCAAACCGCCGAGCCGCCGAGCCGCCGAGCCCGGGGTCAAACACACACATTTATTAAAGTAAAGTCGTGTCTGTGCGTTGGGAGGGAGACTACAGAGAAAGAATGACAGCTCCCCCCAAAAACGTACAGAGTAGCTGTACCATGGTAGTAAAAAAAGTATCCAATTAGACACAGAAATACAGAACTAATAATAAAGGAACGCAATAACTCAGCATTTTATAACATATAAAATAATGCAATATCTGACCAAACAAAGAGTGGAAGGGGAGCTGCAGCCCTGCAGTCATTAAACTTGAACTTGACATTCACTGAGCTGCTAATGTGCTGTGGATATGCTTTGATTTGACATTTATATTGCGACGGCTTTAGTTTTTTATAAGCAATATTTTCCTCTTGTTTTTATGTGAATCCATCTTTTTTTTTTTTCATTTTCTTATAAGTTTACTTAATGACTCCTACTTCAACCTTTCTATAAATGAAGACAATTATTACAATTTTCCTAACAGACATCACTATATTTGATTTCTTTACCCCCCCACTCACTGATTGCACTCTCGGTTGCCGCTTTGGTAAAATCACACTCAAATCTGACGTGTGCCACGAGCACACACAGAGGCAGATGCCCGGGGCCTATTTTTTGTTTGTGTCATCACATACTGTACGTACAGTAAATCTGGGCCTCGGTGCACATGTGCAGCTGCCAAAGCTGCGGTGTTCACTGGTGTCGAACAGTGTGTTAACAGGATGTGTAATGCGGTGTGCTGGTCCTGTGCTGCAGCCAGGGCTGGGCGGCAGCAGCACTGTAGGCTACAGTAGGGCGGTTATCATGAAGCAGTTATGTAGCTGCTCTGCTGGGCCAGTCTAATTACAGGAGAACAGCGTGCACCAGTCTGGGCCTCCAAATGGCACCATATGTTTTCCCAGACTAACCGGCTGAATAAATGCCATTTACCCATTCAGGATGCTCTGTGCTCGGTGTCTGGGAATCAGTCACTCACACTCGTATAAAACCATTCACACCCCCAAACACCCTGCCACCCACCTCCCCCATATAAAACTCAGCTGTCGGTGATTTACCCTGCTCGCCCCACCATGTATCCTCACACGGCTTCCTGTTCCGTTTAACCATTTACTAATCCTATTGTACGCTGGTCCGTGCCCCCCTGACACACACACCGACTCGCATAATGACCCCGCTGCTGGTGCTGTAACCGCTTTAGTTAACCGAAGGGGTTCGGTTAATCAGAAACAGTGTTCCTCTACAGCCAGCCGTGGTGTCTGGGCGTGGTCACGTCCATGCATCTTTGCTTTGGTGACATGCGGCGAGAGAGACAAGTGACAAAGGTCACCACTGGTAAACTGGTCGTGCAGTCAGTGACCCGAGAGGAACGAGAAACACAAGAGTAGAAACACGTTGCTGACTTATTTAACTTTCAGACATGATATCTGAAGGGAGCCATGAGTGTCGGTTACACCTGCAGATGTAGCCATTAGCTGCTGATATCAGTTTGTGTATTCAGACAAACGTTTCCACGTAAGCAATGGAAGCCTTCTGTCGACAGTATAAGAGTATAAGAGATTTACACGCTCTTCCACAGTTTTAAATGCTTCACACTATCACCTTGTTCAGGGGGAAAAGGAAGAATCCGAAATTTAGGGAAAGTAAACAACATTCTGTGCTGAGCTTCTTTTCCTTCTTCTTTTCCTTCAGGTTAATCATCTCACATCCCTTCCTCAAGTTGAGAGCCAGTGACTTAGCTTATCACGGGCCAACAATACAATTTAATAAGGTTGTGATACAAATTAATGTTAATGCCTTTTTTCATTTGGCTTTGATTTGAACATGCAAACAACCCACCAACACTCACTGGCAAAATTGCAATCACAGCGTCACTGATAACAAGAACATCATTCTTTGTGGTTGCAAAAAGCTGACAACATTTGTATCATGACCTCTTTTTTTGGAAAAGCTCCTCGTATCATCACTAGATAGACCTATCACACATCATCAGTTTGTTAATGAGAAGAGCCGAGGCAGCGGCGCTCACAGATGCCTATCGAGGGCAGAAAACAAAAAGACAATGTAAGTAAATATGGACTGTAATTAGTATGACAAGGTTGAAAAACCAGATAACACACCGCAGCAGCCCGGAGGCCTACTCTTTCACACATGCACATGCACATGAACGCTTGCACGTGCACAGGACACACACAGGCACTGGAGTGCAAACTAACACACACACGCACGCACGCACGCACTGGGAACAAATCAAATGTTTTAATCAGCTTGCTACAGCACATAATGAGGATCCACTAAGCCCCAGCTATCAGCCGCCATCGGCCACTTACTCGTGCCTTCAAAGAGCTGATTTTTCACTTCTTTTACAACCAGCTTAGCGGCGTAGCTATCGAGAGTGAACACAGTCAGTGGATGTGCAGTAAAACCTGAAAAGTGTAAGTGATGTTTCAGCAAGTGACACATATGCAGTAAAGCAAGGAAGCAATTATGCGCTAGTGGACGAGACAGCGCAGCTGAAAACAGCCAAACCTCCATGTGTCCCCACCGTGAACAGTCTTCGCCGGAGATCACATGACGGCGCGTGATGTTCCGCGCGAAAACCCATAAATCTGACAATACAAGCGATGACCTTACATACCTCACACTCAGTGTTACGCTCACAGATACTGTTTCTGATTTACCACTCGCCCTGAGTGCACACACCTTCTGATGCAGCGCAGCGAGCACCTGGCCTCGCCACACCTGCTGCATAGCACAAGGCAATCACATGAATCAGTCAAGTCAGATACAGTCGGACTAGTTTCCACAGCACTGAAGGCATGTCACAGTTCTTACTCAACCATCCAGGTGTGTGTGTGTGTGTGTGTGTGTTATACGCATACATGTGGAGATGCACGTGTGCAGGTGGGCCTCCTGGTGGAGTTTTTGGCCTCTTGGCATAGCTCTGACCTCTGCGAGGAGGATCACAGCTCCAGCCCTCCAGCTGGAGAAGTGACGACCTGAGAAGTGAACAGACTCACAGACTCGTCCTGCTGTCCTTGTCTCCCGCCTGCCTGCTGCACTGCGACCAGGCGGGGGGACACGCAGCGCTGGGTCAGGCTGCCTTAACACATCAGGCTGGATGACTCTGTGCTCTCCTTCAAATCACATCTCAAAACTGGAGTGTCTTTTTCCCATCTATGTTATTTTTGTCTGCATTCTTTTATTTATTTTTTCATCTTCTATGTACACATGTGCTTGAGTAAATATTAATGTTACGGCTTTGCGGGTGTCTGTGTGTGTGTGTGTGTGTGTGTGTGTGTGTGTGTGTGTGTGTGTGTGTGTGTGTACAGCATGTAAACAGTGGAAATGTGTGCACATTGTCTGCATGTATATAAAGATGTATGTGGGCTTATGTTTCCATGTGTGTTTATAAATATCAATGATAATTATTATGAATATTAGTGGTGAACTGATCACAAATTAAACAGCAGAGTGGATGAACTCTGACTGTTTATCTATTTGTTCTTTTCTTTTCTTGTAACTGTGTGAGACACAGAGACAATGCACCCCCGTCCAACAGAGCGTGGCTCAGACAGGCCGAGAAAAGCCATCCCATGTGTGCCAGAGGTTGCCATGCATGTCACATCTAAAGAAGGCTAACTGGAGTTTCTGTAGCAACATCCGGTGCAGCCTGCTGTAAAATAAATGACGTTGTTAGCTGCAGTCTCGCAGGTGAAATGTGCTGCTGCTACAATTATTCTAATGCCAGAATGCCAGTGCTACCAAATGCTGCTGTCAACCCAGGGGTTTAATTAGTTTGGCACGTGTGCCACTTATAATCACCTGCCATTACCAGTTCTGGCTGCATCTGCTTACACGTCTGTCAGTGCCGGGCAGGCGGTGCACACGTGTGTGTACGTTAGCGGGGGTGTCGGACAGTGGGCTGATGAGCGTGTGTTTTGGCAACAGAGAGCGCAGCCCTCATCCAGTGTGGAACCTAAACACAAAGGGTTCATTGGCAGCGGCCCTGTAAGACACCGACATAGTTACACAGATGAATTCATGGAGACGGGAACGAATCAAACACAAGTTTCCCCTTTTTAAGTGTATATATCAAATATCTTCAGTCAAAGTAGCTGTCGAGCAGCCAGGACAATTGTATTAGTGGTGCAGACTTGTCAGCAGTCCGTCTGCACAGATGCATGGTGAAAGCAGAGGGGAGCAGGGCTTCGTGGTGTCAAACTGCATTGTGAATAGAGCTGCACCTCGGGCTGAATACATCACATTGTGATTTCATGAGAGCTGGAAGAGGAGGAAGAAGGAAAAAACTTCAGGGCGGCTAGTGAATCTCAACCCAAAACAGGAGAAATAGAAGTTAAAAGTGAATCGTTCACTCCCCCTGGCGTAGCAGTGGCTACCTCTGGGGCTGGAATAGGAGGAGGAGGAGGAGGAGGAGGGACAGGAGGAGAAGAGGAGCCCCCTGGCTCTCACAGTCATGTGATGACTGAGCCCAATATCTGAGGGATGGACCTCGGGCTGTGTATTTAGCTATCAGGTCATGAGCTTAAGTGTGTGTGTGTGTGTGTGTGTGTGTGTGTGTACATGTGGCTCCATACATGTGTGTGTGCAGCAGAACACATTCCCACTGATTCCCAGAGTCACCTATGTCTGCTGCGGCACAATAGCTCCAACTACCCCTATTCTTTGCAGAAAGTTCCCATTTAGCACTAAAACAAGGCTTCAATATTGTGCCGCCTCAAAAACATCTGTCGGGGACTTGTGTGGCTACACTAATTACAAATATCTGCAGTAATCCGGCGCCGATAAGAGAGTCATTACTCCAGCAGACATTTATCACTATGGGATTGATGACCCATTTCAGAGGCAGCCTTTGTACAGGGAAGTGAAATCGCTGATATCCCTTTTATCCTACATCGCTGCTGAAGCCATCCATTCGTCAGGAGGCAAGCTAGTTAGAATTGTAATTAACAGCTATGGACTTTGGCCCTAATAGAATTTTTGCGGGAAACTGCAGATTGACGTGGGAGGGGGCGAGTCGGGGGGGTTTTTACTGTGTTTTTCTTTTCTTACTAATTGCCACTTGGAGTGGCTGTCTGTCGAGAGGGGCTGCTCGGCGCTCTGTCAGGAAAGTGCCACAGCAGCACTCCAGTTTCTCCAAATACAGAATTTCTGTACATTTGTAAATATGTAAGCACGGCCAGGGAGAGATGTGCGTGCTCAGGCACATCGCTTCACTGCGATAATCTGTCACAGACACAAACGCACACTCATAGGTCAAACAGAAAATATGCACTTCCTCGCTCAAACACATAAGTTATGGGTTTGCTCGAGTCTTTGTCGCTCTCACACACACACTGCAGAGCCTCCCACCCACCCACACAGACACACGTACACCGAGCGGAGCAGCAGATGATCACAGTAGGTAAGGACTAAAGGTCTGGCCACCTGCCGGCCACGTCCCGTCTCTGTAGCCGTAATGAACAGAGACAGCTTGGGGACCGCCCTGCGAGCTTGTCCCCCCTCCCGGTCTCCCTGCTTCGGGGCAGAGCTGGGGGCCCTGGGGTGACAGGGACGCCAGAGATGTTCCACACACTGACAGGCAGGTCTTACCTGGCCAACCCGCTGTACACATGGGCCCGGTGACACACACACGGGACCAACGCACAGGGAGCTGCATGCATGAGAGCCGTACATGCTACACACTGTAACTGTACACGTGTTCACGCGTCTACACACATGCACAAAGTGAAGAACACACCCAGACACGTACACACAAACGCTGACCCGGTGTAATTCCTCCAGCACACGGCTGGTGACAGGAGCAGCTGCGGCCGCTACGGCAGACAGATGAAATTTTCATAACTATCTCCTCCAACTTCCATCCTCACCTTCAGGATAATTTATGACCTGCCTGCCAGCCTTGAAGAGACAATATGCTTGATATGAAATGAAGTGCTCCAGCGGTGTAGGTTATAATTAACAGAGGAGGGGAGAAAGATGTGTGTATATAGAGTGGGAGGGGTGGAGGTGAGTGTGTGTGTGTGTGTGTGAGAAAGAGACCAGGTGGGTGGAATGAAGAACGTGTGGTTTGCATGTATGTATAACACATGTCTCTGTCTCTGTGTGTGTGTGTGTGTGTGTGTGTGTGTGTGTGTAGATACACTCCTTCAGTTAATTCTGTGATATTTAATATTAAACACCAACAACCCAAAACAGGCCCAGAAATGTTTCACCTCCAAACAAACAAGCAGCTGCAACGATCCAGACACAAAAGAGCAGAATGTGAAACTGGACCAACAGCTGATCTACAGACTGTCTGTGTGTTCTCAGTTCTGCTAATGTTCATTAGCACACAAACAAATATTTCAGCACAGGAATCCCACACTGGTCTCCTCTTAAGGAGGACTGCAGTCCAACCAGGAACAGCCAGGATTCAGATGAGATAAAGTGCAATGATGTGAGTGTTTTTGGTGAGCACAACCTCCACCAACCATAATGCTACGTTCGTGCTGTTTGCTTCACATGCCTGCCACACATCCTCACCCGATCATGCTCTATCAGCTCTCTGGGATGTTGGGTTTGACCAGAAAGAATGTCCTGGTTTTCCTGAGTACCAGTAAAACAGGCCCAAACCCATAGCCGCCCTGTCTCCACACCACATTGTCTTTTCCAAACACAAATCTTGTTTCCATATTAAAAAAAGCAGCATTTAATGGGCAACTGTCTCTGCAACAAGTGCGTTTAAATGTCTGTGGGACTTTTAATGACATTTTTAACTCTCTCTTTCTCCCCTTCTGCGCCGCAGTGCATTGCCAAGCCCTCACTGTGAAATGCATAATTATGAAACGACTGTTTCCATTAAAACCTGTGAGCAATTTAATTCAGTTGTGACTCAGTAAAGGAGACGCGGAGACATTTAACAAAGGGAGAGTGTGATACTGACTCCTGCCGGGTTGCGAGCCTTCCATTCCCACACTTAACCACAAAACGAGAGAAAGCATGTACCTCGGCGGCTAATTACTGAACCAGGCAAGATAGAGGCACATGTGTATTTACACGGGAAGAACTTGTTTGTAGAGTAAGTAGAAGGTAAAGAAATAGCATCATCAGTCATCTCGTTCAAAGTACATTCCTGCAGGAATAAGACATACTCCGAAGTACTTTCCAGCCTGGGAGCTAACTAGGATGGGAGGGCGATGGCAGCAGCAACGGCAGCTGTGAGGTTCTGCTGAGGTCAGGACATGTCATGCATAACTGACTGATTGCTAAACAGGGGCGGGTGCATGAGAGAAGAATTCATAATTTACAATCAAGCACACACACACACAAACACACACCTCACAAACACCCAGGCCACAGGCGATCTCGCTGCACGCATGTAACCGGTCTGAGGGACCACACAGACATGTTTTAGATAAAGACAGACAAATTAGACGACAGCATCTTAGGCTAACCACTGCGCTTGCGCTAATTACAGGCTGGCCCGGCGATGAAAGAGACAGATGACATGTACTTATTTGTTTTCTCCTCCAGTGCCCCGAACCGAGTAAACACAGCGATACAGATGACGGAAAAAGTAGGTGGTACAAAGGAACAGACAGCACAGACAGAGCGTGGTTGTCGGATGAGAACTCCGTCCACCACACACAGGTGTTCAACCGCCACTGCAGAGAACAAACCCCTGGGGGAAAGAGAAACAATGGCGCAGCCAGAAAAACTTTTGGCTGGCAACTCGTGCCAAGGAAAACAGCCCTGTCTGTTCTGCTTGCAAATCAGGGCCGCTGTTGTGGGGGTGATGTAGAGGCAAATGTGGGGCTGCTGTCTGGGAGATCTGATTAACCTGTCACCTCGGGTTGCAGCTTACATCACACAGGCCTGGTTGACAACATGCCCGGGCCAACCTGCCGCCAACCACAACGCCGGTCTACGATGCCAGCCGCTAACACCACCATCACTACCACCACCACCACCACCACCACCCTGCTAATTAAACCTGCTTAGTAACCGTGTCAGTGTCACCTCCTCCTCACTGTACCCCACAAAGCTGTTTCCCAAACACGTCTGCAGATACCTCGCACTGAACCAAAGTCACGGAGCAACAAATTGCCTTCATTCTAAAATATCAGACCCAGCTGAGCAGATGACTTCTTTGCTGGAGGTGTCTGGCAGCCTGTGGCAGCCAGACCCTCGCCTGCATGAGGACAGTGAGCGGTGTACAGCACGGGAGCAGCTTCTAAGGTTTTAAGGAGGTCATCGGTCACAGTAGACGAGGCTGTGCGCTGTCCATCTTTATTGTGGACACGACGCTGACAATCTTTCCAACTCCCATCTGGGACAGGGCACCTCCATTGTCTGCGAACTCCCGGTCCCACCCCAAGGCTGGATCGGGGCGGGGTCTGTCAGGGACAACACAAAGGAAATGTCACCACTCCTGGAATGAAGTGCCAGCCAGCGAAGGTCTCTCTCCTCTCCTCTTTTTCTGTGTCTCTATGCGTCTCCACAGGGGTGCAACTGGTAGCTGACATCAGTGGTGGGGTCATCCCCGGCCGGGCACAGCCTCGGCCCTCTGGCCCCCCGTGACCTTTGCTTTTGATGACAGACTGGACCTTTTGTGCAGCAGCGCCCTGTCCAGGTGAGGACAAGAGACGATGACAATGGCAGGAAACATAAAGCCGACGGAGGCTGGGAGACAGCCCCGCGGGGTCGGGGGTCACGGCGGACAGCTGAGTGATGAGTGCAGCTGTGGACACGTGGACCTCCTTCTCTGTTCTTCAGCCCTGCCTGCCATGTCAGCTGATGTTGCCTTTGTGTTGGGATAAAGCTTCACTAACTCTCAACAAGTTGGAGAAAAGTAATAAACACAGGCAGCAGATGTAGCGCGCCACAGATTCTCAGTGTACAGAGAATCATAGCATCACAGTGAGCGGGGGTACGGTGTGGGTCACAGCCTCGTCTGTTCAAGGGCCGGCGGGAGTGGAATTAGATAACAGATTAATATTGATAACATTCATACAAAGGATTCATCTTTTAAGAAGAATATGTCTGGATATTTAACAGTGATACAGCTAACATTGGAAAAAGTGTGTGCTGACATGTCATGTACTCTCTAGTTCTTGTGAATTATCTTTCAGGTTTTATTATTTTATTATCTTTCTGTCTTCTGTCTGGTGCCGTTTGTGGTTTAAGTAGTTGTTGACTTTTCTATGATGTGTTAAAACTTGAAATTCAACTTTAAATCTTAAAAAATGCTGAAAATACGGTACAAGGTATCATCACTGCAGAGAGAGAGAGAAAAAGGCCTCACATACGTTTATTCCTGCAGTACAATATCACACACAACGCCTCGGTGGGCTACAGATGAATATGATGTATTTCCATCACTGGCTGCCAATGCTGCAGAATTTCCTGTCTCCCCCTTGTCACTTGGTAAAAACCCAAAATGCTGCAAAAGTGCAGAAACGTAACTCTTTTCTGTAACAAATGTGTTTGCGTTTGCCGTTTCTCTCTCTGCTCTCTAATCTGGGGAGGAGCCGCTCTGCGACACAAGCGAGAAGACCTATTTTAAGCCTAGTTATGTATTACCTTGTTCTGTATCACTGTACCACCCCGGCCTATTAAACAGCAAACACCGAAGTGCATCCAAGCCTCAGCGATTCACACTCCTTGAGCTGTCCAACTGTTTCCGAAGCCAAAGGTCAGCGGCTGCCGACTCTCCTACCGGCCCACACTGAGAGGCCGAGGACGGGGTTTGCCAAGTCATTCACAGACCCTGCTTTGGGTCGTAAACACCTCCGCCTGTCTCCCCTCTTCTTTTCTCCTCCACAGAGGTGAGTTGGGTTTGCACTCTGTTAATCTTTCACTACAGGCCTGCGTGCTTTTACACTGGCCCGCTGGAGAACAGAGGAGGGGACTGAAAGAGGGGTAGTAAAGGACGAGAGTGGATAAAAGAGCAGGAAGAAAAAGCCATAGAGAGGGCCAGATGGGCACCTTCACAGTCCATTTATCAAACCCAATGTGGCCCTCCCCTCCCCTCCCCGCTGCTCTCATGTCCTAAACCCCCATGTAATTCTGTAATGATTTTCATTATCATATAATGACCTTACAAAGCCTACAGCAGTTTGCATGGTCAGTACAAAACTCGCAGCTGTTCCCTTCAGTGTTTGCTCGCCGGCTGTGACAAAGCTTTTTTTCAGGGTTTCTGTTGGTCGGAGCAGTGACCTCTAGGACGGCCTGAGGTCACCTGCTCCGGGAGGTTCAGAGGTAGCCGCACTGCAACGTTACACATTCAGGATAGCACCACGCCAAGTGACGACTGTACGTACGTCCAAATAGAGCTCTATGTGTGTGTTTGTCAAGAAAACAAACCCCCTCTGTTCCTGTATTTGCGTCAATGTGAAACGAGATCTATCAAAACCTAATAAATCCAGCACCAAGTGTTTTGAACTTCTCCGGTTCTGCTGCCTCTGAGATGTGCGGCCTGCCGTCCCTACAGGTCCGCTCCCTGGAGGTTGTGCCTCACACTTCAATCTGCACTTCCTGTGCGGCTTACACAACTGCTGCGCTGCGGTACAGTCACCCACCCACGTAGTAATCCATCTATTTCCAGGGCACTCATGGGGCATTTACCAGAGGGACACGGAGGGCAGCATCTATCAAAGAATTCACCGTGTGCATCTGGAAAACCCAGTTACCAGAAAAGCTCATAAGAATAAAAAAGCTCTCATAACTTGGTTGGCTCACAGAGAACGAATGGACTGCTTCTGCGAGCGGGCCGAGGCGAGGCATCACTCACTCTGAGAGCCTATAAGTCACTTGTGAAGAACCACTGGTCACCAGGTCCAATTTCTCTTTCTCTCCTTCTTGCGAGAGCTAAAAATGCCCCGGAGGCAGACAATGGCAGCTAGCGGGCCCACGTTCCAGCGCACAGAGCGCCGCTTTAACTGGTGTTTAAGAAACAAAAGTCAGCGAGAAACTTAATCAATCAGTGCTGGTTGTTTATGTTTATGTGCCTCCACTGAGACTCATCAATCACGCTTTTCTCCCCTTTTTTTCCAGCCTTTTGCGAGCATTACGTGCTGAATGGAAACCATGGAAACAAAAGGCAGTATTATGATAAAAGCCTGCCTGTTGCATATTGTGCGAAAACCTAATTAGGACGTCCAATATAAAGAGGCAAAATGAATCAGCAAATTAATTTCAAAGTCCTATTTTGGTGAGTGCTTTTATGAAAACAAATGAAGGTTTGAATACATGGGACTGAAGAGAACCGAACTCCCTCGGCGTGTGTTTGATTCTGTGATATATTTCATCTTTAATGTCAAACAATGACTTTGTCTCTTATTGCCTCTTAATACAAACTTAGTCTTCCTGCACAAAGAGCGAGCGAGTCGATCTTTAACCCTCACCAGCCGAGACTCTCCAGTCAGTACCAGTGCGTCCCACTTAACATTGCACACAGCCATGTGTTTAGCTTTGTGTAAATGAGATCTGTTGACAGCCACTTGACAGGATGACCCCTGGGTTTTTATGTAAGTGGGGTGGGGGTGGGGGGGGGTGGTTAGGGACAGACATTCAGTGTGTGTGAAGCAGAGAGGAGCTATCAGGAGCAGCTGGAGTTCAAACATATTGTGTGGGAGGCTTGGCCTCCTCCAAAACTAATCTAATCAGTCTTTCACTGCTGATGGAGTAAACTTCTGTCTGCCCCCCCCCCCCTCCGACAAGGACTGAGCATTTCCTGTCCTGGTCTGAGATACTGGTTGTCAGGATCTTAGGGTGGGCTGAGCCCAGTCCAGAGTTAGACACTGTTAGGAGGTGGTAACGTCGTACTGTGGGTGGTAGGGGAACCGGGGCGGTGGGGGGACAGTGCTGATGTCAGGTGGGGGGGGGTGGGTGTGGCGAGATGGTTTCTAGCTTTCAGCACCTGCAGCTGGAATGCACTATCGGAGCAGGCCCTACATCAGAGCGGCGAGGCGGTGGCCGTCGACACAGCGAAGCAAAGGTGTGTGGAAACAGACTGTTTACAAGGCTCAGCTGGAGGGGGCACAGCCAAGGGTCAACTGGAGGGGACAACTCAAAACACAGGGCGCCTTGGAGAGAGGAGGGCCGCAGCACTGCAGGAACATCACACATATCTCTCAGAAGAAAAGATGTTGCTCTCAGGAATCTCTAGTGTGTGGATTGTTCCTCTGGTACGTTTGCTGCTCTGGATCGTGTCTCGTCCAAAGTGTGTGTGTGTGTGTGTGTGTGTGTGTGTGTGTGTGTGTGTGTGTGTGTGACACTGAGGTCAAATAACAAGAGGCATTAATCAGCGAAACATATGTGAATGCAGACCAAGGGTATACATGCATGCCAGTGTTTGTGTGTGTCTGAGGGGGGAGAGTGACTGAGAGAATGAACAGCTAAAATAACACAGCGTGGTGTGTGTGTGTGTGTGTGTGTGTGTGTGTGTGTGTGGGGGGCCCTTCTTTATCTGAATGAATGGCCAGCGTTCTAATCTATGCGCTCTCTGCCCTTATCTGGAAGGAAGGAAGTGGCTGGGCTTATCCGAGACACACGTGTCGTTGTGATAGCTGTGATAGCTGCCAGGCTCGAGCACCACAAACAAACACCAGTGAGTAATTCACATCAGCTCTTTGGAGGGAATCACTGTCAGAGGAAGGACTGAGGTGATGATTCAGGATTATTCTGCCTGATGAAGTCCCGTCTGTCTGTGTGACGCTTTCACATGAACCTATTGGGTGTTATTCTCCATCTTTCACCGTATCAATAAATACCAGGCGTGGCTGTAAAGGCTCCCTGTGTGTTCTCATCAAAGTGTTGAGTGTGTCCTGTTTTCCCTCGTGGGGGTTCACTGGATCTTTGCCTCTGCTGTTTTCTGGTGATGATGCTTAAACAACTGCAGACACCTCGGAGTGTGTGTTAAACAGCCCTATTATTGGACCCAATATGGAGAAGGTGTGTGATGGTGTTCCCGTTCTGAATATGAGACACTGCTTGTGCTTCACAGAGCGTCTCACTTCACCTTTCTCATGACAGATTTATTTTTTGCCGAGGACCACTGGCAGGAACAAAGTCGGCGGTACATTGTGTTACCTGTCTCTCCATGTCTGTCTTTGCTGGTGTCTGTCTGTCAGTGCAGACAGCAGGGTTTCTGCCATATCTCTCCTCCCCTCCCCTGCCTGGTCCTCCTCCTCCACTGTAGCCAGGAAGAGCTTAGTCTGAAAGAGAGGAGCACAGGCAGAAAATGGTGGGCGCATAGTAGAACCATCATCATGGCTACAATCCTACTGGTCGGTCGGCCTATTAGATCTTTCCCAAAGTGGTAAACTGCATAGAAACAAGAGGACGGGCTACCTGGAGCGTTTCCCTCCATCCTCCCTCTCCTCGGTTTAGAAGTTACACAGTTGTGAGCCCAGGCTCCATTATAACATCCCCGGGACGGCGACATACAGTAAGTCTAGTATAAAGTCAGTTTCACATCAGAGGATGGGCAAATTACACCCAATATTAGAGTGTGAGTCAATTAATCACGTCCTGCACAGCACAGTGTAATGTGTGAGTATCCCCCTGTTGAACATGAATTACAGGCCGGCTTAAAGTGTGACGTGGCACATCACTGCTAATCTGAGACATCCTGGCAAACCTTCGCCTCCAAGTCCTCCACAGCCTCTAAGCTGGTTGAGAGGGAGTCAAATGAAAAAGGATCTGGCAGCCCAAATTAAATGCAGTGCTGTCAGCCACACTCAAATCCCTCTTTCTCCCTCTTCTTCTCTACCCTTCACAGACTCACTCCCTCTCTGAATATCCTTAAATGCCCCCCCCCCTCCCCGCTCCTTCCCCTAGCCTCTGAGAAGTGATGGATCTGTAACTCTGACTGACTCTGACGCCTTGTTAAGAACAGTCTCTTCCTGTCACATCCACCAGTAAAGCGCGTTCATTTCTTCCCATTAACAGTCACCCAACCCTCTTTTCAAAAAACCCACAATGTAAGGGAACCTTCATTTCTTCTGCTCTCCCTCTTTTTTAATCCCTCCCTGACAATCCACCTGTCTGTCTTACTTCATGTGATGATAGGTTTGATTGTCTGTGTGTGTGTATTTCCAAAGGCGAGGAGTGTGATTTGCAGACAGAGTAATATGCTTACTTCCTGCACAGCGCACAGGACAGGTGTCAAAACATGTGGCGCTGTGTGACTGATTGCACCTGACTGGGAGGAGACACCAAAGATTACAGTGACCAGGAGGAAGCAGGGCTGGCTCCGCTCCCTATGGAAACTGTAGCTTTCGCTTTGGATCAAACCCCGTCCTCCCGGGATGAGTGTCAGCCTGAGAAAGTGCCAGAAAGTGCATTCAGTCCGTATCACCGTCTCAGCTACTTGACATCATATTGCCATGCTGGCCGTGTAGCACAGTTTCAGTGTTTCAAGTACAGCGCTGAGGAGCAAGTGATTCGTGGCAGATCTGAGACCTGCTGTGACGCTTCGGCTCCTCTGGCCGGGAACAGAGTGAGAGCTTGTTTCGACTGTGCTAAAACTCATTAAGAATACAGCCAGTGAAAGACGCACAACAACTAAACTGACTAAGATTTAGAGTACAGGCCCACGTTTGTACATCATCACCTTATTATGCATCTCAGCTGGACGATAAAACGATCTCCATACCAGATTATTAATTTAATTTATGTCAACAACAATGATGAACTTTTTTTTACTGGATACTGATGTCACACAGTCAGTCAGTCAGTTTTTGGTTTGCATGTCAGAGTCCACGTCCTGTCCTTCCACAGAGCACTGTGGGAGCGACTGGATGTGAGAGAGGCCGTACTCTGGAAAAGAGTTAAAAACTGAGTGGACTGAGGGGCACGAATGTGACAGAGAAAATGTTAACACAAGTCAACGTCAGTTATGTGTCAGTGGTTTGGCTTCAAAGCAGCGAGGAGCAGACAAAGACGGTCTGCAGAAAGAGGAGGGAGAAGGTCTCATCCACCCAGAGACCACAGCCAGGGGATGAAAACACTGTTAAATGTTTCCAGTTATTCTAGTTTTCATGTTAGTAAACTCTAAAAATGTCCTAATGAATCTCATTATCAGGAGCTGACATGATCAAATATGTAGATACTGATACAGATATACTGATTTGCCTTAGTGCCCCGCCTTCATTACAGCTCATGAAAATATTGGCCAAAAAGCATCAAAGAGGTTTTAGTCCTAACTAAGTAGAAGTCACTAAAATAGTTGTCCATCTAACACACTTTAGGAAGAAGGTGTGTGTTAGAGCCTCTTTGTTTTGTTCTCGGCTCATTTTTGTGAGTATAGGTGTGCCTCTAATAATGCCAATGTGTGCTACCAAGCCTCCTCCCTGTGAAAATGTGCATGTGTGTAGAGGAGCCGGTGCTGAGAGAGGCCTTCAGGTTTAGCCACGGGCAGATCCCCAGGCCATTCAGACACCCCACTAGTTGTTTACTGGTCAAGTGTCCTCAGTCAGCCACAGTAAGGCCACAGCCCTTTATCTCCAGGCTGTGTTAGCACTAATCAGCCCCCTCTTTCCCTCTATTTACCCCTCGATGACAGCAGCTATCCTCAGTCTCCACCTCTCTGAACCCGATGCTGACCACAGATGTCCCTCTGACCCACACCACATCCCGAGGTGAACAAGAGGACAAGAACCTGGGCACCTCCAGCCCTGGTCCCCAGACCCCAAACTCAGCCCCGTCTATTTAACTACAGATAGGCGTAAACATTTCCGGGCCTGTGCAGAAGCAGGGCGGGTAAACAAACACGCCGCCAGGCTGAGGCGATCCTTTGGTTGGTGGAGAGCTGGAGTGATGATAGGGTTCCAAGCAAAGGCCTGCTGGAGGGCAGCCTGGGGCGGCTCACTAACACCCCGAGCCAGGACTCTATCTTAACACCAACAAGCATCTGTCTATTCCATCACATAACAACATGTCACTCATTCCACACAGAATAATAGAATCGAAGACTGTTTGTTGCTGCACACGGTGAAATATGGTGTACATCCCTCCAAACTTCACAGGAAAGCTGCCACAGGTCACGTAATAGCTGAGAAGTGCTCAAGGGGAGGAAGGTTAAAAAAAGATGCATGCAGAACTGAAGGTTTACACTCCATAAAACCGAGCTACTAGCTGACCACCAGAGTGTCTGAGAAACTATTAACACCCCATGAAATGCCTTAGCTGACTTTAGACCAGGACTTTCAGGGGACCCAGAGCACTCTTAAGCTCACTGGCACTCTCTTATATAGGAAACCTTTAATGTCTGCAGGCCACAGAAAAGTAAAAGTCCCCAAAGTGACGTCCCTTTTTAACTACTTCACCAGACACGAGTGATTTCTGGACCAGAATAGACCATCCAAATGATGGGTGGTTATCTAAAAAGGTAGGTGGTAAACACCCTCGTCAGTAACACCAAACATTCCCCAGGTTTTGGCTGCTGGCTGGTGTTCATTTGCCACTATGGCGCCCGCCCCTCCACCTCCTCCAAAGTGCACCTCTGTCTGACAGACTGGAAACCTCCACGCCTGTCTCCCTGCCACCAGCATGTGTAACAGGCCCAGCGACAGGCCAACACACTCTCCTGTCTCTCTGTGTGCCAACACGCCGGTGTGCCCACATGGAGGCAGGCATGGCCCCGACTAGTAATCCCTCCTCCTGTTTGGGACTGTTGGGCCACCGCTGGGGGCTCTAAGCCGTGGTGATGGTGTGAAAGCAAGATCAGTTCAGAACAAGAAACGACACTGACTGCATTCAGATGCCTCTCTAGGTAAGACTGACTCTGCCCACAGTGAGCAGCAGAAGGGACCGACAACATCTGACCAACGCTGTGACTGATTGACTGAGGACCTCCATCGACAACCTTCAATGTAATCACATTCAATGTGCAGTTATTCAAGAGTCCATAGCTCGTCTTTAACTCTGTATGTGCGCACAGAGATAGAAACGTGCACATGCATTGTTTTCACCACGTTCATAATCCTGCACGTGGACCTGGTTCTGTTTTATAAACCACTGTGGAGTCAGGCACACGTGCACGAGCCTCATTTCCATTCCCACAGTTCATCATAAACATAAACAGCCGGTACCATACCGATACCTGGCGCCCCTCCACTCCTCATTACACCTGTCGATGAGAAGAACAGCAGTAAGAAGAGGTGCAGTTTAACTGCTCGTGTTGCATCTGTGAGGTTCTCCGACAGCACCAGAGCAGCTGCCGTCACACACGGCCGTGGCTATTTATAGCAGCCAACCACTAATTCATCACATGTAGTGTAAACCATCATGGCGGCCATCATTCAGAGGGATGATCAGTGATTCATTCACTGAGCCACTACTGAAGCTGACTTTACGTGACAGTTCATGAGAGAATGACGGCAAATAAAGGCTCAAATGTAGATAAAAAGTGATGAACTGCAACCCATAAACAATGAAAATTAAGTTAGTGAAGGCGTCTGAGTGACATCTTACAGACTGGAACACAAAAACAAAGACAGTGGGTGAAAGTGAGTGTTTTACTTTAAGGTTACTTCTCTCACTGAATCCTCCACGTCCACCTCATCAGTTCGAACGCTGCTCTCTCCCGCTGGCCTGAAGCTTACGTGAGGTGACACATTATTTTACAAATACTGGTTCATGTGAGAGAGTAAAGGCAGACACATGGTTTCTACATCTGGCCCCCCGGTGGACACTTACACCGGACAGAGAGCCACATTATCAGACAGCCGGCCCTCACACGGTCATTCCTCCATGACTGGACTTCCTCCTGTTCACCAACATGGCTCCCTCATTAGCAAGGTAGCTCAAGCTTAAAGGTTTAACCCTTTACTCCAAATCTTTAGACTCCCCACTGACGTCAGCTGCTCTGACATCCGACTTCACGGGCCTCAGGGGTGGGAGTTTGGCAGCCTCATCGCTGCCTAATACAAGAAACCAATATCACTTTGACCGCTGGTGGAAAAAGGCATCAGGCACCTTGCTCGGGGAAACGGATAGCTTCTACTCACTGATATAAACAACAGGGGAGCTGTGATCCTGCCAGGACCAGTTCCAGTCTGGACAAGGGATCTGTGTGTGTTTGCTGCTGCCACCACGACTTACTCTGCTCCACCGCTGGAAAAATTATATTAGCCCAGGAAGAAATAAGCCCAGACCACATTCGCTCCTCTGTGACATCACACTAGAAGTCATAAAAGGTGTGTGTGTGTGTGTGTGAGTGTGTGTGTGTGTGTGTGTTTTCCTGCCGTCTGCCTGCTGTCACATGATTACAGGTGGTTCAAAATTGAGGCATATCTGAAATTAAATTTGTTCAGTTTCCATTACGTTAGACTGGTTGATAATGCCTGTGTGTGTGTGTGTGTGTGTGTGTGTGTGTGTGTGTGTGTGTGTGTGTGTGTGTGTCAACAATGCTGGTCAGTGTTGTCCTCCAGACTTAGAAGCTGCACAGACTTTGATTTTATCAAAGAGGAAACAGTAAAGAAAACGAGGGAAGCAAGTTCTATAAAAGTGTCTCTCAAGAAAGTCTTTGTAAGTGTGTGTGTGTGTGTGTGTGTGTGAGTGTGTGTGTGTGTGTGTGTGTGTGTGTGTGTGTGTGTGTGTGTGTGTGTGTTTTGAATTGTGTGCAATTCTGAGCAGTTCTTAAAACCGTGGAGCGCGTTGACTTTGGGGGAGGTTTCAAAAGGTTTGCTGTGAAACTTCTTTGCTGTTACTCCAAACCTATGATGGTAACAACACAGACATTTAAAAAGGAACATTACAAAGTTTCTTATATTCTCTCACTGTCCAGCTGTTCTGCCATTAAGTCTGATGTTGCGATGCCATAATGTTCAGTTTTTGTTGACACGGTTGCTGAGGTGTTAAATAAACCTCGTGTCACTGGTGATGGAGTCGTACTGGACTGTTATACTGAGAGATGCTTCTAATATTCTACAGTAGTAAAAAACAAAACACCTGAACACCAACTGTAACTATGACCTCAGTAATAAACACTCAAGTGAATTAACACATCTCCTCCAGTGTCACCAGAAGCTGCTCATCATGAGCTCTGTGCAGACGAATGTCATGGTTGTAAACGCTGGAGTGTTGGATAGCATTAGATTCTGCAGGTGTGCCGCTCAGTAGTGATGAGAGCGGAAACTCAAACCTAAACTCTTGATTTTAGGATCTCTGGAAATATGCTCCTCTTCAATACAACAAGACACTTTAAACTGAGTGTGTGTGTGTGTGTGTGTGTTAATGTGTTCTCGCAGTCTCCGTGGTGATAGAAAACGAGGCCTTTCTGCCAGATTGACCCTTGCAAGGTCGCGGGCACCATCAATTATGTCAGCCAGTAAAATGGGCTTTGCTCCACACAGCAGATTATATGGAGTGTAAAACATTAGAAAAATGTGTCTGAAACATCAGAGTAACATGTTTGAAGTGACAATGGGCCGAGGAGGGGCAGAGACACTCCCAGAAAGGGAAGACCCCTGACAAGTGAGTTTGTTTGAAGGCATTGTAACACACTCAAGTGGGCAGGGATGCTTTCTATGGCCCCGACGGCACTCCATCTTCTGGGCCCAATGCAGGCGGGATGGATGGACATATGCTTTCCACAGGGTCAAATGAAGCAGAACTCACAGGCTTTTGTGCTGCTCCCTTTTGGTGGAGAGAAGAAAAGGCAAATCTGTTGTTGGGTCGTCGTCCAACGGGCCCACAAATATCACATGAAAATTCACCGGGCTGTTTCTTGCGAGGCTTTTGTCTCCGGCTCATGATAAGGAGTGTGGATCCAGTTGGCCTTGATGGCTAAACCACATAGTTCTTAGTCTGAATGAGCTCTCCAGCAGGCTGCTGCTGCAACGACACACACACACACACACACACACACAGAGCCAAGAATGCCTCATCCATCCATCACAGGAAAGCTTTGAGAGGCGCTTTGACTAATTCAGGACAATGAAGACGGAGCCGGACAGAGATGTTTGCGACGAGCGTGACACTCAAGCACCTTCTGCTCTGTTCAAACTCTCCTTCGTTGTATGAAAGCTGAGTCCAGATTCGAGCGAGATAGCAGATTGTGATCAGCACCTCGCTCTCCTGCCAGTAAAAAGCTTTTTGCTGACTGGGGCCTAAGCCAGCCTGTCTAAGCCTCAGAGTTAAAGTGTAACACACACTGCACCACACTTCAGGTCCTCAAAAATGCTAAACCAATAAAAGGGGTTTCCATCCATCTAGACACGCTCACAGAGGGGAATTTTGTTTTAGAGGGGGAATACGCCTGCAGGCTGAAATGTGCCGCTAACAAAGTTTTGATTGACTACAAGAAGTGCAGTGATTCCTCAAGTTTTGCATCTGGGTGAACAGACCCTCTTCTGTGTCTAGTCTGACATCAAATGTGAATCATCAACAGAGGTACAGTGACAAAGAATGACTGTGTAGTGCAGCACAGATAAGGATCTCCATTAGTACAGGCTGTCTGCTCTAAAAACACTGTTGGCTTTAGTGAAGGCCGCAGGTGTGAGTGTCGTTTCATTTTGGAGTTCACCTTAATTATTGGCTTAATTTAAATCTAACTGAGGTTCAGAGTATTTACTTCAATCTCCTACAATTATTACTGCATGTTTGACACAAATTCTACTAAAGTCCACTGTGGACTACATTACCATGATGTAATTGATTAAAGGGAATTAAAAGTGAATACAGTAGACTTTGGACTGAGTGGCACCACGTCCACAACTAATCACAAATCAATATTAAATTGGATCTTGACATCAAAAACCATTGAAGTTCCCAACTACTACGACAAAGAGAAGGAATATATATAGGTGAGAGTGTCACATACAGAGTATAATTAGTGGGGAAACCATGAACACACAGTGAAGTGACCCTTTAAATGTGAAGAACTCAAACAGCCACACGTTCTAACACATGACGCTGATGAAACACGTGATGGTCCCTGACTTTCCACATGCTTACACACTACGCTATTGTGTGTGTGTGTGTGTGTGTGTGTGTGTGGCTGCTCCCCACCGAGGGAGGCTGATGAGAGCGGCTAAAGGGTGTTTATGAGACTGTTAGCCAGGAGAGGATGCCGCCCTGCAGCTCTCGCCCAAATAAAAGAGCCATTTATTACATCCAACATGACCCTCTCATTACACACAAATAGGAATTAATGAGCACTATATCGGGCGCTCCCAGCGGAGCGAGGCGGGGCCCGCTAAAGGACTAGCGTTAATTACATTGTCCTACATCTCACCCATTTAACACCACCCATCAGATCGCTCTATCTGCATGGAAAGGAGAGGAGGCCGCTCTCAGCTTCACCTGTGTGGTAGAGAAATCAGCTGATACCGTAGGTTAAAGCTGCTCCTGTCTGCTACTGCATCTCCTGTAACCTGCTCACCAATGTATGGGAGTAAAATTCAAACAATTACTAGGCAGTTCCACCGCTGGTCAGAAATGATATACGACCTGATCTCACCGACTTTACTGCGGTGGGCGCACCAAGTGTTCCAGCAGAGAGAGTGTATCTACAAATTCACCAAAGTTCACCAACACAATCGACGCCGCTGGTTCGAAAAGCAATTACAACACCTAGAACTTGGGTTGGGTACTGGACTTGGTACTTTAAAGGGTGCTGATGGAATTACGCTGGTACTAATCAGTCCTGATTCACGGTAAATCAATCAACGCCACGACCATGTCAGATCCACGGCAGGGCGATGGCGAGCTGAAAGCACTTAAACGTGTGGTTACTCTTTTCAAAACAGGACCCAGAAACGCTCGGGGTTTTATTTTGTGTAAAATGTTCTAAGATGACATGTTAGTTATTACAGGCACCTCTGGGTACGGGTTCACCCAACCCTCGCTAGGAAAACAGATTTGGGAATTCGTCTTAACATCAGTGCTTCTTATTCAGCGGAGCTTCGCTGCACAGGTGTGGCTACGACTGTTGGATCTCAGCGCTGAAGCTGGTGAGTAGGAAGGTAACCGGGAGGATTGATGGTCAGAACTACAAAAACAGACCCCGGCTTGTAAAAAATGGGATTTTCCTTTCAGGCTTCACATGGGAGAGAAAGTGCTTTACAGGAAAGCACACCTCTCAGGTTTGATCTCCGCTGGGTTATCCTCTTCATACTGTACATGCCTTGTTTTGAAAGGCGCAGACAAACAAAAAAACTTCCCAGAATGCTCCCTGGACTTGTATTTCCTCCTGACTGTACTCACATCTCCTTGTTTACAGCAGCAGCTTTTCATTTCTTTCTGCTTTCCTTTCTCTCTCACACTCTGATTCCAACTTAAATCTTAACCGTTATCTGTCTCTTCCCTCCACCTCTGAAAATGCCCCCCCCATCCCTTATTTTTTCCCTGTTCCACCCCCCCAGAAAAATGATGCAATTATCATCAACAATCTTTTTCCCCTATTTCCTGGTTTTCTTTGCGTTTCTTCAAGCGAGTCAGACAATTTTCCAGCGTCTTCCCATCAGGATCATCCCATTCTCTCCACTCATTGTAGTCAAAGGAGGCTTTATGTACTTAAAACCTCAACACGACAGCTGCTCCACTGACTCTGAAGAATTAGAGAGGTGCCGGGGTGTTCACTGCTGAGTATTGTGCCCCGTTTGTTAGCTGCAACAAACAAAAAGCTGATTTTGGATCAGATTCTTCTACCATCACTTGGTGAGAAGGAGAAATCATCACCTTTATTGTTATTCTGTGTACAGGATGTATATACAGTATCTTTTAACCAGTGATGGCAGGAAATGTGCCTTTATTGTCTCCGTTAGAGCCTTAGGAGGGCACAAGTTCTACTTTTGACCCTGATAAAGGTCTTGACGGGTGTTTTTAAGTTTCCACAGTTGAGGTGGGCTGTTCTCATGTTGTTTAATTGGTTTTAATTTATTGTGACGCTATGTGCGGGCGATATGAAGCCATCTGAGACTGTCGTTATGTGCTACACACATTAGTGTGAAAGTAATTTGAGTTGACACTCACAAAAACAGTCAAATGGATTCAACCAGAGGACCTGATGAGGATCCACGTTCAGATGATTTTAATCAAAGTGTGTGCACAGAGTATGAGGGCTCTATTTTTGTTCCCTCCGGCTCCTGGAGCTCAGCACCACATCTCCATGTGTGTATTACTATCTCTGCACACGAGGAATATTGAACAAGTGACAGACAAGCTCTGGCCCTGTACTCATTATTCAGTCAGACTAATACTGTACTAAGACTAGACAAATCAAACAAGGTTTTAAGTTACTTTCTTTGCTTTTGGTGACAAATCAATGTGTTTTCTTGTGTCTGTGGTAATTTCTTTCACTCCACCACTTTGACACGACTGCCTGTGAGAGTAAACAATTACACCTGGATCAAAGTACTGGAATAATTATATATCAAGCTCTGGTTAGTGATGATGTCTCCAGTCAGCTATAGGAGGGGCGGACTTTGCTACGAGATGCTCTGAAATCTCTCTTTCATCTTTTTGTGATTTCTCCCCCATCTTTTTCAGCACAAATACACACACACACACACACACACACACACACACACACACTCTTGCAGTCTTGCATCTCTCTGTGTTGGTATGACACAGGAAAAAGCCGGGCCCTGCAGCCAACCCCGCCGTCCGCACTGAATGCGATTAAGCTGAGCAGTGATTAATCTGGGCTGCCCCATAATTCCTCTTTACCACTTTAATGGATGTTATCTCCCCTCCTCTGAAGGCTTATCTTGCTGATCGAGGCCAAGGATGAAGAGAGGGAGAAAAGAGGAGGGGGTGGCCGCGGGTGGGGTGGAGGGGATCAAACCAAATCCATACAGAGGTAAGTAAATGAATAAGTAAGTAAATAAGTAAGTAAATAAATAAATGCGGGGATTGAGGAAGCTGCTAAGCGGATAAGGCAGATCAGTCTCTGTAAAGTGCTCATTTGTTTTCTAAGAAGACGAGACAAGCCGCCTTCAAAGCCTGCTGATACAGTAAAAACACTGTCAACATCACAATTCACAGACAAACAAAATAAATTATCCAAACCGCTGTCAATAAAACTCCCCACCCCCTCATTGTGAGACGGAGGTGTACTCCATACTGTGGCTGACAGTCACGGCTGCAGACACACAAAACTGTTTTCTTTACACGAGCAGATTTTCTTTCATAAATGGCAGTGATGTGAAACAGTGGCGTTGCTTCATTTGCGGTTTCCACGTTGTGAAATAAACTTCCTCTGACACACTCCACTCGGACTCGGACATCCGGCGGCCCGAAACAAGTCTGCTCAGGCGTGGGTCCTATCGTAGGAACGAATACGCAACAGCTCTCCTCGGCTACATCCTGGCATTGTGAAATAATTACACACATACATGAGCAATCGTTTTGATCATCTTAAACGAGGAAGTGCTCCACGAGGAATTGCCCTAAAGACGAAAAGATGAGCTGGTGTCAGCTTGTGTTCACTAACACGCAGCAAAACACTATGAATTCTGACAACAAGAGCAATTTTCATTGGCTGAATTATTATTATTCTCACATTCAAACACTAACTGAATTTAGTAGTAATGTAATATGGCTTCAAAACAAAGCCTCGGTGCCACCCTCCTCCTGTGTGTGTGTGTGCCATTGTTTTTGTCCTTCCCCGCCTGCGTCCATGTATATAAATGCACATGTGAGATGCCAGCTGAGAAGTGACAGGGTTAAATCCCTTCGTAGCTCGTCCCCCCCCCCGCCTGCCTGCCTTGGCTTACAGCGATGTTGCAGTGAGATTCTGTCATAGACAAACCTCTGTGGGATTCCATTCACTACTGGTGTACATCTTTAGGTACAAAGCTGCGGGCTGCATTGGCTCCAGGTAACATAAACGCTCCCTTCAAGCCACCGCGTATCTGCCCATGAAAATTCTCTAAAGGGGTTTAAGCATTTACGCAGAACACTATCAGGCACAGCCGAAAATTCAGCTTACCCTGTTGAATGGGGACTTCAAAGAGAATTGCAAATACCTTTGCACCGCTACATTTTCTCCCCTCTCTCTTCCCCGCTCGCTCCCTCTCTCTGTGTCTCTTCCTGCTTCTTTTCATTTTATATTTCCAAACACAAGCCGCTGCGTGATGTAAAATGTATTATCAGCCATATATTTCCTCTTTAAATGAATAATAACAATAATCTTTGAGTAATTTCTTTTTTATACAGCTCCGTCTAAATAGGGCAAAGCAAGCGAGCTAATATAGAGCCGCGGGTAAACAAGGCCGTGCAATAATGAACGTGTGGATTAGGCCTCTAGTCTATGTCGCGCGATAAGGAAACACAGCTGCTACCATCCAGGTAACAGCTCCTATTGACTGTCAATGAAGGATAAACTACAGCACAGCTGCACACTCACTGTCTTCTTCCACACCGTGGACACGCAGCCACACACATACAGTCACATGGACACACACACACACTGTATTTACGCCACAAAGAACGGGGATATAATAAATGTATAAGCCTATTTGCACAGTATAGAGCTTAAAATGCAAAACAATATGATGCCTAAGCACAGTGTGATTTAATGTAAGAGATAATGAATGGCTTCATAATGAGCAATATAAATGGTCTTTAAACAGTTTACTGCTTAGTTCACACTTATAATTAATCTGGGTTCCATGTGTGCATATAAAGTGGGTATAAAACTCTGCCCGACTGTACGAGGAAAACGGCGAGAAGGAGAAAAATGACTGCTGCTAAACATCTGCAACATGATTCAGCTGCGGCCTCTGGATTTCCAAATGTGCTGCCGACCGGCGCGGCGAGCTCTCCAAACAATACACCACAAAAAACTGCTCCTTGAAATTATTTACGGCGGAGCGCACAACAAAAACCATAACATTTATAATGTTTTACAAAGCCATCAAATAAGTGCAGAGGGGATTAATTGCCCCGGCCCGACCTTAAAATAATTATTGTGAGCGGTGCAACTCTAAACTCCAATGAAATTGATACACTTTGATAATTAGATTCTTGGCACTGACCCGCTGAAGTCAATAAAGGTTATTAAGGCCAATTGCTGTCTAAACGCATTACGGGCAGGGTAAACTGTCCGTCGGAGGCCCCTGCTACTCCTGCGCCAATATGATAATCCATTCTCCGTCCTGGGGGTTTCTTCCCCAGCGCCTGTGTCTCCACTCTGCCATACAAAACCAGATTGGATTCGCTTAACCTTTCCAGGACTTTGATCAAATGAGCTCACACAGCAATAACATTTACATTGACCCCCCGCCCCTTCTCCCCAACACACACACACACACACCAGCCCTCTGTCTCTTTTTTTTTTACCTCCTCCGCCTCTCTGTGTCTGTCTCTACAGACTCTCCCTACAGTTCACTACCCACCCCCCACCCCCCCTTCCCGGCCACTCCTCAGCAACCCCCCCACACACACACACACACACACATGCTAGGTCAATAACCTAATCAGCTATCGATGGCGACCGGGCCAGGCTGCACATGATTGCAGTGCAACCGTCCTCAGCAGCCCAGATTGTTTCCGAAGACAGTTATTAAAGTGAGGGGAGGAGATGAAACGGTCACTAAGCACATCTCTGCACACACACACACACACACACACACACACACACACACACACACACACACACACAATGAGGAAAAAGAGAGTGTGTGCTGCATATGTATATACTGTATATATATACACTGTGTGCCTGTGTGTGACCAAACCGTTGGGAAAACCGGGAGTGACAGGCGGGGTGAATGGAGTAGAGGAAGACGTGGCCCCGATACCACTTCCTGTTTTGTACATCTTGAAGTATACAAATGTATTCAACTGAGTGGATCCCATTTATTATGAAAGTGGATTAATTTCCTTGATATGTGTTGAAAAGATTTCCATCTACAAGGCTCGTTCTGCTGTCACATGCAGGAGAAAGTGTGAGAAAAAGACAGAGATATGGCGAGATAGTGGGAGCGAGAGAGGGAGAGAACAAGAGAAAGAAAGAACATAAAGAGGGAGGGAGGGAGGGAGAGAGGGAGGGAGAGAGAGAGAGGGAGAGGGAGGGAGGGAGACGGAGAGCATTGAAATCTCTTTGCATCCACGGTGGCTTTTGAAGTTGTGAGATGAGCAGCCACAGAAGTCAGGAAAGTGACAAATTAGGGAAAAAGCTGTACTGTGCAAGCAGAGCTGCTAAATCAATTAAAGTCATGCCAAGTGCATACATTAACATCAATGGCGCGCACACACACACACACACACACACACACACACACACATGCACAGGACAGGAGAAAAAAGGGGAGATGTGCTCATGGGATCGTCGCTGTCGCTTCTCCCCCACAGTGAAAAGAGGAAAGATAAAAAAATACCACACCGGTATTTAAAATATTCTGCATACAGCCAAGACTCCCCGTCTATTGTCAGTCACACGGAAGCCATTCATTGTTGCTAGTTTAAGGAAATGTCACTATTGTATGATGGCCGTGATAGCGGCGTCCTGAGGGAGCGTGGAGCGGCGTCTAAACGGACTTCAGCACCCTGGATCACAGGGGAACGCAAAACCTTTAAGTTACAGCCCTTTTTCCAGAAACAACCTTTACCTTATATACACTCAGAAACACCCCAACACACACACACACACACACAGTGTCACACACACACACTACTCTTTTCACGTACACATACCTGCGCTGGAAGTTTATTCATGTCTCTTTGTTTCGATCAAGAAACCACATGAATTCATGAGGTACCGAAAAGAGGCGAGCAAGCCAGTGGACTTGTTTTGTGTCGGTTCTTTATTTATTTATCCATCTATTTATTTATTTATTTATTTATGTATTTATTTATGTATTTTATCAGAATGTCATTCAAATGGAAGGATGAACATTTGCATGACAACAGGCTGAGGAGCAGAGAGGGAGCCCCAGGGAGACACAGTATCCATAAACAGGAGCTAGTCCCCCCATATTGCAATATTCTTCATACGGACTAACAAACGCATACACAGCCCAGCGCATCCCACAACACTGTGTGCTAAATATGACAATAAAGAGAGGCAGGCTGGCGGTTTGTATTGCTATTTTAGCAGGATAAAACAATAGGCTGTTTTATTGCTACAGCGCAGCGTATAAAACAACAGTGTCAATTTATAAACCCTATTTAAAGAGACATATATTTGTTATTTTAAAATACCCATGGTGATATCAAACTTGACAAAAATAATGCTGTATCAAAATACACTCTGCAGGCAAGAACAGAAAAATCTAAATAAATAAATGGCAAGCAGCTCCTGTACACAGTAGGTCACTTGCATTTCACTAAATTACACCACACTGTCAATTGGCAGCTTCGGGATGCAAAATATATGCAATAAAGGAGTGTAGGGGAGAACTGGCATCATTTGAATAACTCAGAGTAATTTAGGGAAATGCCTTTTAATCTAACCGAGGAAAAGCCACAGCTATCAAAACCTCGGAAAGGAAAATCTATAAGTCACATCTATAAAGTGCTTTTCATCAGCATATCACAGGTCGATGCGTGTATGTAAATATTGCTTGCGAGAGCAATAATATTGTCTTTCATCACAATAGTGAGTGATCACATTTATGCATTCACCACTGGGTTATTTTCCAATGTGTTCCTGCACAAGATTTACTCGCTTTTGTTTAATCGGCCACTCTGGGATTAAATGAAATTCATTTTTATTTTTAGAATTTAAACTGTAAAATTTACAGTTTTTAAAACAACAAATGGAGGTGCAGAGGAAAACAACAAGACATTTAAATTAAATGATCTTGTCTTTTATTTCTGAAAACTAAACTAGGGACATTTTATTTACTACATTGTGTGAATTCTGACGTGTGAAGTTTTTCACTGAAAATCCACACGTGATAAAACACACACACACACACACACACACACACACACGGTGGAGATGGTTTGCTCGCCCATTATAGAGAGACAGCAGCAGAGAGAGAGAGAGAAAGACCTCACATTTCACTGATGCCCTTTTCTAAATACAGGTCCAAATCACACACTTCATCTGGGCCCGGAGGTGGAGCTCTAGATGAGTTTAGCCCCTGTCTACTAACACCCCCCCCCACCTGACCCACCCTCCACACCCCCACCCCTCTGTTCGACTAAGTGAGAGAGAGAGAGGGAGGGAGAGACCACGACTAGAGCCGAGCAGCGTCGGCAGCAGCAGCAGTACTGCTCTCCTCCAGCCCCCGTCTTTATCCCCGCCTGAGCATTAGATGTGATTACTGCTCAGCGCTCGACACTGACAGAGACAGAGAGCTCCCAGAGACAGCAGGAGGGGGCGAGAGACATACACAGACACAGGGAGGCAGAGAGAGAGAGAGAGAGAGAGAGAGAGAGAGGGAGCAGAGAGGAAAAGAGGAGCACAGCTCTTTGGCTTCCTCCACTGCTGCTACAGTGATACAAGAGTGCCCCCTGCTGCTTCTGGTGTCTGGATGTTTCTCTCACACACACACACACACACACAAGAACACACACACACACACTGTGAAATCTAGCTCTGACAGAGGGACGGCACCGAACCCACAGCGAGGGAGAGAAGGCGACACCAAGCATGTATCTGTGTGTGAGCTGTGCATTTACAGTGTGTGCGGCACACACACTCACACACACACACACACACACACACACACACACACACACACACACTGCTGTGACTAAGGTGAGTTAATTATGAGTGTGACATTACTAAGTGTGATTCCTTTACAGTGGTGTCTAACTAATAGCTGAGCGCCCACGTTCCTCTCTAATAAAACTTCAGTGAGATTAAACACATGACACACGCTTAATAATGCACCGCGGTGAGAAGTTAGACAATCCAGCCTGTCATTTTAAACACCACCCCCCCACTGAGGAGCATTACTGGGCAGCACGTCACTCATGTAGTTTGTATAAGAAGCACAAGCTCAGGCATGTTGAGCATTTACAAAGGTGAAGCTCTTCCCGTCAATTATGAAGCTGCTCGTAATTTAGGGAAATTATAAAAGTGTTATAATTATTATTATTATATATTATCATCATTATTTATCATTATATTTATCATCATATGGTATTCACATTTCAGAACATTACCTGGGTAATATTTTAGTAGCCTGTATTTCCAAGTATATTTCAATATATTACTAAAATAAATGTGGTTTCTGTTATTGTCAGATGTTTATGTAAAGTATAAACCTATTTACTCCTGTGTTTTAGTCTACTTTCTAAAGTGGCATCAGTGGAGAGCCTCACAAAAACAGTTTCCTGCTAAAGAAACGCCTGTGAATTAAAAGGTAAACACACTTAATGTGTGTGTGTGTGTGTATGTGTGTGTGTGTGTGTGAGCCGCCTCACCATCGTCTCCATGAGCCTCCAGTCCTTCTCCAGCTGCTCCATCGGTCTGGTCCACCAGCTGCAGAAGCGGGCGTAGCGCTGGCCCTGAAACCAGTACTGCCGCAGCCACTCGAACTCCACCTGCACACACACACACACACACACACGTTTATTTTAAGCTTTATTTTTCTATCTAAAAAAAAGTGAAACAAATTCTATTATTTTTAACCTCCTCAGTAAAAACATTAGACATCACAGAATAATATTCAGTTTAATATAGAGAGTTTGTATATTTCTGTAAATTATGAAAATCATCACATCATAAGAAACAAAAGTCAAATTTTAACATGTAACTTTGGAACGTCTGCAGAACCAGGACACCCTCCTGTGATAAAATAACCTCACATGTTTTAGTTTTGTACGGTGTCAGTGAAGTGATAAGCACCAGATATCTGAGAGGAATATTCCAGTGCTCACGGTCATACTAAAATACACAGAGCTGTCTTTTTCCTGTCCAGGTTCATCTCTTCCTGTGATCAAAACTAGAATGGATTTTATATATTTTTGAAAAATAAAAAAACGTAGTATTTTTTCCTGTGAGAAACTGAACCTGTGTGTGATTGTGGGCACAGAGGAAATAAAATGGCCGTCTGACAGTGACTGCAGTCATTTCTATGAGGCCTTTCAACAGGAACAACACAGTCAGGACATGTTTATCAATGACGTGTGTGAAAAACAGTCCTAAAGCAAATAATCCAAATACTGGTCACCTCTATGAGCGCCAGCACACCCTTATCAAACACACACACCTTCCAGCCAGCACACCTGAGAACTCCGCCCTCTCCTCCTTCCCCTCCTCTCCCACTCCCTCGCTCCGTCTGGAGATGACAGTCTCGGCTGCCGAGCCGCTCCCCTCTCCTCCGCTGGGACTGTTTTTGTTTCCTGCTCTTTTGAAGTGCTGATTTAATCCTCGCTAGGATGCTTCATGTAGCCAGGTGTAGCCTATCTATTTCTAAGTGTGTCTCTCCGCGTGCGTGTTTGTGTGTTTGCGTGTATCTGTCTGCATAGGTGTGTGAGCGGCTTTGTTAACGTCTCTGCACACTATTGCCAATGTGAGTGTGTATGTCAAAGATTGCCCCAATTGCCGCCAACGTAAATGCGACGCGCCGAGAGTTGCCCTCCCCCAAAACGTCCTACAAAGCATCATCCACCCAAAACAATGCACGCTGCGTTTCATTTTGACGCAGACAACTGTACAACACAAAAAGTGGTTGCATGCAAAGGAGTCGCATATCAAATGGGACTGAGGGAGCTATTGTTCCCTTTCTGAAAACTATTTTGTTTCCTGGTCTTCTAACAGAGCATTAGCCAACGTATACATCAGGCCCTCTGTGGAGCGAGGAGCCGTCTCAGCCAGGTTTAGGCGTCATGCAATGAAAATGTCTTTTTTATTAAAACATGTATTTTTTGTTTGTCTAATCTTGTGCGTGTTATTCCATTCACACAGACCAGATATTTGGGTAAACCAGTTATCCGCCGTCACCCAGCTCCGTCTCTTTGATTGTGATCACATACAGCTCGTTTGCACCGGCTAACAGGTTTTGGACGACTGTGACACAAATCACGTCTTCCTTTTTCTCCTGGTTCAGCCGTCAGTGAGCGCACACACGAGATGGACGTGAACTAGTGTTGATGTCAAATGCTTGGCGTGGCATCCTCCTTCGCTTACTGCCTACAACTTTGTGCTGCAGTGCAAGAAGAAAGCAAGTCAGTGCAGTTCAGATACGTATAAGAGCTTAGGTTGTCTCATCATAATGAGACCTTCAGGGCCAGTGTCCTCCATCAGAACTGCACAGTGAATGGCCCCAATACTTCCAACCCTTTCCAATGTGGGATTTCAGCTGAGTGGATGAAGTCTGGACTTCTCTTCTTAGCTTTCTTTTTCATTCTTGACACAACCATTTTTCTGACTGTTGGTACTTATCGCTGTGTTCAAACAGCATCACATTTGCACCCCCTTACGTCGGCGGGTTCGTCTCCAAGCCTTCGAGAGTGTGGCTGGTCTGAACAACCAAAACCAGCACGTTTTACAGACTAGTTAATGTGAACATAACCTGACCACATCAGGCTAACTAGCCATAGCAGCTTCAACTAAAGCAGCTGTAGGAAAGAATATGTCCTGAGTTTTGCTGATAAAAACGAACACTGAGGCTAAAATATTGTGCAAAGTTTGTTGAAATGTTCGAGCGGTCACTGCTCCGTGGCATCGAGCATGTCACTCCCATCCAGCATTGCAGGCGAGTTAAAACAAAGGGCAAGAATTATTTACACAAACAACTTGACTGAGGTGTGCCTCGGGTGGAAGCTGTGCACAGAACCATCCTGCCATTTGCTGCCAAAAGGCTCTGATCACAGCAGGGATGACATGCAAGGACTGGGGCATGTCAGGGAGAATACACAGCCAGTGGCACTGCTCAGCAGCCTCTCAGTCACTCCATACAACCCACCCTTCAAAGAAATGTCATCCTTTATGGTCCCTTCAACACTCTCCAAATCCACTCCCCTTCGATCACTACAGCTCAAACACACAACAAAGCCGCCGAGCGCCGATATCGGACGTCCTTTTCTCTCTGTCGGTCCCTCCTTCCATCTCTCTGATTGTCTGCCTGTCCTTTAGTGAGAAGAAACCAACCTGTGTCTCCACTTTGAGCTGACATGGCCGCCCGTCCCCCACTGCGTAGGCCAGAGGCAGCCACAAAGCAGGCCGTCTGAAGCGACCGAGGAGTGCCGGCCACGTGGCATTTGGAGTCCGGCCACCCAGCTGAGAGTAACCAAGAGGGGAACTCTGACTAAATGCCACCTATCCAGGCAGACAGATCGAAAGAGTGTGCGAAAGAGAGAGTGGTTGTTAGGGCTAGTTTCTCTCTGAGATGGCATGGGGGAGCGAGAGGGGAGCTAGTGGCTCCCCTGCGGCAGTCGCTGTCATCTCTCCGGGTGATGGACACACTAACTAAACATTAGGCCCACATTAGTCGACCAGCCGCCCGCAGTGGCAACTCTGGAGTTAAAGCCGAGTAGCCCCCTTTTTTCCCATTTAATGAAGCACTTTTTTTCTTTTCTCCACACCTTCACGGTATTTCCTGAGCGGGTCCAATCAATTTCCGGGCCGGGGCCCTGAGGTGGGAGCTGATGAGAGTGGGATCGATCCCACTCTGCCGTCCTCTGTTTACCTTTCCCAGCCTCCTCACACATCAGCCAGGAGAAGTGGTGCCCCCAGCTCTGTGTGAGCACCCAGCCACGCAATTTACACTCATCTCACACTTGGCGGAGTGGTCATACACGAGCTAGGTTACTCTGTACATGCAGAGATTACCGTATACATTTCCATTTCTATCTATATCCATGAAATAGTGGTGTTCAACTCTTTTTTCCCCTCTCAGGGTACAAATGGGGCTGAAAGTGGTCTTCCTGTCTTGGCGAGACGAGCTCCCTCATATCGATGTGACTAATATCATTAAATCGATTCAATAAAAACAACAGGAATCTTCAGAACATGTGAAAACACACGTACTTACTTGCAGAACATTTTATCCCTTGTGATCTTTATTTGTGTAGCATTTTTAAAAAGTACTTTGCAAACCGGATAAATACGCCCTTAAAATGAGCGATAAAAATGTCTCATGTGAATTAAAAACAGCATTAAAGGGCAATAAAAGTGGTAAATACATCAGGACTAACAAGTACAAACTACACACTGCACAGCTCTGCTGGCAAAACTATGTTTTGAGGGGTGATTACAATGATATTGCCACCATAAGCCCCTCAGGAAAGGTGTTTCAAAGCCAAGCAAAGACCCGAGAGCCTGGGGAGGCATTCTGAAAACAGGACATTGGAAGGTCACACACACCTGCCTCCACACAGTTTACTTTCTGCCAGAACATGTGGGAAAACCTCGTCCCTCCCTTCAATATTTACTGTGGGGGGACTAGCATCATTAGAGGGGTCCCTCAGGGCACTCTGTCACACACCCACCTGGGAAGTGACACAGTGGCTTTAAATGAGACAAGACGTTTGCATCTGGGATTAGCATTTCAAAGCCAAACATGCACACGGGGGCCGTGTGGCGATGCTATGTTAGACTACCCCCCCCCACCACCACCACCACCAGCACCACCACCAGCACCACCAAAGACAGGGGGTAAGATTAAAAAGAGACAGTGAGGGGGACCGTGCTTAACAAACAGGTGGGAACAAGAGTTTTCTTCATTTCTGTCTCCCATCAGCCCCTGCCTCATCTCCACATCCCGCCCCATCCCCGAACACTCACACTCAGAAGGCAAACGTTCTGCTTCATCATCGTCAGGCCCGCCCACGTCTCCTGACAAGTGTCAACCCCCCCCCATTGCACCACATTGCACAGTATCTGTGGCGCGTCAGCCGGCGCTAGCTTTGCTGTTTAGCACTTTTTAAGGAAAGGTCCATAAGGCGCTGCTCAGGTCAGGCTGCCTGCGCGTCTCAGGCTTGTTCGCTCCTCGGTCGTCCATGTCAAACACGACCCGCGCAATATGCACCCGCCACGCGCCAAAGTGGGCCGCCATCATAAATAACTCTGCCAACAATACATCATTTAAGTGGGTGTTCTGCTCTCGTGGGCAACTCCAAACAAATGGCCACATCGATCATTGTGAGTGCCAGGTAGGGTAGGGTTGAGCCCCCGAGAGCACCCCTCCCTTACTTAAACATTCAACATTCACACCTGCTCTTTTATAAATAGTATCCTGTTTTCCTCGATGTGCCTGCTTTGCCCTCCTGGTGGGGGCCTTTGCTTGGTAATCCTGTGGCGCTACCTGGCAAACTAGCAGGTGCTGCTAGCTGAACTAGCGCAGCGCTCCTCCTGACACAGGCAGCCCCATTGTTTGGCAGTGCTGAATAATTAATATTGTCTACAACCTTTAAACAACCTTACGTCAGACTCATCTGTCATGGCGTCCCGCTGAGGCCTCTGGGTGCTTGCGTCGGCTAGGATGTGCGCTCCGAGCCCAGGGGTGTAAAGGGGGAGAGGTGAAGTGCTATATTAACTGCTGGCCTGCGGCAAGCGAGCACGGGGGGCCGGTGGCTCCGCAGACGGCCCCTCACGTTCCTCTTTTTTGACCTCACTCTATCCCTCAATACCCCGAGCCGGCATCACTCGTTGTTGTGTGTGAAAAGAGGTTAGGGAGGGGAGCGGGGCAAGCCTCCATCTTTAGATAACATATGGAGAGGCTATTAGCTCACAATCCATCACAGGCCGGGACAAATGAGAGCAACCTGGCTTTCATATTGGACGCATTAAACAAGCAGGTAAGTAGAAGAAGGTGGAGAGCTGGCAAGCTCCCACTCTGCCGTTTACACAGCTTTAACCTGCCATCAGACGACTGACAGTTTGGTCCGTCAGCCCCACGATGGGATCAAACTTCTTTCTGCTGATCAGATCCTCTTGTTTTGCCACAGTTTTCGACCACCAACAGTGTATTTGTTGAAATGCTGCATTTGTTTGTTGAGTAGATTATTCCTTGATACATCCCTGAACAAACAGCCCTGCATGGGACAGTGTACACATGGTTAAGGTCTCTGGTTCTTCATATCTGCAGGGTACTGAGTGCATGCTGTATCTGTGTACCTAGATCCTTGTGAATGTATGGAAGCACAAATGCATAGCTTTGCTCAAATAAGCTTGGTGCCTTACTTGGACGTTATTCATATTCCTGAGTTCCACGACAGTTTCCTTAATATCTTAATATCTTCTGTGATCCTGTCGTGTTTGCAGATGGTTCCATTTTTAACCTCCTTGGAGCACCAGATGGGCGAGCGTTTCAGACGGTGTCGGGCAGGTTCGTGATCACACAAAAATACATTACAAACTTTCAAAGTCTGGCATGCCAATGTATAAACTTTACTGGCACATATTCTGTTGTCAAATGTGGCAAACCCTCACTCATCTGGTGCTCCGAGCACGCCAAAACACACTTCACATACCTCCAGTCGCTGTTTGATTCAGATCTGCTGCATAAATAGCAATAAGGGCAACAACAGGTTTCTACAAGTTAAAAGTTAACAACGAGACAGGCTTCAACTGCGCCAGGACAAACAAATGTTAAAACACAATACACGTGTACACACACACACACACACACACACATGTGAACACACAGCACCGTGTCCCCACCTCATTGTGAATCTCCTCACAGTGCCGGAGCGTTGTGGGCAGCAGGGCCAGCAGGCTGTGGGAGCCCGTCTCCGGGTCAGTGTGCAGGTTGGACAGGGCCTCCTGGCACTGCGACTGGATGTAGGTCAGGGTCCCGCTGGAGCACTGGCAGGACAGGAACATACCCAGAGTTACTCACATCGCTGCCACGCAGGGGGTCAGCTACGCCTCCTGAATCTAAACACAGTGCGAGACTTGCGAGGTTTTCCGCAGATAACTCCCCAGGAACAAGAGGTCCTCGTTACCCTCAAAAGGACATTTTGACTGTGATCAAAATCCCATTTTATTCCAAATCAGAAAACTAATGTTTGTATGTAAATAAATCTAATTACATGTTTAGAGCGCGTGTGTGTTTTTTCACAGCCTCTCATTTATCAGTTTAATTTCAGTGGTTAATTAAGACAAAGTTTGTTCTCTTCTTTCAGAAGCTTCGATACATCTGCACGTTTATTTTCAGAGAGGACAGAATCCTTCCTTCTTACAAAGGAACATGACTTTTTAATTTTGTCATTGTTTACCACAGACGGCGTCGAGGGTTTCCATTTTGTGCGTGTAGCATGTGAGAACCAGCAGAGTTCCTCACTGAGCCCAGCGGGGACTGTTGGCACGCTATGAAGCATTTCACGACAAATTCACAACACTTCATTCTCCCCTTCGGGCCCGCTGGCTTCTCACCTCGGCCACTCTGTGCGTGGAGCTGAAGCGTGCCGTGTCTCCAGCGAGGACACAGTGCTGGTGGGTACTGTTCAGGTCATCTGGTGAACACAAGGAAGACAAGACATGCAGGAGATGCCACAAGAGGACGGAGCAGCAAAGAGGAGAGCGATCATCCGTCAGACACCACAGAGTCCACACTTCACACTTTGATTCTGTGGTTGTAATTAATTGTAATAGAGAATAAAACAGAGCATGGAAAGAGAGGAGCTGATTACAAGAGAAAAACAGATGAAACGCAGGACGCGAAGGAACACGACAACTAAATCATCTTGTACGCTCAGACAGATTGCGCTCGGTCGAGCACCGAATCAAATAGAATGAACAGTATTGTACCATAATTTTAATTACCAAACAAAACCAGATCGCGCTCAATCTGTCAAGATGGAAGAGCCATACCAGCAAACATTTGTCCAATATCACAGGAGCTTTACAGAGAGGCCTTACTGCTGTTTCCTGTGTATCCCTCCATGTGTTTCTTTGTGTGTATAGATGTTTCGCAGCTCTGCCATTATTTGCCTCACACCAATAATTAATTTAGCCGTGACAGAGCTGTCATTCACAGCACATGTGCATATTTACACCCGCCTTGAGCAAGAGTACACTGGCTAATGCCTGTGATTTGAAAGTCAAACAGCCAAATGCTTTGGGAGCAAGATATTATTGTTTGGTAGGAGGGGAAAAAAAGATGGTGACAAACAAAACAACTTGCCGGTGTTTTCTTCACCCTGATGAGATTGTGAAGGATTAGGTCTCTGGGCAGAATTACTCTGCGTCTTTAAAACTGTTTATATCCAATAACAAATTATCTCCATCAATCTGCTCTTTTCTTGGCGCGTCTGATGCGTCAGTGGGATCAGGAGGGAGTCGAGGCAAACTCGATAACTGTAATAAATATTTATCTTTCTTTCAACCCCTGCGCCTGCTGCCACTTGTCCTCCTTTTCCAGGAAGCAGGCTTTTAAATATATTGGGTCAACTCCTTTCCCCAGTCCCCCTGTGCATTGGGAGCTGGAAATTTGATTATTGAACAGGCCCGGTGTCAAGACTTGCATTGTTCTTTTTTAACCACTGAAATTCCATTTGGGTGGAAATGATGGTGATTCAATTTGCCTCCAGCAGCTCAGACATTAGCGGTTCAAAAGGGCCAGCCGGCGACAAATGGTGCTGAAAGGACATTATGGTGTCTGTGGTGATACGCCATTGTAGTTTTCCTTTAATACCACAAAACTATCTATCATACGGTGTATGTCACTGAAACACTGGTACACTACCTCTGAACACATGGTTTAGTGCGGGCCGCTCCGCCCGCGTGTGCACGTGTGCAGGAGGGAGGGGGCTCGTCCTCCCTTCAATAAGCACACAGCTGCATTCTTTGCATGTGCGAGAGAGCGTGTGTTTTTGTGCGTGTGCAAATTTATAGGTGCGTGCATATGTTCGTGCTTTGTGCCAAGTATTTAATTCAGGTAGACCGACAAAGCGACAGACAGCCGCGGACTGTGTGAGCTGCTATCGTTGTGCAGCAGTTGGCCTCTCAAGGGCGTACTCACCAAGTGGAGCATAAATCCCCACTGATCCGCGACAGTCAAGTCCCATTAGAATGGTCTGCACAACAGCCCATCACTCTATTATCATGGCTGGCCTGAAACTGACTGTTCTATTGTAAATCTTATCCAGCTAAAGGAGGTCGGCTTCAAGCCCTGTCAGGCTGAATATTAGGTACAGACACCGCCGCGCTCACATGAAAACACAGCAGCTTCAAAGAGCCAACTTCAGGAATTCATTAAAACCTTCCTGTCCCTTACTTGTAAAAAAACATTTCAGATTGACAAACACTCATCAGTGGCCTTTTTAAGAACCACTGCTGACACAGCGAGGATACAGAAGGCCGGTCAGCTCGTATTCAGGCAGACTGACACCTTCAATACTTCACTTTTCACCTTTGATTATATCAATACTCCTGCTGTGACTGAGCAGAGAGCTTACCAGCCACCTACTAACTTCCTAGTAACCAAAGCATCTACCTAATAGCTCTAACATCCTTTCCACTGCTGACACACATTTTCCTGATGCTAACAAATCTGTAGTCAATCAGTCCAGACTGCACTCGCTTCTATTCCACTATGTCTCTGCCTCGTTTGATAAACCGGGTCCTGCAGTTGTACAGCAGCCGGACAGCCCATGTGTTCATACACCTATCATGAGTCCGTGCTGAAAGGAAAAGTGGAGCGAAGCAGTCGTCTTTGTTCCATAAACCAGCTGCACAATGTGGCATATCACACCTCACCCGTGGAGACGCTGAGCGGACCTGCGGAGGCCAACATGTGGAGAAATGAACCACAGCACTGCTCAGTGAAACACGGAGTACATGTTCTATCCATGAGCCGTACTGGACACATGTGTACATGTTGTGTCGTCGTGGGATCGGGGGTTTAAACATTCACAATGAAACTCAACACTTAAAGACAGCAGATCTCCTCGGCCTGTAGATCTCAGCAGCGTATTTATGATGCTGACACAGGTGGATGGATACGGTACAAACTCCCTGTAGGAGGGATGAAAACACTGATCTTTTAATCACAAGGGAGTCTCTCTAATGACCGGTGGCCAATGTGTAGGTAGCTACCAGACTGGATAATAACTGGAAATAAGAATAAATTAACTTGAAGCATTGACTTCTAGATAAATGTTGGGTTATGCTGTTAGAAATTTCAGGCTGGCAGGTGGAAACAAATGCTTCGGGCCAAATAAAAGACAAAAAGGGCATCAGTGAGGGTGCTGAGGGTAAATAAAGGTCACATAGTACTTGAAGATAGTTTTTATTTTTTATATTGTAAACTTCTTATGTTATATTATTCTGTTTTAGATTGTACATATTTCATTTTTCCTTTCTTATTATTGTTTTTGTGCCTTAAGTGTTGGTTGTCTGTACTGCTGCTGTAACAAAGCAACTTCCTGTGAAGGATTAATAAAGGAACTACTCTATTCTATATGGATGGATATTTTGTCAGAGTTCATTCTGCGCTTTTGATCTATATCAATTTAAATATTTATTTTGTTTGTTTAAATGAGAAAAATGCAGTAATGGACGGGTCACAGACTGAAGCTTGTACTGTACGTCCGTCCTTATATACTTAAGAAAGCAGAATTCCTGTAAAAAATGATGGATCCCCCATTTATCGGAGCAGGGAGCCTCATCGTGTCCATCTGAACACAAGCTGCTGCTGTGATGTGGATAAATGTCCTCACACTCAGAAAATATGAGAGCGCTCCGAAGGGCCCACAGGGCCAAAAAGAGGAGGGTGGAGGTGTCTGCTGCAGCCAAAAGCATTAAGCTGTGATTTACACCCCCGTGGCTCACTGTCTGTCCTCCCCATAGAGACACAGTCAGCACCGGGCCACAGGACTTCAAAAAATAACATTTGGTTTTTACTAACCTCTCTAATGCACACAATTTCATGGAACCTTAAAGCTCCGTGTTCAGGCCAAGCACCTACTCTCTCTCTCCCCCTCTCTCCCCCTCTCTCTCCCCCTCTCTCTCTCCCTGTCTGTCACACACACACGTGCCTCAGCTCCTGGAGGGTCAGAGGAGGAGGATAGAGCCTGAGAGTGTGAGTGAAGTGCATCCCGCTGGTCTGGGTCATTTGGGACAAAGTACAAGAAAGGCTAAAACACAGGGTAGTAAAAGTGCTCCTTCCTCCAAAGTCAGACATGGTGGTGACTGCGGCTCGGCCGTGTGAGCAACGTGTTTACATGCGCATGTGTGTTTAGTGGGAAGATTTAGTACCTCTCATGTAATAGCAGTCTCCAGACTCCAGCGGCAGCATCAGGCCAGGCGTGTGGATGTCCCAGGCCACCTTGAGCCCGATCCTCCAGCAGGCCTTCTCCCCGCTGCCCCCCCCCTCGCTGCTCTCACCTGCCGGTCAAACACAGTCAACATTTGTATTTCACATTCACATTGTTTGGCAGAAATTCCTCACATTTCTAAGGAGAAACATGTTTTATCACTTTATAATAATAACAGCTGCTAAACACAATTTGGTTTTACACCATTACCTTTTCAAAATAAAAGTGACAGCAGGGTGAAGCAGCGCTTTGACACTGTAACAAAGCAAAGACGTAGCTAAAACTAAATAAATGAAATAAAATGAGGGGCTACCACTTTAAATAGTCAGGAGTGCAGTGATTAAATCCACACCACCCGAACAACGGATGTCAGCTGGAAGCCTCTGTCTCCAGAAAGCAAGAATCACTTAAGAGGAGAGCAAAGATGGTGTGTGTTGCTGTGGTCGTCTTGGCTGTTAGCACGGGATCTTTATGCTATCATTATGCTGTGCAGGAGGAAATAGTTGGATAAAAGCCCTTGATGTCGTTTAGTGAGTGTGTGAGAGTGTGTTATTGGACAGTAGGTATACTATGATATTCCTGTTTCTGAACCATTCACTGTGACCACCCCCCGCCCTGTTCTTCTCTCTCCTTCCAGTCTTACATGGCATACTAAGAAAACAAGATTTGGCTTGGCTGGCCAACACCCTTCAGCAAAATCAATACTAAAGTCTTTCCGGGCCTCTCTGCCCCGCAGCTGCCTTTTCCTTTGCTCAGCACGGATAAATAGTAACTTAATTTCCAGCCATTGTGCTCTGAGAGCCAGCTAATGACAGCACTCCCCAAGGCCTCGGGAATGGTGGAAGATCATCCTCTGTGCCGGAAAACGCTCAGTCGTGGCAGATTCCTTTGGATCAGCGCAGCTGGGAAAAACAGTCTGAACACTTCTCTGACCGAGGCAAGAAAAAACACCAAAAAAACAAGGTGAGGCTGCTCAGAGAGAGAAAAAACGCCTCTTAAAGGAAGCAGGTGTTGTGCAAAGCATCTAGTCTGTAAATCAAAGATACCTAATGTGCTGTGTGCCTTTCTTCTGAGGGACAGGCCACTTTGTTCTCAGGGAAAAACTGAGACACGTGAACTTATAGAGAAAGTGCAACACCTGAAGGTAACAGCTCGATTAGCCTGGTGCCGGCAGTCCTCAGAGCTCCTCTGGAACGTCTGGAGCACACAGCTGTGAACCACGGCGAGGTGTTGTTGTGCCACAGTGTTTGAAGCCTGTGTTCACAGGGTCAAAGTTGAAATGGTCTGGAACAAACGAGTGGAGCAGACCTCTGGAGCAGGTGTCCCTGCTTCAGTGACCCCAGTGAAAGAAAGCCCAGCCATAAAGTGTGCTGGGATGTCAGAGCAGTTGGCACCGCACCTGCACGATACTGTAAAACTACAATGTAGGGACAGAGAACAGTACATGGACTGGATGTCTGCGGACCTCCAGCTGCACCTTTAGCTCCCTCCACGACAAGAAGTCAGGTTTTTGTCTCCCTCCAGCCTTTGGAAGCTGAGATCTGGTGAGTATTGATTTGGTTTGGCTTGGTGGTAAAGGGTTAATGCAAAGAGTAATGCACACAGAGGCGCTCGATTATCCACCAGGGTTATTTCTACAATAAAAATGAAGACGTTTTTTGTACTCTTTAATATGCAAAAACAGGCAGACAAAGAAATTAAGAGTCCCTTCTATGTTCATATGATGGTTCTGTCTGCTGTCGCTGTTTTGCACGTGATCTAGAAAGAAAAGTTCTTCTCGATCATCAAACGCCATCAGCTCTTGAAAGAGTGCACATTCCATAATTAGGAGACATGGTGTTATCCATACAGTGCAGTCTAGGAACACTTATCAAAGCAGGGCTCATTATTCCATATCAGATAATTGCACATCGATCATTTCTTGGGGAAATGCTTTAGATGAGATGCGGTGTGTGTGATAAGGCCTGTTTGTCAGACTGCACCATTCAGCGCGTGTTAAAAGCTCAGATCCAAATGTCTGTGATCTCCCAACGCACGTCGGCGATAAGGCTGTCAGCAGCGAGCCAGCGATGACATTTGATAATGCCCTGACACTATCACATAGATGAATCTGATGGCTGCCTCACCAGAGGCCATGTCTACAGCTGCTACAGCGCTGCTGTAGGGCCGCAACACACGAGGTTGGCTGCCTCTGATCCACCATAAAGCAACCCAGATAAGTTGATGGGATACTGAAGTGGGAAGAAAAATATCTTAATTTCAGAAACAGCATGCCGAAGACTTTCATGATACACAGTAGAAGTACTAAACCTTAAGATCCCCGCTATTGTTGCCCAAGTACAAGGAAGCAGTTCTAGCTCCGACCCTTACCTTTGTCATCTTGACAGCTGTAGCTGTAAACGGCCACTGGCGAATGACTGATGAGGTTCTCATCGTGGTGCCAGCCTACCGCCATTTTCCCCATGCCATAGTAAGGCTCCTCTTTGAGCTGGCTCATAGCTGCCGGGTCCATGTAGTTGAGCAGGGTGACGTTGAACTTGACCGGACCCGTGCATACCTGCGGAGGACTTGGCTGGGAACAGCCCTGCTCCTCCTTGCCCTCAATTTGGTGTTTGATCTGGGCCGCAGGTTTGCCCTGGGCCCCCGGTCCCACAGGTTTGTCCTGGGCCCCCAGTCCCACAGGTTCAGTTTCTGTGCCAGCGACGGCCTTTGGCGCCCAGCCGCGGAGTTTCCCTTCACTGTGTTCGGGCCCTGCTGCGGCGCCCGGTTCGCCCGCTCTGAGCTGGGAAGACTCTCCCTCCTCGCTGCTGTGTTTGGACTCACTCTCCCATTCTCCTGGTCTGGACCCAGAGCAGCCTTCTTCGCTGTGTTTCGACTCAATCTCCCACTCCTCACTGTGCTTGGACTCGGTGTCCCCCTCCTCACTTTGTCGGGACTCCGAGTCCCCTCCTTCACTATTCTTGGAGTCTTCGCTGTGCTTAGACTCTGTGTCCCCCTCCTCACCCTGCCTGGCCTCTGCCTCCCCCTTGGCACATTGTGTCAGCCTGTCTCCCTCCTTCAGCTGAGACACATCAGAGCAGAAGAAGGTGTTAAGCTCCCACAATGCCTTGCAAGCAGCCCTCAAATCAGGGTCACAACAGTTTTGTCCTTTGACCTCAGCGTCTTCACTGTGCCAGGGGATGGCAAAGAGCCGCGTGTCCAGGTACCGGTAGGTGTGGCCCGGCTCACCCAGCAGAGCCCGCGACACGGCGGTGAAAACATCTCGGTCACGGACGCGAACCAAATCCCTCAGGAGGCAGCCCTTCCTTCGCAGGGTGAGCAGAGCGGCCTGCACGCGACCATGGAGCTCGGCAGACAGCGAGCAGGATCTCCTCAGAACCAGACCGGAGTAACTGGAGTCCCACTTGGAAACACAAGACATTCGTATGGTAACAGGACGATCGCAAAACATAACAACATGACCAAACGTACTAAACCTGGATATATAATCTTAGATGTCTCTTGTGAACGTGTGGCTGGCTCACCAGTTGCTGATAGCCCCGATCTGATGGTCCCAGGAAAGGGATCTTCTGGTCTCCCAACTCCTGCAGTAGCCTCCGCCTCTGTGGAGCACAACACCGACAAACACGCTCAGAAGCAGCAGCAGGAACTTTTTGCTTGTTTTTTTTTCTGTGAGGGAAACTCATCAACTCCCTCAGCTTTTATCTTCTATTAAAATATAGCCAGAATATAACTTTTAGGGAATTTGGCTGCAGACACGGTGTGGGAGGCAAAATGTACGATGATGAAGGGATGAAACTGCTCTACATAGACGTGAAAAGCACCAACCGTCAAACACCAAAGTGCTGTGGGCACTAAAATTAGACAAACTGTTAACGTAAAAGTGGATCACTACGTGTTAGTTGATCAAATTAACAAGTGAACTTGAACGAATGATGCTCTCAGAACTGGATCGTGGTAGCCAGTTATTTTCATTGATGTCTCACATTTTTATGATTTTGCGAAGGCTGCCGTGGGGTTCCTCACAACCTTATAAAAGATGCCCTGTGCCATACAGAGCTCCTCCAATAAAAAGGTAAACCTGGTGGAGGGATCAAAGTACTTTTCATTGGGCCGCATTCCATTCTGACCTGTAAATCCAATGGCAACTGGCATAAAAACTATACGCCCAAATAAATTTCACAGCTACTCCCCCACCCAGCTTCTTCTTGCCCTTCGTCACGTGTTTGTCCAGAGGGACGTGCATGTGGAGGCGGCGATCTGTGTGCGCATGTGGGTTCAGATCCTCATATTTATTCCCCACAGGTGCACACACACACACACACACACACACACACACACACACACACACACACACACACACACACACACACACACAGAGCCTCGGCAGGGTGTCTCAGCAGCAGGGGGAGGAGAAATGTCACCGACATGCCACTGTCTTTTTACATCTTTAAAAGTTTTGCATGCGTGGCCCGCGCATCAAACACCAAGTGGTTGTGATAGTTTTAGGAGAACCGACCTTGTGTATATTTCCGAGACATTTACAACAAGCGTCTCACATTTCTTCGGCCCCAATAATGCCAAAGACGTCATGTGGCACGCCGCAGGGATTATGGGAACGGGCTGCCAAAATATGTCCTGACTTTTAGAGCGAAATAAAATGTCCCGTTAATAACATTAAAGTGCAGGTATAAAAAGATGTGTGTCCTGACCTGAAAGGGGTCTGGATCAAAAAGAGGGCAAGTGGTGAAAGTATGTGCATTAAAGACAGGAGGGAGAAAAACAGATCCCAATAACAGAGGCGGATGAAATGGGAGGGCATCAGATCTGAAGCAGTTTGGTGAATTTACCTTCAGGGCTGAATCTTTACCTTAGGCTAAACAACACAACACCTGCTGAAAGTTTTCTTAAAGGATGCACATGAGTGTACAGGCCTTCCAAGTTATTCAGGAACAAACAAAAACAGACTTGCAGACAGTTGGAATCTAAAAAACAAAACAACATGCACTATTCATGGCCAGACTGCATTCAAAGGCTGCTGGAAGAAATTGACAACCTGACACACATTCATCGGTGTCAAATTCTAACTCATGACAGAAGCTCAAGATATCAAGGTGAGGCTCTGGGCTAGTGTTGTATGTGTACACACCACTGTGTGTATCTGTGTGTGTGTGTGTGTGTGTGTGTGTGTGTACAGATCCATATCCTGGCATGCATCTAGCAAAGATGTGCGCATGCGTGCACATAAGTAAGATCATTACAGTCTGCCTTAGTCACAGTGTGCAAACCACTGCTGTGTACACAATCCCACAAGTGTGTCTTCATACTGTATGTGTGTGTGTGTGTGTGTGTGTCTATTGGAGCCTTGCACACACACACACACACACACACACACACACACATACATACATGCGGATCTTGTAAAAAAAGAAAAAATCCCTCGCAGCCGGGTTAGCGAGCATGATGCCTCAACCCCAATCGCACACAACCAGGGCTGTCACACACATGTCAAATGCATCAAGCTACTCAGAAATTCCACAGAAAAAAAGAAAGACAAGAAGTTACCGGAGCCCTCTGAAGCAGATGGAGTCTCACAGTATCAGAGGACTGCTGTGTCTGTCTTCCTGTCTCTGTGTCTGCACCTGATTCTAGGAGGAAAACCATGAGGCGCAAAAAGAGGTCTGCGTTTCCACTCAGACCCAAGAAACAAGATTACCAATCCCATAATAACCGGGATCTTCACGGTAGCCGTGCCAGCCGTCTGCGCTGAGTGATATATCTGATGCTTTTTTTTCTCCTGTTTTTAATCTCTCTCTTCCTTGATGGGATTATTCCCTCAGCCGGACTGTTTATCACAGAAAAACATATTAGGTAGAATAGAACTCAATTGGTCTGCTTTGATCTTGGCCTATAAGAGATATCAAACTGTGTACCATATAATTATTAATTTCATTTCTTCCCCATCTGTGACACTCCAACGGACACTTTCTTCAAAGCGTTCTCTGCAGAGTAGATTAATGTCCAGCGCTTAGCATCAATAGCTCAAAATAGCCAGATAACTCTGCTGCTGCTGCAGGGATAAAAACACTTCCAGGCCCCCGAGGGTCCCCTGGAACGTACTGTACTGTACTGTGTGTGGTACCGCTGCACACACACACACACACAGGAGTCCCACAGGACTGCTCTAGCTTTGGCCTAAGCTTTATAAACTGTTGATGGAGGCTCCGGTGTGGAGAACGGCCTCCTCAGTGTTTTCACTTTGTGGTTAGACAGACATTCTTCTTTCTGATGTCTGTGTTTTCCTCTTGTGCTCATACTCACATGCACTGTGAGGCAAGAGGTAAGGCACAGTTTCTTCAAGACCTCCAACCAAAGGAGGGCAGCACTCTCTGTCTCGATGCAGACAACCCTGGATCTCAAACGGGCCTTGTGCAGCCCCCGGGGGTGACGTGATGAGAGATAGCTGTGTAATAGAGCTCCGTGTTTAAACAGCAGGCCATTGGTACTTGTGTGACACCCATTTCAGAACTGGTCCGCTTCTGCAAAAGTGATGGTGAATCAACAGTTTTGACAAGTCGGCTGTAAAATGTGGGAGTCAAACAGACAGGCTGCCCGGGCACATCAAAGGTGCTTCCGCCCCGGTCCATTTGGCACCGGATCGCAGAATGTAGGAAGTTTGTGTGAAGTGACACAACATGTGTGACGCATAGAGAGAAATAAAGTGCGAAGGGCCAGACTTGACCTGAGAAAACAACTGTGGAAAAACCCACAGACGAGGAGCTCAGTGATGGCAGGCAGGTTTGCTCCATAAAGGTCTCTACAGCCCGACGGCTCCAGGGAACGCCGCTGACGTGAACCGCGGTGAGATAACACAGCACCTCGGTGCCCCCACACTCACAAACACACACCTGCACGACCACAGAGGGAGGGGGAGCTTCCACTTTTAGCAGTGTGCTTCTTTCTGCAGCTTCATCACCTTATTCTAAGAAAACTGTACGATCAAAGTGAAAAACAGCAGCTCCAATGACCCGTTTTTCACAGATTATGGGTCTTCATTTCATGCCCGCCCCCCTGGAGAAACATTCAGGGCAAAAGTTAACCGGTCCTCACTGCTGACGTTTTGTTTACAGCCACTTGTGGCATTCATTTATTTTAAGAATAGCAGCCTGGAGTTTGGTGACTCAGTGTGACGGCTAACTGGGGGGGCTGGTCAATGGCTAACTGGAATGCGTGGGAGCTGATCTCAGAGCGGGGGGGTCGGTAATGTGTAACCCCAGTGTGTCTCCACACTGAATCTGAATCTGACTCTGACAGCCAGAGGTCAGCCAGCGTCCGTCAGAAACATCAAAAAAAATTGGCTTTCAGCAACTTTCCTGTTCAAATCTATTTTCTTCTGGATAATCTGTATAATCCTGAGATGTAATTACAGATCCAGTTTGGCATGTAGGTCGAGCCTACATTCGTAAATCATATCTGATGCAAGGTCGTGCATCCAAGCTCATGCAAACAATATGGATCAGTCAGTTATTAAGAGCATAATCCTCAACCTGGTTCTCAAACAGACTCACAGTGCAGGGATGGGGATGGGGATGGGGGGGCACATTCACCCCTTCAGACACACTTGTTCTTGTTTTTTCAGTTTAAATTGGAAACAAATAAGGAGAGAAAAACAGTGTCAGTGAGCACTGAATATTTCTTTCAGATAAACAAAGTGAACATTATGTATTTATCGACAGACACGTTCAGCATGTGTTCAGCGGGGGGGGGGGGGGGGGGGGTAAGTGATGACAAATGGCCGACAGGCCGACTCTGGTCTGTTAATTGTTGTTGGAGGTTGAGGGCCACATTGTTCATTTCACCTCGCGACAGGTCGAGCGGGGGGGGGGAGTGATCGTTAATATCTCAACATTTCCATCCATCTACCTGAACAACAGGCCCGTCATTTAAAGGGCCGGTGCAGGGTGGACCTTTCACGCCCTGTTTACAGCACTGATCTAAGCACATTACCAGAGCTGTGGGGGACAGTCATTAATTAGATCCACACACACACAATGTGACCACCTTATTGATGCACAGTCACATTTGAAAAATGTCTCACATGCGAGACAAAGTACAGTAACACAGCCGGTGAGGCCTCCTGCTCTCTCACACAGTCACTCTCCCAGTCATCCCAGGACACATGCTCCTCTGTCAGGTGTGTGTGTGTGTGTGTGAGAGAGAGGAAGTCAGAGATGAAGACAGAAAGTACTGGACCCTCAGCTGCTTTTTGAACTCCCTCCTTCCCTCTCACTGCACCTGACAGACGTCCACACAGCCCCGGGTCTCCAGATCAATCATTCAAAAGTATTTACAAATGCACAAAGCCAGACACGGACAGGTTGGCGCATGGTCACTCTGTTTAAGTGCTTTTCAATGTGTCTGTGGTGTCAACATCTATTTCACACTTATCTACACCTCAAAGGGGAAAAAAAGATGTTTCTGTGACCTTTAGCGAGTGTCAAATCTGGAGAGAAGGAGGAGACGCCGAAGAGAGGAGGGCGATTTAAGAGATCTGTCCATGTACGCCTTACATAACCTTTTTATTTATCCGGCAGAGATTGACTGAGCATGCTCTTTATCAGAAACATACCAGCAGCTTCACACTCGCATACCTTCACACACACACACACACAGGAGCAGGAGCTGCCCAGCACATCTGAAGATCTGTGGACGACGGTAAAAAAAGTTTCTCTGCTCTTTGCTGGAGGAAGCGAGGCTCTAACGTCTCCTTCAAGGGCATCCTGAACTTTAGCCGCCCGCTGCAGGATTCAAACCAGCAGCCTCCAGCCGAATGAACTCCCAGCTGCTAACTTCGCCGTTTGCCATTCTGCCTTAATTGTTGGTTTGCGGCCGGGCCGTAATGTCTCCATTAAGATTATGTCGATCGAGAAAAGCTTTTTAGTTTTCACCTTCAAATTACAACACGCTTTCATGAGGTCAGCTGTTTTCCATGTGGAATGGCCGGTTTTAATGCAGACGCAGTCCCTTGGTATTCAGACAGGGTCCAGTTCAGCGCGGGGGGAAAGTCAGGCGAAAGAGTGAGAAAATGAGGGAGGAAAGGGAGGAGAGGAAGGAGAGGAAGGAGAGCGTTGATTGAAAGACTGTGATTAGCAGTTTTCAGCGGGGCACCAGGGCCGCTGAGTTGTTCTAACAGGGTTGTCGCGTCTCGAGGTGCAGTCAAGGAGAAGTCAGTGCTTTAGAAAGCTCCCTTGATTTCTCCATCCCCCCTCCCTCCCTCCCTCATTCGCTCTCACCACCCAGCCACACTTTTCCTGCCCCTCCAAAAAAATCAATATGGCTGTGCAAAGTGCAGCCTGGCCCGGAGGGAGGGCCGGCTAGCTGTAGGGGATGGATGCGGAGCTTGAAGGGAGGACAAGAGGCGTCCTCCAGGCCTGTCCCACAGGCAGTGTCAAAGACAGACCTGAGGACCAGAGGACGGAAGCCAGCAGATTGCCCTTCCCCTCTGCCTCTCGCCTCCCCTCCCTCTCCCTCTCTGCTGCCCGGGCTCGGCTGGCTCAGCGGGGCAGAAGAGATCGATAAGCAGGTGGAGCGTTTAAAATCCCCAGCTCCAGAGGCCGGCGCTACGCTCCTCAGAGCCCAGCAGACCAACACATCGCTCAGGGCACAGCAGCAGGATGGGTGGATGGATGGGTGGATGATGGATGGATGGATGGGTGGGTGGGTGGGTGGATGAGTGGCTGTACGGTGGCCGCACCTAGTCATTGAAAGGTTTGTGATTTGTGACAATAAACAATTCAATAGCACTTAGCCATACACAGTGTGTGAGGGGCGTAGAGCCACACTCTTCACACACACACACACACACACACACACACACACACCCTTTGTCTCAACATGTAACAGATCAGTGGCACTCAGGCGGGTCAGGCAGCTACGGACCAACACGCCCTGGTGCCGCACCGCCGTCTGAGGCCCCACGGCTGCAGCTGCAAAGCTTAAAGAACAGCTTCTGGAAAAGAAAAAAGAAAAAACTGGCATGTACTATGATTGTCAACAGCAGTGTTCCTCATTTCCATACAGTAGGCTTGACGAAGAAGCGTGTACATGATGTGGATGAAGTGTGCGCGGAGGATTTCAGTCCTGCCGCGTGTCTCCGTGTGTGAGTGACTGATCACAGTAGAAGTGGCTTGTGTCTCTAATCCAGTACCACTGTTAGACAGTGCAAAGACCCGGCTCTGTGTACCGCGGCACGCGCTGATCAAACCCATCATGTGACAAGCAACCTCTTCAAATGACGATGATTTCCCAGCTCTGTGTCCTTTCGGCTCCATATTAGATCATCTTCTGACACTGCCGAGTCTGGTACTTCATCTGGGATAAAGATGATGTGCAATCCGACCGGAGGGGCTGGGAGTCAAGGGTAAACGACGGGCTAAGATAGGGCTGCTGTGCCGGATTGGCTGACAGCTGTGACAATTATTATGTGCTATATTATAACCTTATGCTAAACATATGATTTGATACAGCGTGCAGCTTCAAGTGTACTTCACCATGTACACACATGAAAAGCCCGTCTGAAGGGGGAAAGTATCCGATATCACGCTATCTATCAAAAGTTACAGAGGAGTATTTGGACCAGACATAAAGGGGAAAAAAATGGGGGGGAAGAAGATTTGGAGAGAAAAGTGTCCGTATTCGGCATGAGTCAACATGTCCAGTGTTGTATTTCAGCTTTATTCTCCACATTTCCACTCTATTCTCCTCAAAATGATAAAAAAAAAAAAAACATCCTCTTGTGATTTATTTCCCGTTGCGCCTGGCGCCACCCTCCGTGAACCATTTGTTGGGACCTATTTGTTGAAACAGATTTTTGAATATGGTGTTATTAACAAGCCGGAGCAGTGGCCTAAATCTAAATGCTGACAATCACCTAAACCACTAGGAAAACATATGGCGCAAAGCAGATGTGTGCTGAACATCTAGGACAGGTCTAAATCTTCTGCGTGTCGCCTTTGACCCAGATAAACTGGCATTATGATGCGACCTGAGATTAATATTGAATTAAGGGCCGAATATCATCTGTGGCTGTTTACACGAGCGTCGGCCCGTCTTCCTGGAATCCTGGAGCAGATAAGTTTGCTATAATGGCATTAGCCAAATCCTGAAGTGCAGCAGACGGCACTTGTCTTGCTTGAGAAGCCACCTCATTTCTTTATTTATTTTTCCTTCACTCATTCTGAACAAAGGAAAATATTCTACCAGGAATTGAATAGCTTAATCCTCTTTTCACTCTTGCCAGTAGCTTGAATGGTGACAGATTAACATCCTGGAGGTTTACAAACCCAGCCATTTGAAAGTGTAATTGCTGCTGCCACACCGCATGCTTGCGTTTAAATTGAGGGTTAATATTAAAGCTTAGAATATACACGTGCACTCGAGCGAGGAGGGAGGCGGCCAGCTCGGGCCAGACCCGGGACGGCGGAGGCCCGGCAGGACGGACCCTTCGGTCACGTACGAATCTGGGAGTTTCAGGCTGTCCCTCGCTGGGCGCCGTAGTTACCGTTCACTTCTGCTAATTATTACAGCCAATCAGAGGGGTTAACGGGGCGGAGCCTGGCCACACCATGTTCTGGGGCATTTAACAGCTGGCAGGAACGGAGGTGAATGCATTACACACTGCCCTCATCCAATAAAAATAAAACACCCTGACATCTGAGGTGTACTTAGCACAGAGGGGAGGGAGGGAGGGAGGGAGGGAGGGAGGCAAGAAAGGAGGGAGCAAGAGCAGGGAGGGGTGGGCTGAAGGGGAGAGAGCATCTGATAACATGATGTCCAAGTGCCACCTAGTGACAACTTTCCAGCTCCTCTGGTCCTTCAGGCTCCAGAGCATCAGGGGGGTGGGGGTGGGGGTGGGGGGGGGGCGCAGGACATGACGTCTCCACATCATCCCAATTCATCCCAACGAGCATCAACCGTTCAGGATTGTAGTCAGACCCCAACCCGCTGTAGGAAAGGTGCAGGTTTTAATCACTTTAAGAAGATCTGGGCCTTCTTCCCTTACGTGACCCCGCCGTGTGTTCGGCTGGGGGAGCGGCCCTCTAACTCTGCACTGGTATGCTGCCGGCTCTGGGTCCCCTCCCCTCATTAACCCGGGTATAAATCACACTCTGCCGGTGCCCAGAGGTGAGAGGGATGAGAGTGGAGGTGAGCTTGAAATAATGCTTATGTCACGGCAGGTCAGCCCTCCATTATGGCCGTTTCAAAAACTATTAATCTTGCTTGTAGTCAGTGGCCTAGAAATAATTACTTCATCTAACCCATGTAATACAGCATGACCAGCAGTCGAGCCTGGTCAATTTGAGGCTGGGGAGGCGGCATGGGGGGGGAGGGTGGGGGGATGTGGAGAGACAGAAAGAGAGAGAGAGAGGGAGGGAGGGAGGGAGAGAGAGAGGGGAGGGATGGCCACAAATTACCAGGCCCTGTCTGCTGCTACTGGGTGAATGATGTCCTGCTCACTTCAGCTGTGGCCTTTTACACTCTCAACACTGATTTAGATAGATACACACACACACACACGTACAATATTTACACACATTAATGCATCATTAAACACACACACACACACACACACACACACACACTGAGTAAGGAACACACAAATCACATTATTTAAAAACGTTATAAACTCTAAGAGCCAAGCTTTGTGTGCTATTCTATCGTCCCCATCACGTGAAATAGAAATAATAAATAGCTCACATGGATAACACAGAGTGGAGATCTTTGTAGTTAGCATGCTGAGCCGACCTCAATAAGACCAGAACATCCACTCCACACTGTGATGCTACACAAAATGGATCCACAAGTTTTTTTGTTTGCCATTTGAATGCCGTAATTGTTAAAAAATTGCAATACCACCAAAGCATTAGCATGTAATGTAGTCATTTTAACAGGAGAGCAACATGCAGGACAAGACCGGCAGGAATGAAACCATTTGTTAAAATGACACTGCTAAAATATGCAAGTGCATTTTTTGTTATCAGTCAGAGGCAATTTGAGAGGCGCACTGTTCCAGGCAGGCAGTAAGAAGCCTGAACCAGTGTGGGTAAACAGAGGAGCGCCGACAGCCTCCATGAACGTCACAGGAAGTATGTATGGAGTGACATAAATAAATGCAGCCCTCCAGTGGCTGTCACAGCTGGCATTGCAGGTGCAAATTTAATTAGTCAAGGTGAAGTCTCCCTTGTTGTCTGAGAGAGGGGGGGGGGTCCTCGGCATGCACGACTGTAAACACGCGCTATATCCTAATCAGGTGTCACCGCCGCGTTTGATCAGCCCGCGAAAACTTGTCACGAATCCCCGGCAGAGAGTGGGCCGAGGGGGAGAACAAAGGAGAGGAGCTGTCACGAGAGAGCCGGGTGGCGGTGGTGATGGCAGCGCCGGTGGATGAAGAGAGTTTGCCCATTAGCAGTCCCTGTCGCCTCTCCCTCTCCCACTCCCCTCCTCTTGTTGTCTCTCTCTCTGCGGCTACCTGCAGCACCGACCGCACCGTGGCTCCTCGTCTGTTCCTCCACTCTGAGGAAATCTCAACCGCAGCTGTCACACTCAGGCTTCACAACCGCCAACAAAGCCTCCCAAAGAAAACCCTCAAGTAGTACACTACTTGTGTTTACCTCCTGAAAAACCCACACGTGTACAGAGACACAAGCTGCACTCGTTTTGTTTTTATCAAGCACCACTCTGAGCATTAGGGTCCTCCTGAAAAGCCCAGAGAAGGAGAGGCAGACGTGCTGCTCTCCTCCAGGCTGCACTGAGGCGGTGCAGGAACACAGGCGCCATTAGATACTGTTTACCTTTCAGTTGGGCTGATATTGAATACATTAGCCGATTGAACCTCATAAGAAACACAGCCGAGTGACAAGGCCCAATCGTCTTTGCGACTACCATGGTAACTGAGATTACAGGCTAACAAAGAGCAGACAGGGGGAGAAAATATTTAAAACCCGAATAGTGATACATAAATTAATTAAAGGACAAAAAAACAAGTGGAGAATTAAAGTTGGAACATCTGTCAGCGACTTAGCTTCCCAACGTAATACCAGTGTTAGAACATTTATACCCTTGAAGTTAATGATCCCCTCTTTAATTGACAGTCAAGGAAAACTGGCTGCCGAGGCGCCGATAAGAGGCCCCCTTCCCCCCTCCCAAAAATAAAATAAAAAAACAGTTTAAAGAACCTTGGCACTAATCCCTATTGTCATCCCAGCGCAGCAGAAGGACTTACAAACACAGATAAGTGCGCTGAAGCTGTCTATTTCTCAGGAGTTATGGGGACAGCCGAGCCGCCGCGCGCCTCGAATCAGTCACTCAGATTAGCCCAATCCCTCTGTGCTGTCAGTCAGCCGAGACAGTAGCCTGTCAGCGCATTTACATGAGTCCATCTCATACGTGACAATGCCCCCTATATGTGACAATGGCGGCGAGGAAGGGGTCCACTCGCTCGCAGAAAGCAGGAGTAGAGCATGGCAGGCGCCGGGCTGGTGTTGGATTAAGCTCGCGGTGTGAGTGTGTGTGAGTGTGTGTGAGTGTGTGTTCGCTGCGCTCACGTCTCCGCTGACACTCCAACAACAAGTTTAAGGAGTCTTAACCATCGGTGTTTTTCTATAGTGGAGAGAATGTGGGAGATGTATGTCAGACGAAACACACACATGCACCTACACACACACACACACACACACACACACACACCGGGGATAAACTTCAAAAAACTTGGTAAAGTACAGAACGACTGTTGCATGAACACCACCAGCTTACCCAGTGTATGTCTTCCCCAAAGTTGGCTTCAAGCATGACTTTAATCCACCTACTTCACTTAACATGATAAGGAATAAAAGGGAAAACAACAGAACACTAAGTACATCTGGATCCATCGTGAATGAACACAGGTATGATGGAGATTAAAGGGCCAAGCCTAAAACAAATCTCTAAAAAAACAAAGCAGATAAGACGCAAACTTTGGGATGTCAAATTAATGAGGGATTAGTTCCTGCAGAGTACGAGTTTGTGCTTTGAAATGAGAGCGTGGTACCTGACGGCACCTGAGAGCTCACACTGTGCCCACTGCTTTTATGCTTCTGTGGCTCACTCCACTTCAGACAGTCCCGCAACAAATGACAGTGGATGCCCTCTACATAACAGGGCCAGGGCAAGCATGACACAAGGGTTGACAAGTGAACCCTCAGACTCCCTAACCCCTACCCCTGCCACACACACACACACACACACACACACACACACACACACAAGTAGCCCAGAAAACAGCCCTGACATGACCGCTCGGCAGCCCTTCCTCACCCCTCCTCGTGTTTTTTCTCCCTCCATCTCACCGGAGACAACCCTCGATTCAGGACCGTTTTAGCCAGGCAAGTGGATGTGACCCGCTGCCCCCCAGTCAGGCTCATCTGAATAAACAGAGCTGCAGAAGCAGGCAGAGGAGGGAAAATCTGCCTACATTATGATAGGAGGGGAGGAGATGGGACTCAGCCGAGGGGCTCCTTTCTTTATGCACGTTTGATCAAGTGCTTGACAGCGCCGGTGGATGGAATTACGGACTGTTGAACAAAAAGTTGTGGTGTGGGTGGAGGTGTGTGAGTGTGTGAGTGTGTGTGTGTGTGTGTGTGTGTGGTTGTGCGGTTCGGTCTGGACAGCCGGGTTTCCGTGGCCTGACAGCGTTAGGCTTGTGACAAGCCTGCCGCACCACACCACCACATACAAAACGCTAGCCGCCCAGCAGCCTTCGCAGTCCGTCACTCAGGACGGCCGAGGGAAGAGCCGTGAGAAGAGGTCAGACGTGGAGGAGAGAGGGTGGGGGAGGAGAGGGGAGGAGGATGAGGAGGAGGGAGGGCTGGTCAGGGGTTAAGTGTAGAGAAGACAGCGATGAAAGGCAACTGTCATGCACCAGTGCTCGCCCAGGAGCACCTGTCTCAAGAAGAACATGCAAAGTGTGCCGGTCACGTCCTGACAACACCCCCCCCACTTCTCCACACACACACACACACACACACACACTCACAAGCTCTCAGGAAAGGGCTGATGCTCCACCGTTGGAGAGGCATCGCCGGTCTGACAGCATGCCAGTCAAGCTGTCGTTGGCCCCTTCGCATATGCAAGGAAAAGTTAGGCTGATGAAGAAAAAACACACGGGGGGCTGAGAGGAAGAATCACTGAGACATGAACAGACCACCTGAAGGAGCAGACACTTCTCACACACTTGATGCAGAGTAAATGCTGGAACGAGCAACACAAAGAGCTCCACGAAAGCAAATCCAGGATCACCAGGAAAGCCCTCTCCAGGCTGGAGGCTGGTGGAGGCACCTGAACCGCACACTCACTACTTCTACATATACCAGACAGTCGAGAACCACCAGCTATTAAAACGCTTTCACTTGGATTCGTTTTACATTTTGAACCTCGGCACGGTTTGTTTTACCCAGTAGAAACCGCAGCACCGCTGGTATTGTGCTGATGGCGGTGAGCAGAGGAAAGCCTGGCTCCGGCTGGTGGAGGTGCTCCCCGTGTTCGGCCTCTACAAAGCACTGAGCTAAACGCCAGGTATTTAAACACACTTTCACTGCTCACGTTTATGGAAAAGAACTTATGATGTACAAATTAACGGTTACTATTTACAGCACCTTGTGAACCTGGCCTCCTGCAGCTTTTGTGAATGAAGGGTTTTGGACTTTTCATTGAAAGCAGATGTCGGGAAACACCGGGGCAGTAAGCACTTTCACTTTATTGGAAAGGTGAGTCATTACAAAGGAAAATAAATTCACAAATAAACAGCATGGAGTCCTCTCTGTCCTACGCAGGCGGCTGTGCACAGTGAGATTATTTGTACTGAGGTTAGCTCAAATTAGCCCCAGCAGACTTCCGACAGGATGCATTCTGGGTAGGATCGACTACCTGCCTCAGAGGGGAAGGCCAACGACGCCTGAAGATATTCCCTCTGTAACTGTCAGTGGTGGACAGTCGCTAGGCAGCTTTTACGTATCCAAGTGCTGCACTGGAGTGCAGTGTTGAGGTTCTTGACTTGAGTATTTCCATACTTCTATCTGCTCCACTTCCTCTCTTCATTACATTCATCTGATGCTCAATGTAAGGTTTGATACTAACACTGAAGTGAAACGTTGAATGCAGGACTTTTCCTTGCGTCACACAGTACTTCTGCACTGTGGTTCCAGTATTCTCACTTCAATAAATGATCTGAGCACTGAGGTAATAGCTAATCCTACAAACATCTGTGGTGCTAAACATTTTTATCACCACTGTGTTACAATCTCTTAGCGTTCTTATCCTCCGCACACACACACACACACACACACACACACACAGTGTGCCAAACCAACAGAAGGGGAGAATAACGACAGGCCCGGATCAGAGCCTCGAGTGGCTAATGAACCCCCAGGAGGCTGCAGCCTCTGTGTATGAGGTGAGGGGGTCATTCCCATGTTTATGCAGCAGCAGTCCAATGAGCCACCACCATCTATTGATTGAACTGATTATTCTATGTCTCTCTTGTGACGGGACACATGCATGACAGATGAACCCAGCCTGGGCAGGTCACATTCGATGTAATCTCATTGAATCTGACGGACGACGCGGTCGGCCGGTTTGCATGATGCACGTCGCGGCCTTGTTTGCGAACACGCTGACATGTGTGGCTAATGCCCTGACACTAATGTGAGGTGCTCGGTGGGCTGTCAGACACGTAAGCTGTCAAGGTCTGTTTGGACAATCCTCGTGACTGCTTCCATAGGAGAAGACCGTCGGGGTGGTAAATGCACACAGCTATACGCCCGAGCATCGACGCCTGAGGTGGTATTTCTATATTTCTATGCAGTCACACTTATTATTTCTATGTCGGGATGTTGCAGAGTACGAGTGCTCGAGTTCTCCAGAGAAAATCAACCTAAGAGTGCGTGTAAGACATGATTTATTGAGCTTCATATCCGTGGAAATTCGTCTGATTTTGCTTCTGGTAAACCTCTTTTGGAGTTTTGCATGTATAGCGGCCAACCAGTGAGGGGGGAGAGGATCACAGCCGGTACCTCAGCAGATCAAACCTCTGCCGATGACCCTTTCTGTAACAGCATGACTCACTCCGGCCTTCAATCCCCCAGCCACACCACACTGTAATGCTGAGCTTACAGCTATCTCTGTTTTTCCATTTAAATGTTTAGTAAGATCACAGGTCCTGCTGAGCACATATGGGAGTTCGCGGCAGGCCATCTGAGCCACGCACCCTGAGACAATGCAGGCGGGGCCGTAAAAGTTGATATCCTTCCAGATGCAAACCAAATGTAGACATCATGCACCTTTAAAATGTCACATGTTCAACACACACTGCTATAAAAAAGGTGGTAGGAAGTGAGGGAACGACGTGCAGGATTTCTCACATTGATCATGAGAAGCTAAACCAGCCGCTGCGAGGCTGATAAATGTCACCAGCAGAGAATCATCTCATGGGTAACAAACAGTGACGCAGTGCATCAGTGTGTCTCTCAGAAACAGCCTGCTAGTCTTTAAATGTCACTAGTTTTGGGGCCTGTTATCAGTGACTTTAGTGGTTACATCACAGAAGAAGTTGGGTTAAACACACAGTAATCAATGGCATCACACTCACGGCAACTTACTCAAATCAAATTAGAGAATCTGCAGCACTGTCAAAGTAATAAAAGTAAAGCAGACACACTGCATGTCATCGCTTTGCCGGAGCAGGAAGACGAATGCACAACAGTTTTAGTAGGCTGGCTGAATTAGTCTGAACTAACCAGGCTGATCTGTAAACAACTCGGTCCAAATATATGAGCCAGAGATCAAACAGGCAAGACAAGCTGAAGACATGTAGAGGAAAAGCTGAGCAGCAGACTAATCAGCCCCCCCCCCCACCGACGCTCACACAGCAGATCAATGAAAGACCTGGGGCCGTGGGGCCGCACTATATTACACACCAAAACTTCATATTCATTCATTGATTTTACTTTTCAGAATAGTATATCATTGAACTCCAATGGGAGGGAAAATAGAGGCCGGGGCCGAGGTCAAGCCTCGCGTGGACGGATGTTTGCACAATATTGATGGCACACGCAGAAAGAAATGACTAAATATCTGGATCAATAGCTAGTTTCCCTAGCCACGACAGCTTGTTCCAGATGGAAATTTATAAATACGTCTTTATGGCTACGGGAGCGGCCCTAACGAGCAGGGCTAAATGCCCCCCCTTAAGGTAAACTCTTTGATTAGCCAAGGCCAGAGGTGACAGGAGGGGCCTGCTGATGCTACAGTGCCACGCTGCCAGTGGCACACAGGGGCCCAGTAAAGAGGCCAAGGATATGACAGGTCACAGGCCCGGGGGAGGGTGCTCTGAGCTACCTGACCCCCCCACACACACACACACTATTCATTTGTAATGATGCTTGGCCCAGGCTACGCCGTCCTCGGTCGTGTTCAGTTAATGCAAAGCATGAATAATTCAGAAAATCTTTTCTTCAGTTTGCACACAAAGCCACTGTTGTGATTGCAGTGACCAGAACTGGGGGGTCGGTCGTTCGGCCCGAAGAAACAAATCTGCACTTGGAATTCTTCCACCTTGGGCCACATGAGGAGGTGAATACGTGGAGCACTTTTTAATCAAGGCGGCCTGGAGTAAGTCCTGCGTCCTGCTGCTGACGGCTCCAGAGCTGCACGTCCTTATTTACAGCACAACACAATTACTGAGAACAACAGCCAGCCTCACGGCTTCCCCGGCTCTACAGGGGCCAGCGGGGCCATAAAGAGGGAGGAACCACATCATTGCCTACTCCTTAATTAGATGAAAGCTGCAAGCTTCATTTGCCTCCTTTTTTTCCCTGATTGCTCCGGCCAGCCCACCGCCGAAGACCTCCCAGACACCATCCCTGCTCGGCCCTAAATCACGGCGGGATAAACGGCCTGGTGGGTCCCTGCTGGACACACAGTGGCCGCCCAGCGGCAAGGCCAGAGCGGGGCGCGCGCCGGATCGACACCTAGCCGGCGATAAGTAATCCTGTAGAGGATTAGCAGCATGATAGCCTGATCAATACTGTGTGCTCAGGCCATTAGGAATGCAGCGAGGAAATGACCCCCTCCGGTAATAAAGCAGGGCATCTGGGTTCTCCTTCATTTGCCAGCTCCATTAGTGTAATGGTATCATTATCTGCCACAGCCGTATTTTTCTGGGCCCTGGCTTTTCCACAGCTCCACCGGCGGGGGTCTGATGAAGCAGCGAGAGCCCCCATGCCGAGCGTTCCCCTCTCTACCATTCTACACGGGGCTAGGTGTAAATCTAGCACTGCTGGAGCTTATGTGCTACCCTGCCTCAGGTATCCACACCCATGTTTTATGTCATCAGCCAACACTATTTCTCCATTATTGGCTCATTAATAGAGCGAGCAGCATGTAGCTCGGGTTAAGAGGGAGAAAAAGATGGCCGGCAGAGCGCAAAGCTGCTGAATGTGCTGAATGTGACACCCCCCTCTTGCTAAAACACCAGGCCCGACATGACAGGACGTCGGCATTAGTCGCCATAAATCGTCTCCTTACACTAATTCACCAGCTAACATTTTGTGTGGGAGAATTGATTAACCATGTCTGGATGTGCGGCCACATAATCAGCTTTTACCTCGGTAGTTGTTAATTTAACAGAATTGCCGAGGGAAACACAAACCATTTTAATGAGCGCTCAGAAATTAAATACCCTAAACAGCTTGCACTGGGTGCCACAACCACAGCGAACCAATGAGGCCCATCTAAGCAACGGGCTGGGCCGAGCCCGGGACCTCACAACATCTGGTGACCCTGTGTGATCATTACTTAGCCTGCCGCTCACACACACACACACACACACACACACACACACACTTCCTGTTTCGACACACCACTTTGTACTTGTCATCACTGTCCAAACGGCGAGCTCGCATCAAAGTCGGCGTTAGAGGACCGGTGGAGGGGACGGGGCCAGAGCTGTTTTCACACTTGCCGAGGCACGATGGGAAATTCCTCCTGTGATGACAAAACTGATAAAACATAATGAAATGTTTTCAACTCCTCAGGACGACCTGGATGCTGATTCTGGGGGGAAATGTAGTAACTTGGGAACGTGAGGCGAAGCGCAGACATCGTCCAGTGGAGGTACGATCGCTTCAGCTAAAGGGCCCGACGGCTTCTCCTCCCCAGTCGTCAGCTGAGCAGTGGCAGCTGTCTGACGGTCACACTAGCTAGCGGCTAGCAGCTAGAGGAGGAGGCCGTGATGGACGACATGCAGCACATCGGTGCGTCAGACCTCATCAGCCGCCCGAGAACGGACATGACGGCGTGCAGGACGACTACCTGAGCGCTGACGAGGGCTGAGCGGGACCACAGGAGAGAAATGGGTAAGACACTGCTGTGACTAAAACAGTTCAGTTACTCTTATAATGAGGACTTTTTTTGTCTCCAGGCACAACGTGAGGAATCACTAACAAGAGAAACACCTGAACCGGCATCCCTGGTCCTGCTCCAATCATTTAAAACACGTACGGGCCGAGACACCCGGCTGTCAGCGAGCTGTGCTGGTTTCTGTGTATTCGTGTGGCACTAATCTGTTGGTGCCTGCGTTCCCTAACTAATGACAGAGGAGCCATCGCGGTGGATCGGCCCCGCAAGCACACTCAGTCACCGGGGAGGACGACCATCACACCCCCGTTATTAGCTACCACAAAAAAGGAGTTTGGATGTTAGATAAACTGGCCAGAATGCATGCAGCTCCTTCCAGGGCTGCTCCACCGTCAGAGTGTCACTTTACAATTACAACGTGTCCCTCTGGAGCTTTTCTTTAGCTGAAGAGAGAGAGAGGAGGCCGAGGCCTGAGCGCCCCAGGGCCTGCTGGGACTTCTGCCTCTGAGGACAAACACAGTCACACTTAGTTTCACTGCTGTCTAACATGATCCAAACACGTGTGCCACAGCAGATAAGAGGGGAAGCAGACAGACAGATACACTGGCAGACAGACAGGCAGATACACAGGCAGACAGGCAGACAGACGGGCACGGTGACTGTAGGCCAAAGCATGCCGTGGGCGCCGCAGAGCCCCGTCCTTCCTCTCTTTTAGTGCCTCACCGACCACCAGAGTTCCTGTCTGACAGCAGCCCAGGTGAGCTGAGCACACCAGAGGCTCACAGGTGAAGCACCGGCTCCTGTTTGCCCCTCAGGTGGGTACTTCCTGCTGCACAGTGATCACCTGCCCCGGCCTCCTCTCCTCCCCCCACCCTCCGGCACACCCATGAAGCCCTGCCTCTGGTTTGTGTTTGTGACATGTGGACACCTGTGACCTGCAGGACACACACACACACCCACACACTCACACACACACTCACACCTCCACACACACACACACACACACACCCTGGGGCTCAGCCCACTTGTGTCCACTTGGTGTGGGATGTTGGCTGACGCCCCCCAGCTTCTGCTCTGCACGTGAGAAAAGCCCCGTTTCACTGTAACCCCTCATGGTGGCACACTGGGGGTGGGTGGGGGGTGGAAAACACAATAAAGGAAACAGGCAAGGTGAGGTATGCGCTGACGCTCGCGGCTTTCTAGCCTCCCCAAAGCGGCGGGCAGCATCGCATCAGGAGCGTTAGACATTGAGCGAGCGACAGGCGGAGACAGACGGCGGAGCGAAGGGACAAAAACACTGTCAGTACCTTTCTTCTCTTCTCCCCCTCACTGTCACCCGATCTTTTCATGTTCCTGGACTTGTGTTTACTCTGCCTCGCTCTCACCCCGGGCGACGCTGGGAGTTGTAGTGCGCGAGCTCTCGGCGCGCCGGCCCGTCCTCGCGCTGCACGCGGCTCGCGCGGCCGCGGCCTCCCGTCGCGCCTCCGCGGAGCCCGGCCGGGCCCGAGCCGGCCGTCGGGCGCCGATTTAGCGGGGAGGATCCTGCAGGAGGCGCCGGAGGAGGAGCTCCCGGAACTACAAGTCCCACAGTGAGCTCGGGCTCACGGCGGAAGCAGCTCGGGCACGCTCCACGTGCTGCACTGCGCAGGTGCGGCGCAGGTACAGATCTGCAAACTGCAGCTGTGATGCTCCGCATGGTTTTAGATCAGTGGCTGCACCGTTTGCAGCCCTTAAAATGGCTGTGACAGAGAGAAACACACTCAGGACACAGGGAAGTAAAGACTACTGCACACTACCAGCGGTAGTATCATTATTAGCACTGTCAGTAGTATTATCAGTAGTATTATTATCATTATCAGTAGTATTATCATTATTATTATCATCATTATTATTATTATCATCAGCATTATTATCACTGTCAGTAGTATTATCAGCATTATTATTATTATTATCAGTAGTATTATTATCATTATTATTATTATTATCATCACCAGTAGTACTATCAGTATCATTATTATCACTGTCAGTAGTAGTATCATCATTATTATTATCATTATCAGCATTATTATCAGCATTATTATTATCATTATCAGTAGTATTATCAGCATTATTATTATCATTATCAGTAGTATTATCAGCATTATTATTATCATTATCAGTAGTATTATCAGCATTATTATTATCATTATCAGTATTATTATTATTATTATTATTATTATTATTATTATTATCAGTATTATTATTATTATTATTATCATCACCAGCATTATTATCAGTATCATTATTATCACTATCAGTAGTATCATTATCACTATCAGTAGTATTATTATTATCAGTAGTATTATCACTATCAGTATTAGTTGTATAATAATAATTATTAGTAGTATAATAATAATAATTAGTAGTAGTCTTATAATAATTATTATAATTACTATTATAATAATTATTATTAGTAGTAGTAGTATTATAATAATAATATGGTGGTCTCACTGCAGTTCAGCAATATTGTGACAGTTTTGAGAAAAAGTCTTTAAAGGCAGCATGAGGAGGATTTTCCTCCTTAAAGGTGTGTAGATAGATGAGGTGTCTCATTGTGACCCACCAGAAGTGTCTGTATCAGCTGTAGCCGGCCTGTAGCACCTTCTTTAGTTGTGTTCAGGATGTTTCTGGGTGGTGTTGACCTTTGGACCAGTAACAGCACGCAGGTCATAACCGTGCATCCTGCAGGAGTCTATTATGATGGTGGACGCAGAGCCGGGAAAAGTAAGCAAATATAACAAGGCAAAGTGCCACGCGGGGCAAAGCTCGCTCTAAAACTATCTGGGGCTTCACCCACTAACCTGAACCCGCTTTAAATGTTGTGTTTACAAACCGCATTTAACAAGAACTTCTCATTCTGCCTTTAGATAAAACACATTTCAGATATTTTCTCCTCGATCTCCTGGTTTTCAACATGGATGGATATTCCATGTGTTTCCCCCCTTGGGTAAATCAAAAGCAGTGCCACTTTCATCTCAGACTATGTGTAAAAATAGCAATCATGCTTTGAACGTGCTCCAGTTCAAGTCCCGCCAACCTTCTTTCAACTCTTGCATGCATCTCAACTCCAGGTGCGCTCCTGCCGGTGTGGGCTTCAACCACGTCAGCCCCTTTTCAACTCAGTACCCGTCATGAAAGTGCACCGTAAACGCACCGCGTCTGTGTGGCTGCCTTTATTATGTATCGCCCACAGTCTGAGAGCTCCCAGAGTTCATCCACACTGCTCATAACGTGTTCTGCATCGTGCTGAAATGTGTTCAGCCCATTGTTCCTATTAGAGCACATGTGAAATACATGAGAGAGTTTCACGGATGGAGCAGCGGCGGCGGCGGGAGGGTGATGCAGGGGCGGATTGCCGGGGCCCGTAACACCTGCTACGTATTACCATTACAGACTTTGATCAGTGTCTTCATTAGTTTCCTTTGTAATCTCTTTTCTTTTATGGTAGAGCTGACCCAAGTGAGCCGGGTACACTGATTTAACACACATGTTTCTTTCACCTGTCTTGTAAAATGCTCAAAAGCTCTCCCACTTTCAAAGATGCCGGTGTCTCTGGCATCCCTTACTCATAAACGGAGGGGGTTCTTTTGATTCCTATTTATAACCTACATTTCCTCTCCTCTGTCCTGCTCCTCCAAGCGGAGAATATGTTTGAAAAATATCCTTGGAATCGTTTTGTGAAAACTAGATCCATGTGTAAGCAAGTTTTTTCACATTAACAAACGTCAGCCCAAAGGGTCTTTTTTAGAGCTTCCATCGTGGAAGGAAAACCTTACCTTACCTTATTATGCTGTAAATAATTTATTTTCTTTTATCTTATAATGTCAGAGTGTGCCTCCATCACCCTGATCCATCACTGCACTCTGTTCCTTTTATGTGTCAAACCATCATTCACATATTCACACTGTCAATCATCTTTATGGTTAACATTTCAAGGCACGGAGGGTCCCCGCCTGACTTTTCTTTGGCTGGCTCTGTCACACGTGGAGCTCTGTGAGTGAACATAATGTATAGAGCCTTTAATGGCAGCCAGGCCACTTACCTTGTCCAACAATCACAGCAGAAGCTGATTTTTTAATTCCGTCGCCGGTGGCCCGTCGGTGCAACGCCGTCAGAGTCCTCACAGCCCCCCCCCCCCCGGCTGAAGAATCACATGTGCACAGTGGGCCCTGTTAAATTATTCACACAGTATATAAACCATCCAGTTGATGTAGTTTAGCTCTCAGTGATGCAGGTTTGTAGATTCATTCAGGGCCCGGGCGGTGGGAACTGCTTCAGTCTTAATGCACCGCTCTAACAGTATACTTTAATAAAGTTACCTCATTAAAATAAAAGAAAACCTCATTACTTTGAAGGAAACGTGCTGTTTTGTGGACAAGAGGGTCGACTGCACTTTCAGACCTGTCCAGTAAACATGGGTCAAGGCTGCAGTCGGTCGGTCAGTCAGTCGGTCGGTCGGTCGGTCGGTCGGTCGGCCGGTCAGCTCTCTCCTCTACAGGAGGCCAGCTACACTAGCAGCCAGATCTTCTCATCTACTGCAGAAAAACACACGTCTCAAAATGTCTTCTTAGTTATTCTCAGATTACTGTCAGGAACACAGTAATCTGCCAGTGAGATAAAAAAAAAAAAAGAAAGATACTAAGTCATTATTTTAAGAAATGAGCTTAAATGCTTATTTTTGCTCTGCTGTTGGTTTAACACAACTGATATGAATATAAATGGAGGCTCCTCTAAACCCGGTCTGTCATCACAGTGTGGCACTTCGGGGAACGCGTCAGTCACATGTTCTCACTGCCAATCAGTGGCCGTCCAGGGGGAGAGAGTCGTCTGGATCTGGATCCACATGCGAGGCTCTGTGAACACTCACAGTGTTCGCGCTCGTTACATGGAGACAATTACCTTCCTCAACAATGCCTGTCATTTGTCCTCCAGTGAATCAGGCTCTAAAGCAGGCACCTCTCCTCTCATGTCCGACCTGCGGGGTTCAGCGCGAGGCAAGGTCATCCCTGTACACACTCTGATGTGGTGTCATATGGGACGGGAGGGGGGGGGGATCACTTTGAACTCGTCATCCAGCCCTCTCTACCGGTCTGGCCAGTGTGTGCGCTCACCATGGGGGTATGTTTTCTGTTATTGTACATCGCATCAGATCCGGATGACCCTTTGACAAGGCTCCTTTCTGTGATATAATGAGCATCTGAAAAAGCTGAGGAGGAATAAAAGATGAGAGGAGCACGGTGCCAGAATGTACTAAAGCACAGTAAAGGAAGACAGAGGCCATTGTGTTGTGTCTGTATTAAAACCAGAGCCCACAGCCCTGCAATCATCTCCCCCCCATGCTTTAAACTATTGTATGCTTGAAAAATCAGAAATACAACAGACAGGCTTCTTTGTGGATGAAGATATCTTTCCGACGCAGGACTTTCTGCTGGGCCACCTACACTTTCTTATTACCTTATCAAGTTAAGCTGAGGTTTTCTGTATGAAAGAGAGGAAGCAAACTACTGGGACGACTGAAAACAATACAGTCGGGCTTTGTCCCGCGGCACTCGGGACCTCTGCTGAAGGTACTGCTGGAATTGTAAACAGCGTTTTTCACTCACCGCAACTCCGGCCGGGGACTGTCCTCGGCACATTGTGCTGCCTCCATAAAGACAAGCTCTTTTTTGATTTTTATTTATATCGAATGAGCATATGGAGCAAGTATGTGCCTCCCCTGCTTGCTAACCTTCGATGCTTAGCCCTAGGAAACTGTTATTTGTCAGTGCTATAAAGCAGATTGCTGCCCAGTGGTTTCCATTAACATCAAAGCGCTCTTCCCAGGCAGTAATAGTTGTATCAAAACCTGAAATGTATTATTTAGGTTGTGTGCTGGAGTCCTCCTAACGACTATGTCCTTGTTCAGAAGAGCATTTTCTGTTCTTGCTGACTTTTTCCACTCCACATACTGCACCGCCGTCGCCTCGCCTCTTTGAAGCGCCCCCACATCACTCCTGTACAGTCTCTTTGTAGCGCCGGGGTACCTGTGGCTCACACCCGGTGGCCTATTAGCTACAGGGCATGAAAGTGGCATTAAAAGTCCCGTGTACTTAAGTGGGGAGGTTGTGGCCGACTTTGGGTTTTGCTTTGCATTCCTCACCGCAGCCACAGACGGGCTAATGCAGCGCACCGATGGTCCTGCTGCATGCATCGCAGCAGAAGGTGCAAACTGTCGACTAGGTGCAAAGGTGAGGAAATTCACTGTGCAAGTGTTTGAGCGACGGAGAGGCCCAGACCGGATCAGTGCAAATGATCTCCACCGTCAGCTGACAGTCCTGCAGGGACAGAGGTGGCAGACCTGCGTGGCACCTGCCGACTCGCTAATATGACTACCTTTCTTTAATCCCCGGTGGAAGAGATTGTTTCTTAAAGCCGCAGCTCTGCAGACAGAAGCTATTTGGCGCCTCCAGCCTTTGGCTGGCATATTGTTGAAAACCTTGCAACCCCATGGCCGAGGCTTAAAGTGCGCCAGGGGCCCTTTAAAATGGTTCAGAAAAAGTACATACACCATTGAATACATGTTGATTAAGCCTCAATAAATGATGGTGTAGCACCACAGGAAAGAGCCCTTTGGTTAGCGAACAGAAAGAGCGTGCAGCCTCAGTCTAAGATGTGGTACGCCTCCTCGCCTGGGATCACTTCCAGACTCTGAAACGAGGAAGCGCTTTGCTATTGCTCTGATTTGAATACCATGATCACTGAGCACTTTTATAAGAAACCCATTAAAAGTGAGGGTTTGACATACAAAAGAGCCCCTTTTTAAATCTCACGCACAATGTCAGTCTGAAAGACGTTATAAAACTCTATACGGAAGCATTCATCCTCTGTGTGTGTCCTCCGTCAGGAGGGAATATCCTTTGTAGAGGCAGAACTGACCCGTTTTCTGGAGAAGCCCGTGCCCTATCGCTCAGCGCCACGCTGCAGATTAATCACACGTTTGTTCGCCGTGATACAATCAGCCAGGACCGGACTTAACTTTTAACAAAGACGTCTGCCTGGAATGAGCTGATTTGTCAAAATACTCCATGATCTCAGGGAGTAAGTCTCTGTGAATGGGACCAGCTGAGGTGGACACGCTGGCCCAGTGTGACCCCCCGCTCCACCTGCTCTTGACAGTGTTTATAAAGTGCCAACTCGTCTCATTAGCGCGGCTATTAGCCCAGAGTTATAGCAGCCCCGCAGATCAAACACAGCCTGAGTGAACAATGGCTGAAATGGCATTACTATGATATGTAAGAGTTCAACAAATATTGGGAGGGATCTCTTTGATGGGGACTGTTTTACATTAGAGGCTTTTATTGGGGCTTTTCTGGTACTTTAATGTGCGTGTTTTCCCCCTGAGTCAGTGTTACCAGGTTTACGTCCTGTTGTTGGGACCGGTCGCTGAATTCAGTAGAAGACGCACATGCGGCTCACATACGACGGTGAGTTTCCGCACACGCCCAGGACGCACTGCGGACTGGTAGTAGTAGTCCTGCTCCTTTGATGTGCAAATCAAAGTCCCCTCTGGGTTAATAAAGACCTGTTGGACACACACACACACACACACACACACTCGTTGGATTAATCTGCCCATTTGTTACTAATAAATGTTAAACGTGTCCACTGATGACTGTGAAACTGATTCATGTTTGGAAAGCGATCAAGAATTCGTCTGACAGCCCAAACTGTACCCGAACCGGCAGGCCGACCACTGACACGAACACCGGAGTGCGTTTATTTATCCAGCCACATTTCTCCACATCTCCAAATGAGTTGACATTACGGGGCGTGCTGATGGTGACAGGTACATTTAACACTGGCTGAGGAGCTGAAATCACACCCAGCGACCCGCATACAGAGCGTCTCACATTCTCTAGGAGGCCGCCTTCACGTCTAATTACTGCTCACCGGACTGACTGGCAGGTTGGTTTATAGAGGAGAATTGGCCCTTTGCACACCTCCCCTCCCCCGGCCCGCCCCCACAGGTCACACTGAGACTGTGGCAAAAAAGTGCGGAACATAAATTCTGTCTTTTTTGGTTTGCTTCTCATTTGCGTTCATTTCTCTCCCCCCCCCCAGAGGAGGACAAAGAGTGCAGAGGGCCGATGCTGAGAAACAGTTTTCATTCAGCCCCTCGCTACACCCGGCCGGGTCATTTATCAGGACACTTGGCTGTTGTTCCATGTGGTCATCAGCCGTCCTGACAGAGACTGTAGGACTGTGGGGGGGGGGGAACCAGACTAGATGTAATGTAGATATAACTCTGCGAGCAGGATTGAAAATCTTTTGGATGCAGTGCCACATGTGTTTGCATGTCTGTTTGGTTTGGCCAGAAACTGACAGCAGCTTCTGGTTATCCAGAACCCATTAGACGCTTTGATCCCAAATGGGCCTTGTTTCCATGTGCTGAAAGTGGTGTTCTGTATTTGTGCTGCGGTGCAGGGACTGGACCTCTGTGATTTGTTCCTACGTGTTGAATATGATGTCTAGCAAGATCCTTTTAAGACACACAGGATCTTCATCATCCTCCTCCGTGTTCCCATTCTCGTCATTACCATCATCAATAACTGATTCCACCGCCGAAGTATGATAAATAATGATTAGCTCTGGGAACATTAGTCTCGTAGGGAGTTTCTGGGGATTGGAGGATAATTTATAACGCCTGTCAATTGATCATCTCTCCCAGTCGGATTCATAACACTCTAACGTGTAATTACCGATGTTTGGGTGATGTCACAGCGTCGGACTAACATCCTGACCTCTGGAAATCTGCGTGCCATACATCACAGAGGCACCACACAGCTAGAGGTAGGTAACGCTTTCCATTTCCTCTGACACGAAAGCAGCCTGGAGCCCAAGTTTGAAGCCATTGAACAATTCAGCAAATGATGTTGTTTTGTGGTGCACGGTTAAGGCAGATTAATGAAGGCTGTGGACCGCCGAGTGCGGGCTGAGGACAAGCAACGCACTGAAAAAAGCAAAGAAAAACTCCACAGCTTTCTTACACATGTAGATCATAGATGTCACGGAGCCAAGTCCCCGTTTCAACACCGTGTCAAAGGCGGCTCTGGACCGCATCCCGAGCTCTTTGCTTGTTTGTCTTTTGTAAAAAAGGACAACTACCCCGGCAGTGCCAAAGCACCCCAGGCTCTTTGATATGTGAAAGCCTAACAGTGGGACTGCTCCCTGCTCAGCTGGTACGCAGATGTGTGTGTGTGTGTGTGTGTGTGTGTGTGTGTGTGTGTGTAGGGGGAGCCCGCTGTCTGAACTGAGCGCAGATTAGTGACTCCTTTTTTTTATTCCTAATAAATAAACCCCAGTGCATGCTGGGGTATGTGTGAGGGGAAAATAACATGCCACCAGCCAATCAGAAGCAGGTGGTAGGGCTTGGTGGCTACAGAGCCTGCAGCTCTTATCATAAAACAACTGCACTTTTAACTTTAATTGTAGTTGTGGATAGATTTTGGGGTTTGGGTTCGAAGTGTTTTATTACTTCGGACTGGAATCAAAGCAACAGAAATGTAATTATGTTAAAAGCAGGCAACAATTTGGTTGTAATGGACGGAGGCCAAGATCCAGGCTGAACTCCCTGATGGGGGGGACTGCCACACACTCAAGCAGAGGGAGCACAGTAGTAGTACAGTTACTCAAGTACAACTGTGATGGTGCTCAGTCGCACTCGTACTCCGCTGTGCTCGGCCGTGTCATAAAGATTGATTGACATGTTTCAGAGTATTGTATGTTTCTACTTCAAACAAATGATGAGATTATACCTATAACAGTATAACAGTATATAAAGAAGTTATTGAATCGGCTGTAATAGTAAAAAGCTGTTCACGTGGAAAAGCATCAGAGGTAATGATCCAATAATAGAACATTCAACATGTGACACAGAGTCAGTCCGCTGCACAAACAGCACTTTGACTGGTGATGCTTTAACTACATTTAGCTGTTGGTACCTCAGTACTGCTGCTTTAACCTGTGTGAAGGATCCAAGGTCCTGTTCTCTACGGCCGTATTAAAAACACTGCCCTGTATTTTAAGATGTGGCCCTGAGAGTTAGTGACAGTTAGTCACACAACACTTAATCATATTCATGTACATTTTATTTCTACATCTGTAAATAAGGTCAGTCAAACTTTACACTAAACCAATATTTACAGGTCTGTTGATGAACAAACATTTAGAGATCTGAATGTTTTTATTCTACAGAAGTAAATGATGATACAAATATTAGATAAGTACAATAACTATGTGTGTGTGTGTGTGTGTGTGTGTGTGTGTGTGTGCAACCTGTCAGTCGTCACTTAATAACAGCTGCAGGTAGTACACACACACACACACACACACACACAAAGGCACTTCTACAACTGTACACGTGACTTCGGTTACACTCGTCCATCTGTAAGATGGCGGCTGTTGATCCGTGTGTGTGTGTGTGTGTGTGTGTGTGTGTGTGTGTGTGTGTGTGTGTGTGTGAAGCGCTGGGACGGCCGTAGGTAGATCTGTGTGTGATGTTCTCGGCTGCGGTTCGGGGCTGACGGCCTCCAGCGAGTCCTTCTCTGAACGTAGTGGGGGAGATTATGATGAAAGGAGCAGAGAATGAGATGACACACCCTGTCTCCATAATTCGCTGCTTCATCATGAACAGAGGCATTAAGCGCCCCCCTTCTTTCCTCTCCGGAGAATCGTACATGTCACAGCGCTCAGCGCCTCTATATGAGTCAGTCACCTCAGGTGTTTCGCACGCACATCAACGGAGGCCTGGCACGTCGTCAGATTACTTCATCCACAGCATCGGAGATCACAGGGGAAGAGATATGACTGATGATGCCGAGCAATGATGCTTCGCTTGGTCGTGGACTTTCCCTCGCCACTGAAGCGGTCAGCGGGGTACCGTGCCTCCAGGATCTCCCACCTGACTGTTTAGTTTTTAGGTTTTCAATGGTCAGTCTGGACACTTCTGTGTTTCAGAAGCGTTCCCACGCTGCTCATGGGTAAAACTGATGTATGATACATTTCCACACTAGTGAACTCACTTCATTATGATGACTAAAAGCCACGTTGACGGCCCCACAGTGTTTAGCATTAGCTAATCTAGCTGTGGTAGCTAACTATAGAAGACTGGACAGCTTTAGTTATACCAACAGCAAGACAACATTGTGTTGTAGGAGAGGATGTTTTTAGTGTTTAATGGACCCTGCCCTTTATATTTGTATCCCACTCAGCCGGTGAGGCACGAAACTATGGATTTCAGCCACGATGTGATGTGCAACCATCCAACCACCATTGTGACTGTTCCCACCTACAGACACTCGATCACCTAATCATACGACTGCCTGACATACTGCTAAAGTGCGCTATGCTAACGGGCTGTTGTAAATATAAAACACATATAAAATGTGAATCTTGTGCACATTTCAGATGGTTTCTGATGACATGAAAAACGGTTGACTCTGTTTTGACCTATTTCACATCTGACCCCAGTTTCACACACTGTAAATCGACAGACAATTTAAATTAAAAAAAAAACAGAGCAGCGATCCAAATGCTGAACCACAAAAACATCAGACTGCCATTTTGGGGCCTTTCCCATAACCCTTAGCTCTTGGTAATTAGTCAGCAATTGGAGATAAAGCGTGTGATTGGGAGTGAAAACAACGCGGGGATCGCAGACTGTGGTTTGGAACAGCAAATTCCTCGGGGAGACACAAGTCTGTCACAGAAGGAAACGCTTGATTTAAAGGCGTTGATTCAGTAAATTACGCGCTCTGAGAGGCAGCACAGGGGTTTTTAATTGCAAACATTAAATTACAGACTGAGAAATTGTGGCGTGCACTGTACAGTATGTGTTCAGACAGACCAGCAGCTGTAGCTTTGGTCCTGGTGAGTGTCAGCGTCATCAAGACAACTACTTATTGTTCGTGGTGTGAGTTATCTCAGTGTGCAGAGTAAACACAGACGGTTTCTAGGGCCAGAGTCCGTTTACAGCACACAAAACAACACCATTGCTTCACTCAGGCTCAACTGTGACTATCGTGTGTTATCGATCCGAGAGTTTCTCAACTGTAATATTACCAAAATGACTGTAGCTCACTTGGTGTCTGCTACAGATTAGTCAGCGGTAACTCATTTGTGTTGTACAGTCGGTATGCGGCCTGTAACTGACTCACTCGTCCTTCGCCACGCTCGATGTCTTTCACATATGTACAAGTTGTGATATCCGGTCCACCCAAACGTCTACATAGTGTTTTCTGGTTTTCACTGCGGTCGACTAATCTCCCAGTGGCACCAAACACATTTGTGTCTCTATATTGGGCTCTGCAATGGTTACCGCTCCACCATGGTGATCACTCTGTGGAGGGACGTGTGTTTACTTCTGTCTGTGTGTGTGTGTGTGTGTGTGTGTGTGTTGCACATGGGTGTGAATGACTCGGTCCTGATTGTACACATGTGAGCGTGTGCGTGTAACAAGCGTGTTGTGGGGGGGGGGGCTGTGTAATGTCAACAAACAGCAACAACAACAACAACAGTTCTGCTGGCTGCCACTGAGCCTCAGCTATGTTGTAATTAGAAGTGGATGAAACTGTGGGACAACAGTGCCTTTAACCATAACCAAACATTTCTCCCAGGCGGAGGATTACACGCAGAAAGTGAGCGCGCTCTGCTCTCCGCTCTGCGTGCCACATGTCACCGCTCCTCCGGCCATCCTGGATCCCCGCCCTCTGCTCTGCCACCGGCCATTTGGGCCTGCACCCCAGATGTGTGATACGGTCATCTTCAACCACTCCAGTGACTCACCCTTTGTGTGTGCGTGTGTGTGTGTGAGAGTGTGTGTGTGCGTGCTGCAGTCCTACAATCCTCCAGTCTGTGCTGCCTCCCTCTGGTTGGGCACGATACTGTCAGTGACGCCTCGGGCTGCTCGAACTACGTCCTCTCCACAGAGACAAATCAACTTAAGTAATAATGCAAGTTATTCGATTTGCATTTGTGTTAACCTGGCGGGAGTTGACTGCATCAACACAATTCAGAAGCCTGTGAGCTGTAATAAATCACTTTTACATACTTCACATGCTCAGCCTGCACCAGTTGGAACTGCAAGAAGTTAAATAAATGCTAACAAGGAGGTGCAAATCCAAAGTTGCCTCACATCTATATTTTCCACTGTCAAAGAGGGAGTGATTCTTCGCTGCAGCTCGGTTTAAAACAAGACCACCGCATGCGTGAATGAGTTTCAGGCTCTGAGCTCTACCACCATGTCCTGGCATGGGGAGCACATCTGAGAAAAACTTGTAAACAGTCAACCATAATCATATGTACCCCGAACGGAGACATGATTAATCTAATCCCTGCCTGTCTGAAATGCCAGAAAACGTCTCTCTTCTGGAGAGCAATCAGGATGGGCTCGCCCTGTGGATATACATTGCAACGGCTGTGAAAAGATAGAAGCGAAAGAGTTTTATCCAATTTGCTAAGTTGATCGGGTTACAGTGAAGGCACGCTGCGTTTAACCCGCTGGAATCTGCAGCCTGGGGATTATTATTGAGACCTGTTCGCCGGTGCCCCCTCCCCGCTTCCCTTACACGTCTCCGGCTGACCTCTGTGCATCCTCTCAAAGACAGATATTGAGTTTAAGGGTTTAATTGGCTGCAATAAAACAACACAAAGCCTGCTTTGTTTTCCAAACACTCCGTCCAAATAAGGGAGTCCGCTGCCAGCATCCTGAGCCCCGAATGGGACTGGATCTCAGCAGGGAAGCAGGGCTACAAGTTCAGCCCCGGGCCCGTCCTGCTGCATTCCTGCTCCCCACGTCGGCCCTCCGCGGCCTCCTCCGGGGGTTCGGTCAGGTGGGAGCGGGTCCCTCGCCCCCACAGCGGCAGCTAGAGAGGGGGTTTGAATGCGGACAGAATGGTTTGCTCAGCAGCCTGTTGCTTCGGTTTGTTTGGAGCTGCGGTCCTCGCTGGAATATGTAACCAAATTCCTTTCCCTGTCCCACAATCGGAGTTTGCTGCCAGCTTCCCTGGCAATGAGGCCCTGAATTAGGGCCAGTCCTCCTGCTCATCCCACAAAGCCTTTCATGTTCCCAAACCGCAGCCTGAGCGAGGCGCCTCGGTTTCAACAGCAGCAGACCAGCATATGTTTGCCTAATTCCTGAGACATGATGACAGTGGTCTCCCAGCCACGAAAAGACAGCTTCACTTTTTTTATTCTTCGTCCTGCACTTTAATTATTATTTTCTGTTGTTGATGACTTCCAATAGTTACACACCACATGTTTTCTCATTACACATGTTTTTATTCTCTTTTCTTTTTTTTCTCTTTTGGAGTAACCACCCTCCCTCCCTCCCCCCTCTCTCTCTCTCTCTCTCTCGCTCCTCCGCCTCAGTCACCCTTCTCTTCCCACAATGCTTTGCTAGCACATGACCCTGCAAGTGGAAAAAACCAAAGAGCAGCGGGGGAGGCTTTTCATTGCCCAGCAGGAGATGGAATTATGGTTGGTTATTACCCACAACTGTTAGGTGTAAGAAAGGATGACAGGGCTGAGAGGTGGACGCAGTCTTCCTGCCGCAGGTCACAGCAGATTACCCAGAACCAGAGCTGATCCCATAAAGACAGGGCGTCGGAGAGCAACACCCAGCGCTGCGCCCGGCGATGCCCTCTTGAACTTGCATTCACACTTACTGGCGCCTCGTCTACCATCAGAGCCTTTGTTTTTCGCTGTCTGGGGACTTTCGCCGATTTAATATTTCTATGAAACGCAGAGCACTTTAATCACAGAACGCAATTAGGAATATGAATTTGGTGTTTTCACCACAGTGGCTCACAGCAGCGGCCAGCTGGAGCAGGTAGGTGTTCATGGATGATGGATGAATTGGCTGCTGCCGGGATCCAACTTGCAACCTTACAGTGTGAGAGCCGCGCTCCCAGTTTAAAGGCGTGATTGTCATAAAAAAAACGAGGACAACACCCAGCGACATGCCACGATCCCTGCGTGACCTTCTCCTCACATTTTCTGGCGCCTGCAGAAGCGCGCGGTGTTGGAAATGTTGCCTTCGGTCTCCTGTGAGGAGGCTCTGTGCGATGGCGTGATGATCAAAAAAGCCACGAGAGGCATCGCTGTTAATGCCGACACTATCTCCAGTGTAATCTCTAACCTCGGCCTTATGAAGCACGGAGGTGGGGAGGTGAAACACGCAGCCGCAAGTCTGTTGCAGAGCCAGAGAGGAGCGCCGTGCAGCCAAGAGAAATAAGCACCAGAATCGCACTGAAAATAATCAGAATTTAGTGGCATATAATGGTTTGCTTTGAAGGGGAAGGTATTCATATTTTCTGCTCTTTCTTCCACTTATCAGTAGCCTGCTCTGTCTCCCCTCGGGCCAGACTTTTGGGAGCTAAGACTCCTTGGCTCACATCGAGTGCCTGTGGCTGTCATTGCATGTGTTTAGTTTCACCGCTAGTTTCCTATGGCTTACTGTGGCCCTGCTATCCTCTCAGATGGCGTGTGACACACACTTATCCCAGGCAAATCTGCGCGTCCCCTCCTGCCAAGTCAAACAACTCCCTGTATATTGCTGACGTCTAACCCAATATCTTTGGACTTTTAAAGACGTGTGCTTTTTTCTGCTTTTTCATGTACAAATCTGACCATAGTTTCAAATACTCAATCATTAAATTCTCAGCACTGCTTGCTGAAACATGCAGAGTTTATTTTATTCCTGCATGTACAGACAGCCGCAGTACATTTTTAGCAGCCACGGCAGGAGCCGTGTGTATTTTAACACGCTGGCCATATGTGGCACCCTGACCTCTTTCATAAACAGAACCGTCTGCAGTGCACCGTGGGTCTGTTTCACCCGTCTGGGGGAGGCGGAGGAGGGGGAGGGGGTGGCAGAGGGACGCTTTGGGAGGGGTTCTGTTGGGGCAGTTTGAATGGAAGTCGTGTTGGAGCCGTTCCCCTTTGAGGAAAGATGGGCAGCACTTGAAACTCTGCGTTTCACTGAGGTCCAGCTCGCTCTTGTATCAGCGAAGCCAAAGACTTCATCCGTCTGCTAAGCAGAAGGTTGACAGAATTAACTTGAGAAGGATTCCCTGTCCCTAAACTGTCAGGCAACATCCAGTCCTTCAGGCAGCTCCAAATATGTTGGACTATTTCAAATCCAACCGCGCATCCTTTGCGCTTTGTAGTGCAGTCTTGGATGCAGAACAGTGGCGAGGTAGAACAATTAGCTCTCCGTGAATAAACAGCTCTTTCTCTTCAAAACAGATGATCAGTCTGTGTGTTAAGGGCTCTTTGATTGATGTGGGTGGCCAGAGTTGAATGCTAGTTACTCTAAGCGGGCCCTCGGGCCCTGGAGCCCTATCATTGCAAAGGCCCCCCTGCGGCGCTCTACCTGCAGGTATCAGGTGTTGTGAGAGCTTTCGTTGGGGGGGTGGGGTGGGGCGGGGTGGGGTGTAATTACACATGCATGTGAAGGAAAGGCCTCTGAGGGTAATGAGGTTTGGAGGATGCTGCCATCTCAGCGGGTGGTCCCTCCCTCCACTCTGACACCGATCCCCCTCCTCTCTGTCCGCGGCTGCTCACGCGAGTCGCCCCCGGTCCCCCCGCTCCCCGCGCTCGGACAATCGGACGGGCTTCGGCGGGGGCCTGGAAGCGGCGCCCACCCCGGTCGCTCCAGCCAAACGGGCTCCCAGAGCTGCTTCCAGGCATTTCATCACATTACATCAGATCAAAAGCAATAAGCTAATTACAAACGACTGTGGGCATGCAAGCAGTAAATACAGAATCAACATAATTGATTTAATCCTCTCAATGCTAAGTGAAAAACTTATCAATGCCGGGGCCAAAATTACAGCCCTGTTTTCCGGGGCAACAGCGACAATTGGATGAATTAAAAGATCACATGAAGTTCATTCGACCAAAGTAAACTCTGGTGGACAGAGGCGCTGGGCCACACGGGGAGGGACGGACGTGTAGTTTTAGGCCTCGGACACATTTAGACTTACTTGTTTTGTTTGTTCATCTGTTTTCTTTTTGCCGTGAAGACGGGTTTGTGTGCACGAGTTTCCTCCATCATTCATCGCGGCGCCAGCAAGGAGGATGGTGGTGGTGGGGGGGCGGTGGAGGATGTTTTATGCATGCCTCAATATGCATCTTAAAAGCAAAAGCATTAGGAACGATAGTGAAAATGCAATGGGTTTTCATCAACCTTTACTTATTCATGATGCTCTGAGAAAAGCAACGTATTTTAGAGCAAATCCATGTTATCATTGGAGAAGCTCCCCCACAGAAGTCATTTTCCACCTGAGGACATGTGCTTTAATGACAGTTTGAGGTGGTGCCGCTGGAACAGAGATACAGACTCCATGTTCACAACACATGCAATATCAAAGCAGGGGGGAGGAGGGGAGGCCTGCATAGAAAACTTGTGCTCCACGATAAGGTTATGATTCCCCGCTATCTTATCCTCCTTTTAATCATCATTCTGGGACAAACATTCAAAATTGAATTTTTTCTGGCATGTTTTCCACCAACCCCTCCGTGCTTTGCTCTTGTCCTGCAGGACTGGTAATGTGTTTTTAATAGACTTCACATGCTCTTTAGTTTCTATTTCAAAAATAATTTATTCCTTCATTGTTTTGGGGGGCAGATAAAAACTGTAGAAACAGCATTTTAGAATCTATTATTTCAGTGCTTTTCACACCTTGACAGACTGAGCAGCTCATCACTAGTGTTTAATGTTTTTACACGTGTGTGTGTGTGTGTGTGTGTGTGTGTGTGTGTGAGAGGGAAATAATGTGTGTCAAATGGGCTTGCCCCCTTCCTCGTCTCCTGGCTCTCGCTGTGCGGTGGCAGCCCTCTCTCTGACCTCTCATATGTCACACAGCGCTCTTATCCAGCATTATTTTCCAGGAAGATGTCGGCCGTGGCCTGATCGTGAACTGTGAGCCCCCAACCTCCCCGATACGCTGGAAGTTTGTTGTACAAGTAAGCCATCTAATGGACAACAATGGAAGCAATTTTGGTGTCACGCTTATTTTACTATCCATCTATCCATCTATCCATCTATCTATCTATCTATCTATCCACGTATGGTTTACAGGGTTTACACAGATCAGCGCTCTGAGTGGAGTAAACCAGTGTCCTCTGCGCTGCTGCCTGGGACTCGTTATTTTCTTATTTATCCTGCATAAATAACCTCAAATTATCCATAAAAACATAATGCCTTCGAATTCTTCCCACTTCATCTGGCTCTGATTAATGTTTTTACAGCGTGGAATTAAATGTGCTGGAGACACGACCCGTGCATGTATGGGCCCCAGAGGAGGAGAGCTGTGACTCCTTAAGAGGGAAAAAAAAAATCCTCTTTGTTTTCTGCAGAGGGACACGTCGTTCCTAACTGCTTCCATGTGGCCTCCGTCAGCGTGGATCTGAGGACTGAGGTGGCAACAGATAATAACGCAAATAAAAGGCACGGCAGTTAAAGCGAATATACCAGCTGTGCTGTTTGAAACGGCTCGTCGTCACTCAGCCGGCTGTGTAGGCGTGTGATTGCTGGAATGGGACGGAGCGGAGCGTGATAAACTTCCAGTCTCACTTATGGAAATGTTTGCATGAGCTCTTGACGGATGAGCGGCACTTGTGTTTGCTGCAGCCTCAGAGTTCCCTCTCTGTGTCTACCAAGACCACAGTAGCAGGTGTCTAATGTGACCATTTTGGTTATTCAACACATGAGTCCATTATGGCCGCTGAGCCGTGAGAAGAATGGGGGGGAAGGAGGGCTGCTCCTTTAAATGGAATCTTTAATTTCACAGGCCTCTTGATATCCCGCCGCAGTTGCGATTGTGTAACAGAAAAGAGGAATCAAGGCTTTTGAAAGCACATTAAGCAGAAAGCAATTAACCAACACACAGTAGTTAATTTTTGTATTAATACTTCAACAGCTGGTGCAGATTGCTTCCTCATTTTTATCTCCGCTCCAGCTGTTCTTCCACTGACAAGAACATTAAAGAGGATTTGTCCGTAATAAAGTGGCTCCATATATAGATACCTCGCTGAGAAACGGAACCCGTAGGGAACGTGGATTTACATACAGAAAAAGTTGGGGAAACGGACATCTCCTCAATACCCCGCTGGTCTTCCTTTCAGCCAGCGCCTCCAATGGGAGCCGTTTCAAAGCCCCCTTTTCTTGTCGACCGAGTGTTGGCGTTGGTGTACATTTCAAAGTCCCTCTCTGACATCCTCTACAGATGTGCTGCTTGGAGGAACATTTGTTATATTGTGAATTGGGTACTAAAGGCGAGGCCCAGGAACATTTGATTAATGCTCATACACATGGTGAGCTAGGCCCGTGAGAGAGAGAGAGAGAGAGAGAGAGAGAGAGAGAGAGAGAGTATCTCGGTTCCACTGTGAAGAGCCAGAAGGCAGCGGGATAAAAAAACAAAATTAAATGACGTTTTTTTTAAAAATTCTTTTCTCTGGGCAACAGCTTTCCATATTTGAAGGCTAATGTGGCTTCTATTTCTGTCTCCGAAAACCAAATGTCTTATGTTTTTGGATCAGCCTTGGCGAGGAGGGCCGGCCGTGGGGTCTTAGCTGACTGTCAAAACAAACATACCAGGAACAAGTTGAGACAGGCTGCCACTAGTGCCACATCCGTCCTGTCTTAAACCAGCGTAAACCACAAGACATGTACTTATGCACCCCGGCAGTTGCCACACCACGCCACATGCCTGCTTGATTAAGTGAGTGCTGGGCACGGCTGAGCGACGAGCCTCAGGCGGAGGAAGAGCTGCTCCGCTCAGCTCAGCTCAGCTCCGCTCAGGCTGCTCTCTCAGATGTCGGGTCCTCCAAATAAAGAGGCAAACTGGTGCGAGAGGTCCTGCTTGTTTCCTGAGAGGAGAGACTAGAGGGTCAGAAAAGCCTCGCCACTCCACAGTGGAAACTCCAGCCGTGCCGGCACATCATGACGTGAACACAACTGCTATAATAGAGAGATTTGGGGATTTATGTGGCGCTCTGTAATTGAACATAATTGAGAAAGTGCTTGACACTTGATATGGATTTATTGTGCCACTTACCCAGAGAAATGTCTCTCTGCTGGCTGGTTCTCTGAACACTAGTCTCCAGTAAGATGACAGATTTTGGTTATTTGTGGATGAAGATTCACAACGCTAATTAGAACAGTGGGTAACTGTGCCTTTAAAACCGTCGGATCATTTAATCCCCTCGCAGAAAATGTGATGTTTTTTTGCAATCTCAACACACGCCATATTTGCTTTGTTGCTTAGTGTTAATAAGAGTGATGCACGAGGAAGAAATGTGCACTGTTGCCACTATTGGCAGCACAGAATTAGTGGCAAACATTATGAGAGTGCAAGCCATTAAAGTAAGAAATAAGCCCTAATTTATAGCTCTGGTCTGTTTGTCATTTGGCTTGGCTACTGCTTTGTTGCATAAGCATGTGTGGAATAATTACGGACACAGCGAGATGGGATTTATAATGGGACTGAGGATGATGAGGGCTGTGCAGGAGGAAGAGGGGACTGCGGCCTCCAGATGTGCAGACGGGGGCCGCAACCCTGTGTGGTTCCACTTTGAGCGCAGTGGGAGAGGAGCGCGGCCGGCGAAGCTGATGCGCCAAGTCCAGCGTGTGTTCGCATGTGTGCGTGTGTGTGTACCACCGTCAATATTTCAACCCGCATGTCGTGTGTGTGTGTGTGTGTGTGTGTGTGTGTGTGTGTGTGTGTGTGTTTCAGAGAACGTGTTGGCTGCACTTTTCTTCATGCTGCTGATAGTTTTACAGCAACAGCCAGAGAAAGACGGGCCGCCTGTAAAGCATATGCTGGGGACACAAAGATTTATTAGTGACAGGTTACCTGATTTCACCCTGACACACAACTAAAACACACACACACACACACACACACACACACACTCCCCATGCTGCCCCACATCACACCGAGATGTTTAAATGTCATTGCTTAGTGCTTCTCTCCTCAGATCATCTGCTCAGCTGGTTGTTCTGGTAACGTTCATCCTGCAGCTGAGCGCCTCCCTGTCCGGGGGCCTCATGGGGGCTCCTCAGGGGAACCAGGTGTCACTTCCTCCCTGTCCTCTCCCGGCCGGTGGAGGCGGCAGCACTGGGATGGAGGAATGAAAGGCCACATCGTGCCGTTCCGCTGCACTGTGCTGTGCTGTTTGGGTCGAGGTTGCCTTGAAGGTGGCGTCTGTCCAGTTGTGTCACCTTTTGGTCATTTCAGTGTTTAATAAATCCTTTTATTGGATCCCTTGTACCAGCTGGTGTTCTCACATATTAGCTCGGCTGTAGAAATTCACGCAGCGTGTCGTCCGCCTCTGGGAAATGTCTTTGACGCCGGTTGGAAGGCCGACCGCTGCACACACACACACACCCAAGCTCGTTGGCCATCGGCGGTGCCACGGCCGTATACTTCTGTGTTCTGGCTCTCGCGAGCGCGTCGGATAAATTCAGTGTCGGCGTGGGCGCTGTCGCCACCGTTTCAGCCACCCACACGGCTGTTGGGCCTCGGCGGCCCTCTGCCTCTAACTACAGGCCACGCACCGACTTTTTCCACCACTCCCAAGTGTTGTATTAAGGCTTTATAGCCCTATATTCACATGTATGTGAGCACGGGCTTTACATGCCAAAACAATCTGCCCTCTTTGTACTCTGTCAGCAGCTCAGACCGAACTTTTCCCGGGCTGCTTCTATTCACCGAGCGTGTCTCCCGACTCCGCTGTGATCACCTGTGATACAGTAATGGAGCTGGGAGCCTTTGATGGCCTCCGACAACAGCTGAAATGATGATTATGTACCATGCCTGGTCATGAGGACACGGCGAGAGAGTTCACATTTTGTTCTAAAAAGCTCTCCTTTGATTTTTCCATTTCAAAGTCTGGTATCATACAAATATGCCGGGCAGAGATTATGCCACCCCTCCCTCTCCCCCCGGTTTTATACATGCTGCTCTCATCACTGAGAATGGAGTGTATTCATAATAACTTGCACATGTCCCACTTTTGTCTTTGCGGTTTTCATTCGGCTATAAATTGAAGGTAGACACTTTCTTGTGCGCCTCTCTGGGTGATGTGTACGACAGGTTTAAATGGATGTAATTTCACTTTGAAGCAATTGTGTGACTCATTAAATGGTGCCAGTTTGCGTGTACGTTGCCGGTGGTTTCTGGAGCAGCACGAGGGCCCTGCGAGTCACCGTGCTTCAGGTCCTCGGCTCAGTAAAGAGGAAAAAAAAAAAAAAAAAACCCAAAAAAGACATCTGGCACCCATTCGGGTGAGAAGGCGAGTGCCAACATGAAAACATTAGGCGACGGACCAAATGCTCTCAACCCCAGTCTAACACGGAGCGCATGACAACCAAAATCGAAACCTTTCGGCGAGCTTCAGCATTTGCACTTCATGTGTTGCTCTAAAGATTTCCCTTCCCCGACTCCAGCGCTCTCTGTAGTGAAACTGATCCTTATTGAATTATGAAGGAAGCATTGCACAACCGTGTAGCCCAGCCACTCTCAAATCCGCTGTGGTCGGCATAAAGGGGATGGTTAATTTTTACATTAGAGAGACCAGAGATGATTTGGTGAGTGGCATGTTGTCACTACTCCCCAAATGACCCCTAAGCCTTCTGGTTCCTATTGGTACATCACAGCTCAGTTGACAGCCTACATGTCTTACAAACACAAGAAACATGTTTCGTGATGAATTAGATAAAATTCCGCCCGGCTAATATTCCCAGCCCCACGGGCCGTGGTTATTTCTTTTTCATTTCCTCCCAGCTTACAAAAGTCGTGTTCACTCCTAACATTTACATAAGTGTTGCCGGAGAACAAAGCTATCAGTGTGTTCGTCCTGTTTTCCCATGGAGATGTGCATCCATTCCACCCAAGGACTGTTTGTGGTTTGAGTTTTGCAACATATGTGAGCGTTGTTTATGTAAAACGTTCAAATCCCCCATAAAAGTTGGCTCCAAATATTCCTGCTTTCACAGTAGGTCCTTTCCATTGTGGGGCATTTAAATAGGCCACGAAAAAACAATGATAGACATTTAATAAGCTTTCATTCCGTTTGGGCTGAATCAAGACGCTACAGAAACGTGGCTCGAGCCCCTTTTCTCCCCCCTCTGTCCAGGCAGCGCTAAACTTGTTAAAATGGCCGTATCAAAATTTCTCCCTAAACAATTTTATAAATCCTCTCTGTCGGCCAGCTTTGTGGTATTTGATTTGTTCTGCTCTCTGGAATCTCTTCACCCTGCAGATTTACGGTGAATCAGCGAGCCTGGTACAGTTTGCCAACACTGACCTGGGAAGAAAAAAAAAAACGTCACGCTGCTTTTCAGTTATTCTTCAGAACTGTCGAAGAAAACGCTCCCTTTGAAGCCTCCAGGTGATAAGTTGTAAATCAGGGAGAAATACACACTCTTAACCTGGGATCTATCACATCTGAAAGCAAGGTCAGCAAAGGGGAATAATAGACCCAACGCTGTGTCCTCACGTCCTGTCATTCCTGCGCTACAACACAAACTCCGATGACTTTTTAATCCACGTTAAGTTGCCATCTTGTCCCGATGTGTTCGGCCCGTCCATCCTGTCACAGGTCACGCAGGTCGTCTATGTCGGGATGGAACCGCGACATCTTGAACGCGACTCTTCTGGAGCGGTGGTCCCTATCTGACCTCGGGGATATGCTAACGCTGTGGCTTCGCGGAGATTTAACAGTTGTCATGAAAACATTAAATTGAGACCGCTGCATCTGGCAGTCAGACAACAACGGCGGGACATCACAGTGCTGCGCTTCAGAGCCAGGCAGCGGTGACTCATTTCTGATAAACATCTGCATCATAAAATAAAAGCGTGGCCTTGCTTGCGTCTCGGTAACGGTACAGTGAACATCAGTTATGGAGCGATTGAGTTTTTTTCACTGAATTATAGTTTGTTCAGAGCATCCAGCTGCAGCTCATACAAAGCATCGGGCACACAGTGAGTGAGCTTTGTCATGGTTTCCACATCTTACATGGGATGATTAGTAAATTATCAGCATCATTACAGCGTTTCTGTTACGCTCTTCCATAAACACTGCTGCCATTGTCTACGATAGCAATGAACATGTTTGGACTGTATCATATACTTCATTTCATCCTACAAAACAGAACACGTTGTTGGTCACGAAGCCGATCAGCATCTGTCCTCAGTCAGCCGCAGACAGCGGGGAATATTCCTGAGGTTTAGAAGTCACCGCCCGGTCACAGTTAGGCTCCCCTCTCACACCGGGGCGGCTGCATCATGTCTTCTGTGGCTCTCAGAGAAGCTCTCTAAATCTCTGAAACTAAAACCTGCAGGGTTCAGGAGGCAAGATGCGTCAGGGTTGCATTGCATTATGGGAAATGTAGGATTGTGTGCTCTTCATACTAGTAACTAAAAGTCAGGATGTGTTTGGCCTCTGCTGCTCCTCTGATTGTGTTTCCAAAGTCTTGTGGAAGTTTATGAAAAGCTCAGCAGTGACCTGCTGGAGTAGGCCTTCAGGTTTGGACAGTGACGGCAGCGTCGAGCCCACTTTACATACTCTGGGGTTCGTTCTTCGCTGGAACGAGCTGCTCCGTACACAGTAGTCTATAGTTTAGAGCATATTCGCGTCGCTAACGCACAGACCTGTGTCCAGTACGGCTAATTCACGGTGAGTACATTCATCATACGTGCTTGGTAATGTTCTGCGGGGTCAGCTTCATTAAGGGGATAGCAAAGTACAAATAAATCTCCTTTTCACTTGATGTAAAAGGATAAAGATGGATTGGATGGAAACTAATGTGGTGTCGAGCATTAAAGGGACCCCTGGTGATTTTTTTTTCCGAATCAATCGTGGCTACAAAAAAAGTTAACTTAGGTTGAGTGCATCTGCAGAAGTCAATAAGATCGCTTAAACACGGCCTGCCAGCCGAGGGCTGAGCTGCAGAAGACATGAACTTAATCTCAAGTTGTCCCTCCTCGCGCCAAAGTCTGTTCCGTTAAGTGGGAGACACAATTTAAAAACCTCCGCAGGCCGAGTGATAATCAATAGCTCTCTCTCTCTCTGCTGTTCAATCAGACGGCGATATTTTTAATTTGTTTGTTTGTTTGTTGCCCGGATACATGGCTGCATCTAGAATATTTATTTGCCCCAGAGGTTTCTCTTGCTTTGGTTTGAGTCAGCGTTTCGCACGGTGAGCAGTCCCTGTGGAATTCTCTAATGACAGTCTCAATTTGGAGCCTTAATTCAGCGCCGAGCAGAAAGCACTCCTCTCTTCAGTTGGCTGGTGGGAGAAGCTGCTCCGACGCTGGCCAAAGCCATTGTTTTACAAGTGGAAACCCCAACGACAATTATGCCTCACTGGTTATGGTTACGGTTTGGCCGAGCCGGATGGCAGAAGCCTTCTCCTCATGCTCCTTCTCTCCCAGTGTGGCTTTCCTCAGTTAAGGCGAAACAAACAAACAAAAACATACAAACACGCAGACAAACAGACCAAAAGCCGAACAAAGCGGAGGGGATAACAGACACAAGGACATGCCTGAGAGTTTCCAGAGCTGTCACTCCGGCGAGTCCTGGAGACCCGATAATGCACATAAACGGAGGATTAGTGGTCAACCTTGGAAACACATGTGCTGAAAGCAAAGGAAGTGGAGCGGAGAGGGAAGTTTGGCGCGTGCAGCAGCTGTGTGCTCGTCGGCCCCGCGGGGCGCTTTGATCTGCTGTACTCAGGTGTGACAGGGCTCTGGCAGACGCGGCGGCCGCTGCAGGCCGAGGCCGGACGGGCCCACGTGGCCTCGGGGAGAGCGTGAGAAAGGGCACCTGCCATGCGGCGGAAACGTTTCCCAAATACCTCTGAGCGCACAGACCTGGGCAGATCTGAAAACCATTTCGAGAGTTTGTTTGAAACTCTGCGGTGCTCCAGGTGGATCCAATCGATCAAACGGGACGGTGCGAACGCAGTCTGAAGGGAAGTGTAGAGCACCGCGCCTGGATCGACGACACATGTGACGCCGTCTCAGTGATCCTGGAGTGGCGAGCTCCACCCGGGGCCTGTCTGAGTCCGCTGCCCTCACAGTAAACCCCGTGTGCTGTCTGCCAGCGTCGCTGTGTACATCTTTTATAAAGCGGCACCATTATAAGGGATGAGTGCGCCGGCATTAATGGTCCCAGAGCTGATTGCATCTCATAGAGCAGCTGTCATTGTGTTGACCCTTTCATCAGCAGTGATCAGCTAAGCTCCAAAGGAGCCAAACAGGCTGTGGTATAAACAACACGGTGCCATCATCAACTCAGCAAATTCACAGTTCGTCTGGTAACCCGTCTTAAGGTCTTTCAATAAATCAGTCCGAGCGAGGATTTATGAATTTGACTGAGTGAACCCAGAGGTCACAGGCGGTTTAATTTGATACTTGGCAGTAAATCCTCTAATTGTTTCTCAATGCGGCTTTACAGTTGTACAATAACACCGCAGGAATACTAGCTTGCATATCTGGATACATAAAAGGAAACAAAATATCATTTTTATGTGCTGTCTGCTGGACACACCTATGTTTAATAACACGTTGCATTTGATTTTGCCCAATAAACCTTGTCTGCAAAATAGGAAATTAGCCTGTTACCCCGATGCTTAATGAGCTGCATGTTTTTAGGGAATCCAAGTGAACCGTTTCTGCCATTTTATCATGATTTGGCGGCCTGTGTTTCAGTCCTGGGCTCTATTATTTCTTATGGGCTAATTAAGACATTAGCCATTATAGAAATTCCTCCACACTCTTTGTGGAGTTAAGCCTCTCGTCTTTAGACTCATTCCAACTCCCCCCGGTGCCTGGGCAGAGCTCAGGCCTGAGGTTTTCTCCCTCTGCAGCTGTGATTTCTGGAGCGGAGGCGGGAGTCGGCGACGGCTGTGACCCTCGTGACCCCGGCAGCGACCGTCCGACGCGACAACCTGAGCGCTCAGACGGGTGAAAGCTGGGAGTTGTTCCAGTGTATCCTGAGCAGCACGGCCCTCCGCCTGAGCCTGCAGCCTTCTCCGACTGGAGTTTGTTAACTCTGTCATTTGCAGGGAGAGACTTTACAAAGGTCACTGTCTGTGTATTTTTCATTAACGACCAAGCGCCGCTCACTCCTCAGCTGGATAATGAGAACCATCGCCGCGGCAGATCTGGAGAAACATTTTTGGTGTCAGCAAATGTCGCAGCTTGATGGCATATAAATGTAATTTATCAGCGTGTTTATGTTGCCGGTTTAGTAGGACATTTTTATGCCCCACTAGAGCAGGGATGCTGTGTCAGTGCATAATGACAATGTCACTGGCAATAAGAGACAGATTTGGTATTTGTGGCGTCATCTCATAAAGCAGCTCTGCACAGTTTGTGAACTGTGACAACTTTATGATTGTATTTTACTCTCTTTAGGATAACTTTCCAATAGGAACACAGTGAGACGGAGCCCAGAATAGACTGGACACGAAGACACGACTGCTGCCCTTTAGTTCTCTGACTGCTCTTGTGCTCGTGCTGCTCTCCTCTCGCTTTAAAACAGTGCATAAAGTCCTGATCGCAACGGCACCAACATGGAACACGTGTTGGACCAACGTTCACGGGAGGCGGGTTCAAAAGCCATCGGCTATTTCACCACGAAGGCTGCAGCTCTGTTACTGCACATGCACATAAAGATACTGCAGTCTTCAAACAATACGAGGGATTGAACTCCTCCAGCTCTCACATCGTGTCTGCGAGGGAAGGGACACTTTTATGGCAGCAGTAAAAGAAGCTGGCTGAACTTCCACGTTTGATCCTCCCAGGGAGTAGAAAAAAGGGTAACACTTTAATCAGTTCAATACCTTTTGTTTTGTGCTCGGACTTAACGGCACCGTCACCAAGTAATTGTCAGACTAATTTTTGCCTGTTAACCCCATTCCCCTGCAGATTCAGATCTTTCCAAAGCCCCGTCTTCCTCGCATTTTGCAGGCACGTCCCGAGTGTCGCGGGCCAAACGGCGCTGTCAGTGACGATTACACAGACTGACGGCTACAAAGAGGGAGGACGCTCCTTAATAACTCGTAAACACGTTGCAAAATGGAAAAGAATAGTGCGAGCCTCAGTTAGCCCCGCGACGCAGCTCCAGCACTGGATATTACTGATCAAAGGCTTCGTGCTGTTGGATGGCGGCCATGCTAGCAGTCCAGCCATTGGCAAGCCACCATGGAGGAGCCTGATAACAGAGCTCATTTCGACGTAGCCTTCTTGCTACAGAGGTTTCACATGCCAGCGTATTCATGAGGTGTGCATTCCCCTTCGCTGCTGTCATTGCTGGTGAGGCAGATACTTCATATGGATGACTGCCACTGTATCAGAACCAGACGGGTCGGACAATTATCACGCTCTCGGGCTGATGGCTTGTGCTTTCTATCAACCGAGAGGCATCAAGTAGTGAAAAAGAACAAAATGTGGAAAATCAAAATCATAAAAAAAGAAAAAAAGAGGAACAAAGCATGAACCCAGAAACAGAGAGTGTAATGGCGGGCAGAAGAATCATAAATCCTTTCTTTGGTTTGAGTCTAATCAACGAGACTTTCGCTGTTGCCAGATTTGATTGATGTGTCAACCATTTTTTCACGGATCATTTCGCTTCCAGTAAATATGTGCACAATCACGCTGCCTCTCCGAAATGAGAAAAAGAAACACAATTTCTTTTTGTTGTCAGTCTTGTAAACCACAACACTTGTGTGTTGTCCAGTAATGACAATGTCAGACAGAAGGAGCCCCAGAGGGCCTTCTGGGCTCCGGTTCTGAGGGCCACAGGCTGACAGATACATGTGGGAGAACAAGGCGCAGAGGAAGCCTCATCATGACTTTGTGCAACCACCACCCCTGCCCCTCCTCGCCAAGCCTTCCTCAGTGACCGGGATAGTGTAACCTCAGCTGCATGACATATTCTGATGGCAGGCGCTCACAGAAAAACTATGTTTTTGTTCAGGGTGTAACTGCTATGTTTTATCACCACCAATTCCACAGTGACAACAATCTATTAATCTCTAAATCTCTAACTTCAGACTGATGAAGCTTGGTGAAATGCACGACCATGTGTCTGCTGTTTCCAACTGGATTTAAGGATTCGTGCTCCCTGAAGTGGTCGTTGGAGCCTTGCTACCATCGCTGAGGCAAACACACGCTCTGAAACATAAACACATACAGACGGGCTGAGGGACCTTATTGGAGATTTAAAGGGCAGTTCCACCCTGATTAAGTCAGCCAAGCTTGCAGCACGGCTCCAAGGGTGGCAGTCGGTTTTTCGTCCAGACCCCAGGATAGGGGGACATACGAGTGAGCGCTGTATGACTCCCATCAGCCTCAGCTGTACTTTGTGTTTGGTGCTAATTAGCAAATGTTAGCATGCTAATCTAAGATGCTGGTTAGCATCGCAGCTGCTAAACATTAGCCTGTTAGCATGCTATTATGATCCCACGAGGTTCTGGACTTAAAGCTGGTCTGAAGATCTGTGACTTTTCTGGACAGAGACGGGAGTCGGCCAACAGCGACTTCCTCACTTCAAAGATGTTTGATACCAGACTTTATAGAGCCTACGAGTGTGAAAGAATGAGATATTTCCCCGGGACAGGCCATCAAGGGGGGAGTCCATCTGGTAAAGACACTAAGACGCACACATGCACATGAACCGACTGAGACAGTAAACGTTTACTAGGATGAAACAAAGCGTGTTCTCCTTTTGAAAAAATGACGTTTCCTCTGTGAAAAATTGTTGCTGCAACATTAAACTCAACACTTACACTTGAATCTTTCCATACGTTTGCTTCCTGAAATAAATGTCTAAATGACTGTACGTACAAACAGGCAAAGTTTCCTCTGAGAGAAAACGCAGCGATCCACTGCGACCCGGTGCGGATTCTACCTGTGTCAGAACGCTCGACACATCTTCACAAGAACGAGCTCTGCAGAACGGTGCGATTTCAAAGAGTTACACCAGGAGCTGTGATAGTACACACGAGTGTCTGTGTAAGTGATGAATCCTTACAAAGAGGCCCTCGGCGTCCCAGGAGATGTCCTCATCTTCTCGGAGAGGTAACGCAGAGGACAGAGCACACACTGCATCCATCCCTCTAATGTATATTTATAGCTCTTCACTGGTGTTTAAAAAGTTTAAAAACCCTTTCCTACAATGCTAAATATCTTTGATCTCCTTCTGAGCGTAATGCAAACAGATAATTATGTTTGCTTTTTTCTGCCTATTGATATTTACTCTGGTTTCCTTATGCCTGTAACAGACACTATCAAAGCAAAGTCTGTTCCTACAAGGAAGCTTTGTGACTGCTCTCTAGTCTGCAATTTGTCAGTGTGATATTCATGCTCGCTTTCATATCTCCACCAGCTCTGGTGGCTCCTGGTCCGATGATTCGTACACTGCTAACGGCTAACGGTCCTCACGTTAAGGTGAGGACCAGGTGTCTTCCCTCACTTTAACTGGCTGCTCTGTCGGTCTCCTTCTGTTTGAAGGTGAAATCAACTCATTTCAGGCACGTTTTTTTTTTGGGTCGTAATGTGTTTTACACGGATGTCAATAATTGATAAGGAAAAACAAGCCAAGAGGTTGAAGTGGTTAAACAGTAATGGAGTCAGTTTACCTCTGACAGCCGATCGGTCGCACTCCTTCTCTTCTCCTGAGTTTGATCCGCTCTCCGCTGCAAGCTAGTCAATCATCAGGAACAATAAGCCGCGTTGCTGCGGGCGTGACGGCGTGGAGAGCGGAGAGGAGAGTGGTGGCTACTCGTCAGACTAATTAACCATACAGACAGGGCCCAGCGCCATAACCCAAGACAATTCCAATCTGAGGGGCTGTAATTGAAGTGACAAGTTAATTACAGGCTGATATTATCGTACGTTCCTTGTAACACCCCTCTCTGGTCTCACCCCCTCCTCACGTCTCCGTTTCCTCCCGTCTCGGTGTCTCCCCCGTCCTCTCCTCCCTGCTCTGCCTCCCATCCTCTCACGTGTTAATTAAGGACGGAAGCCCAACAGGTTTGGAGCTGGTGCGCGCGCCCTCTCTGTACCCCTGACCTTTTCACCTGCGCTGGATGTATAATTAAACGGAAATGAGTCCACTTTGTCTCATTTTCATTTACAACATTTATGAGCTGCACTTTGTAGACTCGAAACTCCCAGCAGCCACGGCGGCGGCGGCGGCGCTGCCACAGGCCCCTCGGCTCAGCCCTCTCCACCCGATCCCACCCAGCACCTCTGTGCACCTCTGTAATTAGCGTTAGCATCTTCTTTAAACAAGCTACATAAAGTTTAGTGGCAGGATTAAATCAGATCATTACCATAATATGGCTGTGCAATTTGCCCCTATCTCTCTGCTTTTCCGCCACATCAAAGCCCGGCGGAGCTCTGGTGTAATTGGGCCATGCCGCCTTGTCAAGATGATTCAGCCTGATGGCTGCTCCTCTCCCTGAAAAACCTCCTGGGCATGATAATTAATGGAGAAGAAAGTCGAGTCAACGGGAAGAGAAGAAGAAGGAGGAGAGAAAAGGAGTGAAGAAAAAAAAACTTTGGACAGCTCCACATGAATATTTCACACCTCTGACTTATTCAAAATTAACATTATCAATTTGATGTATAATGGATATTAACTTTGTCAACGCTGTTTCCTTTTAATCCGCCGATGTTTTTCACCATGTTCCTCAATCTGATTTCTTATGCTGTGACCTTATGAGTGGCTCTAATGATGTAAGTGAAGTGAAATCAAAGTTTGTTTGGCTCATTGAATCCCTCTCAGATCAATGTTGTCATTTCTGATGAGGTGTCGACATGAGGACAGCTGCCAGTCACCGAGTTCACACACACACACACACACACACACACACACGCGGATGATTGTGAAGCTGATTTCCCTTTGGAGTTAAGGTAACAAACAGCGCCTTGTGTATCTATTATAATTTCCTTTTCAAATAGTCTCGTGAGACCAACGCCAATGGCATTACAACAACCCCGGCGTCTTACACAAAATCAGTTTTCTTTGATAATTTACATCATTATGTCACCTTGTAGGAAGAATGCAAATTACAGGCCTGCTGTGCCTTTGTTGACACTGTTTGCCAACACACTTTGGTAATGAATAAGGCAAGGCTTCAAACGCAGACAGGTGCTGGGCGTCTAGTAACTCTCACTATGAATATCCCGAGTAGAAAGTCAGCCTGGGTCACTGTTGATTTGTTGCAAATTAGCACCATATGTTTTATCTCTGCTTTTACATATGAATGACTGGAAACACAGAGAGGGAGGCTGGAGGTGGACCAGGCGATGAATATCGATGACTCCTCTGTATGCCGGGTTCGGGGGGGAGAGAGGCGGTGGTGGCGGCGGCGGGGGGCAGGATGGTGCCTGCCATTCAAACGTCCGTCATCTGTTCAGCCAGTGAGGGAGGAGAGACAATGCGGGTGACAGTTGGTGACAGAGACAGCTGGTTGTCCCACTAGCCCCTGCCTGTGAGGTGACACCTCGCTCACAGAGAGAAAAGGGAAGCGGAAAAAAACATCTTTGACTAATCAAAACAGCAGGCCAGACGCCCGGCCTGCGCCAACAGGAGACCAGTGCCACCAGGACGCCCGGCTGGCATGTCAGACAATACCTCCTCTGTCCCAGCGCCACGCTACTCCTTCTTCCTCCTTCCATCTGCCCTTCCCCGAGTCTTCACCCACCAGCGTCGGGGGCACTGGGGGTTGTCAGCTAAACCAAGTAACCTTTCCGCTCTTTCATTTCTTCCAGCCCAAATTTGAATATGAAAAGGGACTCTCTCTTACCCAGTCAAAGACCATCACTTTAATGACATTTGGCAGTCATTTGATTTATTAGGTTTTAGAAGGAGGGGAGAAGAAATCCACTAAATATTTCATATGCCATGCTAATCCTTGTAATATTGCCAGCTGAAGCCATGTACCTGCACCACTAAGACGTGAGGCACATGGATTTTTCGCAGTCAGGTGGCTGCAGATGCCTGTGAGTCTACTGAATAATAAAATAGCTGTATTGAAATATTTAGTCTTTGATTCCCATTAAAGGAATCTTTAAAACATGAGATTTACGTTTCGGGGAAAAAAAAAAGAATAGAGCAATCACAACACACTCGCGGTGAACAACCTTCAGCCGGTCTGGATAACGGTGTCTCCCTCTGAACCCCCTCTGAATTTGGGGAGAGCCAGACGGCAGAGGTTCAAACAAAGAGCACGCTACCACGGCACAACAAATGGCTCACAGGAAGCCGTGTGCGTGATAGCATGTGTCGTGTTGTGTTTCTGCGGTTGATGTCGGGTGAAAGGCACAAGTGAGCAGCGATAGGACCCACGCACATAAAAATCACTGTGTGACAAACGTAGCTTTGAATGAAAGGAAATGAGGTGTCAGCAAGTTTCATGCCGCTCGCGACACTTCTCTCATCTCAGCCCCGTTTGACATTTCCACAGCTGCTGCGAGCAGTGAGCGCCGCGCCGAGGACGCCAAGGCTCCCTTTGTTCGCCCAGCACTTTGTCCATTTGACTGCGTTCCAGAGCGTCTGAGCGAGGAGACAAAGAGCGACAGAGACATAAACGGAAGCATGTGGTTTACTATCTGCGTCCCCGGGCCCGCAGGCCGCGGCTGGCTCGCAGGGCAGCCGGGCCTGATGTGCAGCCGCGTAGGCGAGTGCGCCACATGGTGCCTCCGTGCCTCCCATCTCAGGACACTTCTGGTTAAATTTGTCTCTCGCCACAAGTCCTTGGCAGCCACTTCTGCCTCTTTCATATTTGACATTGACCCTGCAGTGACATCACCCCCTCGGGGCGCTGTGGCATCGCTGAGAGATGTGATGAAAGCATCCGACGGCAGGCCACCATGACTACACACAAAACAGACACCACTTTGAACTCTCCGTCTCCTTTTGTTGTCACTGCAGTTTAAGAGCCGGGGTGGTCAGAGGCCAGCGCAGCTCGGCGTAATGTGCGGCTCACATGTGGCCAGAGCCCGAGTAATGCCGCTTCTCTGGTCGGGCCATGCCGAGAGACGCGCCGCAAATATCCACGGACTGAAATAACAACAACTGTACGACAGTAAACGCTACAGATCTAACATTTCATTTTAAACCAACCAAAACCAGCGTGCTTCTCTATTCTGTTCCACATAACTGCACCGCTGTAGGCTGTTTGCAATATGCAATACCCAAAGGCTTTGGAGCTGGTAAGATGAGAATTCGCTCTGTTGACTAGAGAAGGAACTGTGATCTTTCTGTTCCCAGCAGATTCTTTTACTTTGGGGATACGTGTCACAGTGGCATGTGTCACATAATAGTATTGTTTGTAAGCGTGATGACTACCTGCTCACCTGCATTGCCTTTAAGGAGAGATGATGCGCCTCAGATGTGATGTGAAATATATACATGTAGTATATATAGCCTGTCACTCATTAGCTGATGGCTGCTCTTTGCTTATTGCGGAGCACAATCAGGAGGCTTAGAGGAGGAGATGAAAACCCAGAGGAGACACTGCTGCTCTGCATCCGCAGTGAGGGGGATCGCAGGTAATGAAGCTCACGCTCATGGATGAGGCTGTGTGTGTGTGTGTGTGCACGTGTGTTTGTTTGTGCACTCCGTGTGTGTGTGTGTGCCCATGCTGGAGCGGCTGGTTATACATGCTAATCACAGCTACTGGGTGTGTAATTGGACATAACAGGCGTCACTCGCGTGGGGTGGGCGGGCAGAGGCAGCGCCGCTCCTTGAAGGCCCAGCTAGCTAATTTGCACACAGTGATATTCCCGCGATGACAACTGGAGGCAAATAAATGAGCTGGGGAAAGGCAGCCAGACGAAGTGCCACCGTGCACCCGCTGCTTGATTTGCCACCAGGGCTTCGGAACCCAGGTAGCACAATTACTGCCCATCCTCTCTCCCTAAATTGTGAAGCGGAAGAGAAGTGACACCCATAAGGCGTGCATCACTGTAATCGAATCTAAATGAAGGCTGTGCATAACCAGAGCTCCCACCTGAGACAGCGGGAGAGATGTGACCGCGGCAGCCTGTCAACACCGTGTCAACACACCCGTTCACAGCCCCGTCCGCATGCATAATCACACCAATCATTACACTGTCAATGATGATAATGTAAATATAAAGAGGGAGGCAGGCGAGAGGAGGAAGAGGAGGGAACGCTGAGCAAAGCCCCAACTTAGAGAGGAGAACCAGCGATTGTGAGCGCCAGCCATGTGGTCACATTTCCATCGGTTACACTGAGCTCACTCAACATCAGGAGGCGGGAAGAGCACACACACACACCTGTCTCACACCTGTGTCAGGGTGAAGATCACATCTGACGTCTGGGGTTAGGAGAAACTTTTAGAGAAAAAAACTTTCAGGAAGCATCACGTCAACATCAGCTATGTATGTTTTGGTGATGCCTTTGCCACCAGGCCACAACACCGGCTGAACAGTGAAAGAAGCTACTGGCTTCACCTTGAAGCTAATATTAGCGGAAAGAGTCCTGTGAGGCCGCAGCAGGGTTCAATAATTGACAGAAGGAGCCGTTTAATAAGTCACATACACTCACGGCTTATTGATGTGCGCTGTGACAGCCTAATGTTGAGTTGTAATTGGACTTTTTTTAAACACCACTGAATTGTATGTTACAATCTGAAATAATGAGCTATGTGCATAAAATATGTCTGGCTCCAAGTTTGACAAGCTTAGACTGTGACATGTGTAGCACAGGTCATTGCACATGGTTGTATCTGATAGCTGGTTAGCAAAGTAGCTTGTTAGCTCAAAAATGCTGCACGAAAACTCAGGACTCCTGTCACAAAGCCAATTACTCCTATTGAAATATATCCAAAAGAGCCGTGGCAGTCGTAGCTCCAGCGTTCAGGCTGTTTGTGCGCTGCAGAGTGTCAGAGCTAGCTGGCTAGCGCTGGGCAAAGTGCCGTGAGTGCAGTCTAGTTGTACTGCAGAAGTGTGTTTGACAAATGCAGCTTTTTACACGTAGTTTGGCTCGAAAATGACGTATAGACGTATAAGACAGCTTTTCTAAACCTAGTTTGGTCGTTGTGATTCTGTATTATCTGTTTTTTAACATTAAGACTGGTTACGTAATGTGTACGTTTCGCGATAATATTAAAATACTGACGACTGCGGCCGTGTGTCAGGGTTACTCACAGCACTACGAAGCCTGGAAACATCTACGGGATGTTTGTGTGTCAGTGTCAGTGCTGTTGACTGCACGTGCAGCTCTGCAGGTTATTAATAATAATTACATTATGTTGGTTTCGTACCGCTGGTATCATGTTATGTGTATTGTAATGACAGACTTTTGTTTGTGTGTCAAACTTAAATTAATAATAAACTGTAGCGTGCATTTGTTTACGATGGTAATAGTGTCTGTGGTTTGTTCATGGAACATGGAAGTGGCTTTTTGACATTTTAATCAGTTTTAAAGAATCATTTCCCTGCTGGAAAGATCCTCTTCTCATTAGACTGGACTGTCTGTGCAGGACTAATTAAACTGTGATACATGACGACAGTAATCAGAGAAAAGGAGCCGTGGTATTCCCTTTTGCTCAAAAGCCTGATAACCTACAACAACCAGAATGCACTGCTGCTATCCTCACTCGCTGGCGGCCTCGTCCTCCTCCAGGAGAAGCTCTTCGGTAGCTCTGAATGTCTGATTTCATCGTTAAAGCTGTTAAAATGGGTTCGTTACGGCGAGCAGACACAAACTGTGGAAGGACAATCTGTAGTTCCAGCGGTGCAGGAAACACGGAGGAAAGTTAAACGTGGTTGTGTTCACTGCTGAAACAGAGCACAAGTTTACAACCAGCTAATTGATTAACGAGGCTGATGTGTTCATTCATGTCTGTCCATCTAAAAAATAAAGATGACATTAGGTTCTGTGGGCCGTCATCTGGACTGGATGACTGTGTGTGTGTGTGTGTGTGTCTGTGTGAGTGTGTGTGTGTGTGTGTTTGAACTTGCTCACCATAGCAGGAGTTTAAATCATGGCTGATGTCAGGAGGGACACGCTCCATGCCACCCGGCATCATTATCAGCACTACCTGGTGCCAAAGGGGAGGCATTAAATCCTCTCCACCACCCCGGCGATTGAGACTGTCACTGTCATTAACCTGAGGTGACTTCGGAGCGGCCCGCTCAGCCTGTAAGCAGCTATCCCCACTGACATCGACGCTCCGCTAACCTGCCAGCAACAGAGACGGATGTCTGTGCGATGCTCCAGCCTGAAACCGGCCCGTCTCCGTCACCGCTGCTGCCTCCCCAGCTCGACTCTGCTCCGTCCCAGGATGAGCCGGAGCCTGTGGGAGCTGCTGCTGATGATCTCGGTGAGGAAGAGGAGGTTACAGGAAGGGCCACGGCTCCTCTTCTTGGCCTTTACTTTGCAGCACAAGTGAGGCTGTTGATTAGGGTGTTTTTTCGACCTTTGACTCCATAAAATGATCACACTTTAACTTTAATCTTTGCTAAACAAACCAGTGAACCTCTCAGTAGCATCGTCTTCCTTAACTTTCAGTGTTTTTGTCCCATAAAACGTTTCTTCCATCACATCATCCCTGTGTCTCTGTCGGCCTGCCGGCCTAAACAGTCGGCTCAGTGAGCGGTTTCCTTCCCTGTCATGAACAAAAAAAGCTATCGACAGCACGGCTCTGGTAAAGCGGGGATGGCGACACCCTGTTTAACGACGGCGTGTACTTGGTGCTGTAAGTGTAACACGTGATTTACAGTACAGTGGGTTTTATTTTAAGGGATCCGACTGCCGTCTTGGGTGATGATGAAGTAGCAGCGCAGGGATAGAGGAAGTCGGACAGTCTCTGGAGGCTTTGACCAGACATGTTTTCCTCTTTCTTTGGCCCACAATTAGAAGCGATAGTCTCCCACTCCTACGACGGCTCCCTCTCCTCGGCAGAGATATATTTATCTGAGGATAATTGGCCATTAAATCCTCACTTGACAACTGTGAAAATGCCACCCCAAGAGTAATCTGGCTGCCAGAAAATGACAACGGTTGGCAGAGCTGTCGACTGCTGGGAGCCACATCAGGACTGGATGGATCTATTCCACACACGTGCACACACACTCTTTCACACACACACTGAACATTGAGCCGGCTGTCCTACTCAAATTTTGTCCACAGACTTGTGATTTATTTATATATATATATATATATATATAAGTGTGTATATATATATGTGTGTGTGTGTGTGTATATATATATAAAAGGGAACCCCTCATTATGATCCTTATTAAAAGACAGGTCTCAGCTGCGAGGATAAAACACCCTCCTTTAAACCCTCCTGTCACCGAAGACAAATGCACTTTTTAGCTTTATTTATTTTCATTAACTTTGCAAGCTCCCCGCTTTGATCACTTTATCGGGGTACTCTACATTCAATTACGGGTGTCGCACTTCTTTGAAAGCCCTTATGTAAAACTGGATTCTTCTCAGCGCAGCGTCTGTCTGACTTGAGCTGATCCTTATCGCGCGGTTCAAAGTGTCTGAGCTTACCAGCTTTTTGAGGCTGTCGAAAGCCCGGCCAAGGCACATGAGAAGACAAGCGTTGCACTATAAATTTCTGTCCTTTTCGTCCAAGTGCCTTGGCTGTCTCTCAAGCTGCTGACACGAATCAGGCTGAGCGGCAGATACAGTAAGTGTAATTACTCTCAAAGGACGCAGAGAAGACCGGGTCTTTGATAGTGTTTCAAACGCCGGCCACAGCCAGCCCCTGGGTGAACATCCTCCGCTAGATCTTTGTTTTCTTTCTCGCTCTGATCAAATCCATACCAGACCTCTTCTTACACTTGAAACATTTCCATTTTGAGGTTTAAACATTAATTAAGTTGTGTTTGCACAGAGGGATCCCTTGATGAGAACTTCATGGAAAAAGCGGTGGAAGAGCGGAGGGCGATCGGCGGGCTACCGGCCGCACCGTGGGAGTAGGTGGCTGTGGTTTTTGTTGTTATCAACATCTTGGATGGGCGGCGTACAGCATTTATGTGTTTTATTGTCTGGCGAGAAACCGCTGACCATGACAGAGCGGTTGCCACGGGAATGTGAATATTATCTCTCACGCAGGAGGTCGAGGGGGTCTCTAACTCTTAATCTGGTTAGCATGTGTTGGCAGTGCGGGGCCGATGGAGTTACTGTATTTGTTGGGGAAGTGTGAGGTTGTGGCAGAGCGACAAGAGCTTTAGAAAACTGCCACAAACGTACGGCTGGAAAAAGTCAAAGATGGATGAGACTGGCGTGTTTCCACGGCGCTCCAGATCTAGGCCATGGCGCGGCGGAGACACTTACAGCGCCGCACCTGTGTACGGAGATGTCACCGGCTTTCAGACAGAGGTCTCTGAGAGGATGGGGAGAGCGTGCTTGGAGGGCAGCCTGTCCTTTCAGATCTACTTTGTGTCGCAGATTCAGGAGTTACTGAAATCACAGCAGCCTGCCAGAGCACGTTTCAGGAAACAGCCGTCTCCGATCGGCATCCAGCAGGCTGAGAGCTTTCTGTAATATCACTCAGATGGTAGTGGACGACAGGCTGCGGGTGAAAAGTAATATCACTAATAATACAGTGAGCAGCGGGAACAGCGTGGATTCGCCTCTAAAAGCTCCAGACTGTGTGGTTTATTAATTCAAAGCGCTGTTTCAGTTTCACAATCCATGTTATCAAAAATTCCAACATTGTCTTGAGTGCAATCTCATGTCGGAGTGATAATGGGACGGAAAGTACGGCCGAGGTGGATAGAAGGTACGCGGCATAAACTATTCACCAGAGTGCATGAGACAGGAGGAGAGCGAGCGAGAGGAAGCGGTGTTTCTGTATTTCCGCACCTCTCCCCACCGGTGACGACACCCCAAACAGACACACTCTACGTTTTAACAGTTTGTCGAAGAAGCTTTTGTTTGTTCCATTGTGTTCTTTGCCTCTGTTGTTTTTCTACACCCCTCCTTTCATATCAGTCCTATACTCTGGAGGCTACCTCGCCGCTCACAAACAACAGCGCTCTCCCAGTCGGCTCTGTTTGATGACCTACATTACATTCTCTTTGCATGGAGGTACAGCGGGCTTACATGTTGTGTGTGCATAAACTGCGGTGTAAATGACTCGAACAAAAGGGGGGAGCAGCCGTATGGGGATGGAAATGAAAGCGTGCACCATTGTAGAGGACGTGCTGCATCAAGAGAGCTCAGTGTAGTCTAAACACCGCCACGGAGGGAGTGGGTGACGCTGCTGATGCTGCTGATGCGGCGGCGTGTTTGTGAACATGCTTTATGTGCATGTCTGTGAATATACACATGCAGGACGTGTGTACACATCACAAGTTGGTCCCCAACACATGAAACACGGCTCGGGCTCCTCTGGGACCGACTGGCAGCCACTTCCTTCCTCGGGCTTGACGAGTCTCGACACGGCAGAGCGTCTCTGGGCACAAATGAGCTTCATCTGGCTGCATGTCGAGCACACTGGACTACCATCCTGTACTCAGCATGCCTCTGTTAAACCACACATGTTCAAAAAGTTAACTCCACGCTGCTCCTCCACCAGCGGCCTGTTTGTTTCCACCACGTGAACCCTTCGTCTCTCCGCTCGGCACACACTCGGCCACACCCGCGGCGCTGTTGCAGTTGGTGTAATGTGTCGTGTGGACGTCTGCTCGCTTGGAAGTAAAAGCTCACTTCTGAGAGAGCCACCGCGCAGATTAAGCCCCTTCGTTTCCTCTTTCCAAAAACTAAAAGTTTTGGTGTTATCCCTGAGAGCAGCACTAAAGCAGAAAGCCAGTTAAGCCCCATTAGGAGCCTGCGCGCTGTGACGATCTCATTGGAAGTGCTGGATGAAAATTGCCCGGATTAATGTGTTAATCCACCTCTTTAAAATGCTAATGTCCATTTTATGCCCATTAAATCTCAGTGTGCGTTTTCTTTGATGCGTGCAATTTCTATCAATTAAACACAGAGGAGTGAAACAGGCAGGAGGGAGATTAGTTCCCTTGCTTCAAGCATGAATTTCTCCTTTTGGTTTCATATTTATCTTGAATGGGGAGGGGCGGGGGGGTTGTTTGGAATGGGTTTGTGAAATGCAGAGGGAGCAATGTGGTGATATGAAGAATTCAGGGAGCTTATAACAAACCCTCAAACATCCACTAGTAATAGGGAATATGTAAACATAATACTAAAGTGATTCCAAAACTGTATCCATAAAAACTGACTTTCACTTGAAAACCACGTTCATTTACCTCATTTTACATACTTATATGTTTACCCTGCATTCCTTCGTAATAAATAGGTTTTGTCAGCTGAGGGGGGAAAAGCTGGCTGTATACTGACCACAGCGCTATAATTCATTTTGTAAGATCGCACCTAAATACCCCATGAGCCTTTGCATGATCTCACATGCACTGCATTTTACAGTAATTAGCAACTGTCCAGGTTTTTTTTTTCTTTTAATGAAGCACTTGCAGCTCTTTAACACGTACTGACAAGCCCTTTGCACGTTAGGCAAAATATGCTTTTCTACAATTTCTAAATAAAAATGTCGTGGGATGACGTGTGTGTGTGTAAAGGTGTCGCTTTTGGTTTCAAACCCACGGAGAGGATCACCGGTCCCACCCTGCATCCCTACAGAGAGACGTGGCTTCTTTCAGCCTCAGCTTTTGTTTTTGTTCTGTTTTAAGTGAAACATTTCAGATGACAAGCTTCCCAGCACCAGACAGACAACAATTAGCAGCCAGCTAATGAACACGGTGAAGCAGGCGAACATCCAGATATTTGAGAGAGGTGGAGGAGACCAAATCAGAGCTAAAAGGAGATGCTGTTTGAATCTCGCTGTAGACACGTGTCGATTTGTCTGTTTCACTGCAGCCAAGTGGCAAAGAAAGTCGGTTTAATCTAAGTGGTAAGAAAGAAAATCAGAGTTTAGACTTTTTGAGAATTGTTAGCGAGGGTGAGAGGATTTATTAGGATGTCAGGTTTTTTTCGTAGAGGAAGCAAACCAGTGTTGTGAGGAGGTCAGTAGAGGTAAACTCCAGGTCTGTCCTGGAGGTAACAGATGACGGGACTGTGAGTCTAGTTACCGCTGAGGAAAAGCTGGGGACTGTGCAACCTGTGCCACAGGACCAAGTCATTCAGACAGCAAAGAGAAGAAGGTCACAGTTGGTAGGCTGCATTTAGAGCCTGACTCACAATAACACATCAGAGAGTTAGTGATTCAGAGCCATCATCCTGTAACACTGACAAATCCATCACCACATTAGTCAGAGTGAAGCTCCAGAAACCCGTGGCTATTGATTATGGACAACAATCACAAATTACCGAGCTGAATCATGTGTCTGCAAGAGCCTGCAGATAGAATAAGCAGTTTGGATAGAAACAAACTGTGTGGTGAATCCTGAGGAATTTCTCATCCCACAAATGGCGGGATGACTCGCGGATGCCCTCGCTGTTGTGCAAAGCCTTTTAAGACCAGGAGTGACATAGCTTGTCCAATCACAGAGGCCTCTGCGGCTGACCATAAAATGCTTCCAGATTTGTCACACACAGACACACACACACAGACTCATTGTTCAGAGTTAAAATGCTTCCAGTAAACTCGCATTTATCATGTGAGCACTATTTTTGAGGTAGAACGCAGGGAATGATTTATGGAGGCATTTCAACTTCTCCCGCGCTCGCCCTCCATCATGAGCAAAATATGCTGCCGTAAAAGTAAAATACACCCTGTGCTACGCGGTGAAAATGTACTAACTCATATTTTATTTACTCCCGCATTGTGTGACAAGTTGCTGTGTGCCAGTGGAAAGGCCAGTGGCTTTTTGGGAGGTCCAGGAAACGAGATGAATATAGATTATTCAGATGTGGAGGTCTGTGCAGTCCATTAAGATGACTGAAGATACAGCTAAAGCCTTAATTGCTCCTGTTTACAAGGACTCCAAAGTCACGGAGCAACTAGGAAGTGCTGCCATTCCTTATTTGGATGTGGGCACCCCCGAGCCAACCCACCCTCCGCCTCCTCCTCCGTTACTCCTATTAAAACAACCAGTCCTCCCGCCGGCAAAACAGCCCCTCCTCCACGTAAGCATATGTGGACCATTCACTGGGTAATTTATTAAAATCAACCTAATTTTCCGTGATATATCAAATCTCTGCCTCAGTAATCGCAAGCCCCATTTCATTGAGTGAATTAGGTGCCCACTGCTCGGCGCGATCAGAGGCCTGGAAAATGAGGCCCGGCCTGGTATTAGCGAGTGTTCACAGCCTGCTAATGGTCGGGGGATGAAACAGATTAGCACAGCATTCATTACAGTCCAGCAACGACGTCCAGCAGCCAAATATAAGCAAGCACACGGTCAGCGCCTCCATTACTGAGGCCTGTTTAAACACACGGGGGCATCTGGGGTGTGGACGTCTCTGGCATTTAGCTCCAACTGTCACCCAGAACTACTACTAACTAACCACCACTGTAACTACTGGTTACCTGCTAACTAACCACCACTACAACTACTGATTACCACTATAACTACTGATTACCTGCTAACTAACCACCACTACAACTACTGATTACCACTATAACTACTGATTACCTGCTAACTAACCACCACTATAGCCACTGAGTACATAACTAACCACCACTGTAACTACTGATTACCACTATAACTACTGATTACCTGCTAACTAACCACCACTACAACCACTGATTACCTGCTAACTAACCACCACTGTAACTACTGATTTCCTGCTAACTAACCACCACTACAACCACTGTTTACCTGCTAACTAACCACCACTGTAACTACTGATTACCACTATAACTACTGATTACCTGCTAACTAACCACCACTACAACCACTGTTTACCTGCTAACTAACCACCACTGTAACCACTGATTACCTGCTAACTAACCACCACTATAACTACTGATTACCTGCTAACTAACCACCACTGTAGCCACGAGTACCTAACTAACCACCACTATAACTACTGATTACCTGCTAACTAACCACCACTGTAGCCACGAGTACCTAACTAACCACCACTATAACTACTGATTACCTGCTAACTAACCAGTCCTGTGTTATGAAAGCTGTCAGTGTTTGACATGATCAGACAGAAAGCACCATGTCACCATGAGTAGCTCCTCTTGCCCCTTTTGTTAACTTGTTTTGTTAACTATGTTATATAAAGACCATGTTGCCGGGGGCCCACGCTCTTTGTAGCCTGCTAACAGCAGCCGGTGGTGCTCCGGCTACACTGAGCGGGCTAACGTAAGTTAGCTTATAGTGGCAGCTAGCGTAGCATGTGTGGAGCAGGACTGAACAGTAAAACATTTCTCTGGTAATTTACTAACCTGGAGACGCAATATGGTAAAAATATCTGTAGTATGTGTGTGTGGAGTCTGGACTGAAGGGACTGTTAGCCAGTGTTAGCTTGATTTAACCTTTACTATACCAGAAAGACTTTGTGCTTGGCCCCTTACTGATTTAAACGTTTCTGTGCATCCCTCCCACCAGCTGACTGTGTGAGCTCACGTCTGGTATGATATCACCTGCAGAACTGACACACACCTGCCACCCAACAGGACACAAGTATGTCCATGTATTTTCCTGTACGGTGACTGGCCTTGCTTCTGTTCGGGGCTTCGAACACACAAAATTACAACTCTGGTGTCTTCTTTAGTGACAAAGTGGAGAATTACTCTGAGTTAAATAAGAAAATCTTGGGGGTAATAGCCCTGAATGCCCGGGCCACGACGGGTGGAGGGATGGCTGAGAAGGTTTCCCCTTAACGTTAGTGTTTCTTCCCATGTTAACCTGTAATGGAGGATGACAGTAATCTAATCCAGCGTCTGTGGCGCCAAACTGAGTGCTCTGCCTCCAGCCTCAGCGTGTACAAATGACCTAAATGTAAAAAAAAAAAATAAAATGTGCGTTTCTCGGTCATGTTGAATGCAATTATTCTAAAAACTGTTCACAGCCCTGTGGAAAGTGGATAACTACGAGTAGAGTTCCCGTCACATCCAGCCAAACCTCAGAGACCATTTTTGCGTGGAAACAGACAAAGCCTGGTCATTGTCATGTTGTTCTGCTTGTTTTGGGGTTGAAGCAAAATTAGTTGCAACCGAGTTTGAGGTCCAGAGACGGCACGCTCCCACGATGTTTGGGCCACCATTTGTCATTATACAATTTGTCGGTACTGTTTTCAACAAACAGGAAGTCCCTTAAAACCAGCGGAGGACCTGGCAGGGACGCGTCTCCTCCGACAGGCTCACGGAGGAGGAGGACTGATGGGATTGGACAGATTCAAGATGGTGCGGTTATATCTGATGGCTGGGACTTTTCCCTCCCACCTCTCCCGAGGAGGGAGCCAGCACACTTGGACAGCCTGCCAGCCGCTATAGCGCGTGAGAGATCTATCCCACAGAAAACATTGTCATTCTTGTTCTCTTTTTGCCTCTGGTTTTTCTCCTGAAACACAAGCGCCCATGCGTTCCAATAACTGAAGCAGCGTTTTGGTTTGCACTCCAAGATTTCCATTACTTCCCCTCCCTGTCTTCCAGTGGTTACAGCTGGTGTTGTTGGATTGCATATTGCAGCGTGATCCACGGGGAAGGCATTGTTATGGAAGTTGGGTCTACTGCACTAGAATCTATTCTGACTCCATTCAACAGCCTCCCTGTCTTAACACCACAGCTGTCAGCAATGTCACTACATGATGAGCCGTGACACCGCCGAATCTAGCAACGCTTTGTCACCCTGATACACTTAAGCATTGGTTACAGAGCTCTGGCTCGGCAAAGACATGCTGTCAAGTAGGGAAAGACCATTATCTGCAATAGACACAAAAGTACAGGGGATCCCTGCAGACACAGAGATGATTAAGGGCTAAGTGTCATTCTTCCTGTCTCGGTGTATTTTTTTTTTAAAGAGCTCTGTCTCTTACTGTCCTTTTTACCCTGCGCTTCAGCCTTATAGTCGAGCCCCTCACGCCTGCTGTGAAGGGACGCAGACCCTGACAGCTGTGCCGGGGTGTTATCCAGCCGTACCGGCCCTCGTCATGCAACACTTCTCCGCTAAACAAGTGAAGATGGATGGAGAGAATATGAGCGTGAGGATTTACATACATGTGGGAAGCTCTCGGTGATGAGCACGGGGAGCGAGCGAGGTTTGCACTGATGGGAAAGTATCTGAAGAATGCACACACAAGAATCACACTCTTGGTTCTGGGGCCAAAATAGTGGAGCTAATCCTCGCCGACATTCGTCTGGCTGTCGGTGTCTGATTTCCCAACGACGATACCACCGGTATGCCACTAAAACTGCCAGATTTGGAGGTGTGAATCCCCCCGGGGCCAGTCATGCTCAGTGCTTAACCACTCAACGTACTTTCACTAATTTGGTGTACGTAAAGACGGACCGTAGAAGACAAGTAATAGTTCAGTGGTGTGGAAAATACACCTATTTGCTCTTTTCGCAAAAGAGTTCGATGAGAATAAAGATCCCAATCTCACAAATACATAAATACACGTCTACAGCCAGCAGCCTCTGAGCTTAGCTTAGCTTAGCTTAGCACAAAGACCAGAAACACAAGTCATTAGCTAACAAAATCCAACTACCAGCGCCTCTAAAGCTCAACATCTGGTTCGTTTAGTCCGTCCTCAAACCAAAGCGTCTAATTGGCAAATTCTGTGGGAGCAGTAACTTCGTCGGGTCATCGCCGCTCTCAGCTAGTGTGCTAATCAGTGAGCTGGTCCCCATGTTTCCAGTCTTTGTGCTAAGCTAAGCTAAGCTAAGCTAAGCTAAGCAGACAGGTACTGGTCTCCTCCTCCAGCTCTCTGCCAGAAAGCAAACGAGCTCATTTTTCCAGAATGTTGAACAACTCCTTAAAGTGAAAGTTGTGATTTTCAGAACTTGTTCCTTTAGCCTGCCCCAGATTTGGGCGTCCTGAGCAGGAACAGGAGAATCTTTCAGTAACAAGTCTGCTCCTCCAACCTCTGCGCTGCCGCGGCCCATCTCTCAGCCTGAAGAGTGGCATTAGTATTCACAGAGACAGACAGACAATCAGGCTCCAGTTTTATCACTCAGCATTTGTAAGAATCAGATCTGAGACACAGCAGTATCAATAAAAGATCTCATTTCCAGCCGCACTCAAACAACTGCGCCTCTTTCAACCTACACTGTGGGTATCAACTGTGCACTGAATAATGAAAAGCAATTATGTAGCTAAACAAAGCCGTGGCGGTAATAGGCTTTTGTTTTATTTTTATCCACAAAGCGAAAATAGATTCTGTGGCTGTGTGTGGTTTTCTTTTTCGGGATCCCGTGGGTCATGTTCAGGACACGCTCCTGCTAACGCCAGTCTGGCTGCAGCCGTATTGTGACGGCGGTTCCAATCCAGATAAATTAGACGGGCAAGTTGGTATGAATGCGGGGGACAGCGTCAGACAATCTGGCTGCAGCGAGGAGGAAACAGAAGTCGGCTGCTTAGATTGTGTCTCGATTAATTATTCAGCGGCCAGATTCTCTATCCAATGACCCCGGTAAAGAAGCACAAATTATTTAGCGAGCTGCCACATCAGCGCTTGGTGTGAGGACATGAAGCGCGGGCTCTCACGGAGGTATCATAGGAGGCATGTGAACCTCCGCTCAGGCCTCGTGGGTGTTGAAGGCTGTATCAGGGTACGGGGGCACCCCACCGGCCCGGCCTGATGTGGAACGACTCAGACAAAACACACCTACCACACGTTTGAAACAGTGACACAACTGAGGGTTTAAACTAATGTTGGTACTCGTTACAGGGAGCCGCACAGAGACAAACACGGTAACACATCAGATGCTCCACAATTAGAGGACGGCGAAGAAATAAAATTATGTTATGTTTTTAAATAATTCTTCATGAGCAAGTGTGGCTGAAAGTGAAGCCTGCTCCGTTGCAGCCAGCCGTGTGACTGTGATCCAAATAGACCGTGTTTCATGTCGAACAATGAAACATGTCGATGTAGTTTCTGCTGCAGCGTGACCAAGACCAAGTTCTGAACTTGGTGACATAGAGTGAAATGAGACAGCCACGTCTGACAGCATGATTGTCACCCTGTTATTTTTGTTGCTCTTAAAAAAGCTATATACTTTCCACAGCCACTCAAAATGTGTTATGATTTCAGAGGGTGCCAGAGAGAGAGAGAGAGAGAGAGAGAGGAGGGGGGGTTTGGATGAAGAGAGGAGGGACACACTGCAAACACATGCAGGTGTATGTGTGTTTGTATACTGTGCATGTGATGGGGAGTTAGCCTTGATCTTGTTAGCGGTGATTGGGGTCTCTGTGAGACCTCACACACTGGGCTGTGGGTGTAATTGCCCCTGGCAGGCCGGCCTGTAACCATGTGGAGACTTGGGGAAGAGGAGTGGGGAGGAGAGGACGGGGCCTTTGTTTGTGGCAGCCGCCACATGTCTGCCTGTGTGGCAGTGCCGAGCTCCCGGGTGTGGAGGCTTGGCTTCGGGGAGATGATTGTTATAGCACTGGTGTTGGCTTTAAAAATGCCTTTTTAATGGGAATGCATTTCACAGGCGAGAGCAGCGAGGTCTGGGAAGCCAGCATCACAGCGGCGGGGTGCAGAAGTTCAGCATGTGCTGCTGTGGGGAGGCGGCCGATCAGTGGAAACAGCCTGCCATCTGCTGCCGGACGCGAGAACGACAGCCAGGCTGCCTGGGCCGCGTTTGACACACAGGTTTCATCTTCTGACACAAACCTTCTATTACAGACACGTGCAGCTGCTGCCTCGGAAGAGTTTAAACGCTTAAAATATAGCAGGTGAAATTATCCTACATGCAAACGCAGATTACACACGCACACAACGCTTCTGGAGGCTGTTACATGTGATTTTAAATAACTGGGTCAAATCAGCGTGGCCCTGCTCGTCTCCATCGTTCCTCCCTGACTTATTGTCTTTTCTTACATACAAACAAACATGACGCACACATGTCATCAGCCGTGTAACTGTGGTTGTAAAGTAGCTTAATTAAAGATCCATTCAATACATGACCTTTTCCACTTACCTCAAGCACTTTCAGTGCTCTTCCTTAATGAACAAATGAATTATGCAGTAACCTGGGCTCAGCCAACAAAAGGCATTTGCTGCCTAATGTGTTTGCCTAAATAGCAGTGAAGAGCAGGCCTACCTTTTAAGTGGATAAGGTACCTCTGTTCGGCTGGCGGTAAGTGTCTCGTTTAATTTAATTCAATAATCCTGATAAATGAAATAAATCCCTTTTGGGACATCCATTCCTTGAGTAGTGAGATAATATAAAATGAGGTTCACAGAGAAAAAATTAGAACATTATGGTTGATTGAGCTTTTACAAAAAGCAGAAATATTAATACAGAGATCTTCTTTATGTTTATAATTTTGCAATAATGAATGAAGGCATCCATGTGGAAAACAATCAGAGCTGGAAATGGATGACGGTGATTGTGAGGCTTAGTGAAAGAGTGCATTAGCATTTTCACACACTCCCAATGCAAATTGTTTCACTTAAACTTTTTAAATACCATTTTGTGTTCCGACTTAATTTTAATAAGTTTGCAGATAAGCAAGCATAAGCATGGACTTGAAAGGCAGATCGTGAGCCTCTGCAACACAAATAGTCGCCATGTGATTCATGAGAGGAACGGGTAAATTGAAAAGAATGAAAGAACACGATCTTCTCCGAGAAATAATACATTTTGTGCTGAATTGAGATTATTTGAATATAATAAAAATATCCATATCAGACATTAATTTGAATCCAATGTAGATGCTTGTATAATTGAATGCACCACTCTGCACAAATTAAAGGGGGCCTCTCCGGGCGCTGCTCGTATTGGAAGTGTTTCCCTTCTACCCTGGACATGTTTGCTCGGGCTGAGGTCCATTTAATAAGCGTGTTCTGTGCGTGCTGTACGCTCCCGTTATATTAACTGGCCAAACTAACTTTGTCTCAGCTACGTGATTGAGGATTTTTAGCCCGGCACATAAATATGACGTGTGATTCCTCAGAATTAGTTTCCTCCAGTAAAAACAAACGCAGGCTGACTTTCAGTAATAACTTAAATGGGCTTATCGCTGACAGCGGTGGAAACAGCAGCACCACGTTTTGAGAGGATTTCACTCCATTAAGTGTGTGTTCTCGTCTCAGAGACCCCGTCGGTGATCTCACTCTAAATAATGGGCCGACTGTGAGCCTCTCCTGCTGAACCGGTGTATTACCACAGCAAACTGTTTTTATTTAACCCCTCGTTCCCCCCTCACAGACTTATCGCTGGTTTCCGGCAACTGCAGCCTCTTGTAAGTCAAATTGATTGAGTCGTCCTTGAACATCTGTTGTTCAGCCAAGCCTCAAAGGTAATCCCACTAATGGCCCTCTAAGCTATCCACATAAACACACACATAAATAAAAATGTTTCCAAAGAGATTTGGTCATTGACTTGCTGCTAATCAATTCTGCAGCTGCATCTGTTGATGAAGGTTTGCGAAGTACAGAGCAAGATATATGTAGCGATCAATGCCTGGCACTGCAGCGGCCGGGCCGTGAGTGACAGTCACTGCTCCTCCGGGAGTCAACATTTACACACAGATGGACCGGGCCTGTCGGGTGTCTTGGCTGCCGCACACACACACACACACACACCGGTGAAACACTGACCGACAGAATGTTGTCCATCAACGACACAAGAGGGAAAATTACGGTCTCGTGTGAAGCGGACTCAGTAAAGTGAAGAAGTGGCATCCCATAATTCGAGCTGCTGAGCTCTGGCACAGACTGATATGACTGCTGTTGGATGAGCGCCACCTCAGAGAGCCAGTGTTTCAAGACTGTAGGAAAAAACACGGCTTTTCAAGTGGGGGCCAGTTACATTTTTTATATTTTGTCACCAGCTTTTCCTGCTGCACCCAGAGGATGTACATCTTCAGTTTAATGGGGGGGGGGTGATGATCACTAGAGCAGAGCAGCATCATCGTCGATGCTAAACAAAGGCTGAGCTCACACATGCAGCCCAATAAGGCCTCAGTTATCACAGCTCCATCCTGTGATGATGTGTTTAGCAGCTCATTTCTCTGTCGATGGATCAGAAATGTCTTTTTTCCTCTCAGTCTGCGGTCATTCACAGCCAGGATGTGTTGTCTTTTCAGACCAAGAGGCGTCTTTGGATTGGGGCCATAAAAGATGTCATGCTGGTTAGCAGAGTGCGGCTAGCAGCGTTAGCAGCCTGCAGGTTAACGTCCTCGTGCCTGTGCAGAGTGCGGTCACACACACACACACGCTCCGGTCGGGTGGCTGCACGCCAGTTTATTCTGACGCAGCAAACACACAACCTGGGGTTCACTTTCTAGATTAAAAGACTGTCCAACCGTGCTGGTTTTACGACCTGTCGTCTGCGTCCCAGTTTAAGTTCACATCAATGCATCTGACATCTGAGGCACAATAGTTAACCCAGGTTGTAAATTAAATATCAGTAAATGAGTTTGACTGGCGCTGACTGGCGAGCGTAGCTCCGTGTGACCGACTGGACACCATAACCACACCACACAGTAATCACACCATGGCTGCTTTATTTTCCAGCGACACGTTTCTGTCTAGTTAGACTAAAGTTGCCCGAAGCTTCTACTTTTGAATGACGACGGGCACAACGGGGCCGAAACATACCTGCTGCTTCTCCAAGGTGATACTCATGGGGAGACGGTGGGAGATTTCTCCAGCACCTGAGCTTACAGCGAGAGAAATATCTGCATCTGACAGACCGAGCTGGGCTTTTTTGGATCACTCCTGCTGCCAAGCAATATTCATAAATTTAATTTCCAATCTGCTCTCCTTTTATTAGTTTGGGTGTTATTAAATGAGATTGCTTCATCTTATGATAATATACTTCCAGGGCCTGCCAATGTGGCTAGGAGCTGATATTCAAATTCAATAACATGGCCTGTACTTAGTGCATGGCACTAATAAATGCCAATGTGTGATGCATATGAAGACGGGGCTCAGTGCGGACGTCGAGGCGGGCAATAATAATGCTGTGGATGTCCTTCAGGGGGCCTGTCTCCGACCCTGCCTGAAGAAGTGCAGGTGACCCACATACAGACGCAGGCGGGATGGGAGCGCTGCAGCAGGTAGCGGCGGGCGTTCATATTTCCATGTATTTTATTAACTACACTCGACAAATCCCTGAAGAACACAGCACTGTGTCAGAGAGAGGACTACAGTATGTAAATCACCCCTGCGTGACCGACCTCTGGCCTCCCCAGCGGGCGCCGGAGGAGGCTGACCTGTTGGATCCTCCGTTGGACTGACATCTGTACGGTTTGGTGGCGGAGGAAGACGAACACGTGGCCGAGGAGCTGCGGCTTTAGCAGCAGTTTGGCTGCCGTGTCTCACCTCTTGGCCTCTGCAGGGTTAAAACCTAACGCTTCTCTCCTTCTCTTATTTTATCGCTGTAACCTGACAACTGCTCTTGCAAAGATTGCAGCTTAGGAAGCTTAGCTGCAGGAGCGAGTGACCTTTACTTTTATTATGAATATTTCTATTTCATCGTTATTATAGAGTGAAATCTATGCATATGATCAGCACAATGGATTTCTTTTTCATTAGTTGTGTAAAATGCCACTCAGTGAATGGAGGGGCAGCCGGGACTGTCTGCCAGATTACCCCCCTACCTGCCCCCCCACACACAAACACTGGAGGGATCTGACAATTGGAATTAATATGCGTGGAGCTTTCCCTCTCCATTTGTTGGCTGAGGTTTTCCAGGCAACTTTATCAGGGGTAACATTATCGAGAGCTTTGCCGAGAGCTTCTTCATCATGCTCACATCCGAGCCTGCCCAACACTTGTCACTGTCAATCACAGGGTGATAATACACACATGATTCTCTCATTTGGTTTAATAAAATCTCCGGGCTTATTTCAACTGCAGTCATTACAGCAAATAATTGCAGCACTGAGGTTTTAGCCAGGCCACAGCCTGAGGGATAAGGAACTACTATTGCTCTATGAAGGATGTGGCTGGTGTTTTTCTAACCTTTAGTCCCCCGTTGTTCATATTTCTAAAATGAATATTACATTTGAATCTAGATTTGGCCTTCTTTATTCAAACTAACATTGTTATTACACATTATCTGGACATGGAGTCATCTTTTTTCACTTTTTTCTGTCTGCGCCGTCGAGCCTGGTTTCGCCAGGGACTGCCAATAATAATTCTTTACTGTCATTTAAACCAAATTGTCGATCTGAGTCAGTGGGCCTAAAACTCTCTGAAGAAATGGACTGACAGAAGGGAACATATTTCATCTGATGCCGGTGCGTGTGGAACCTCGACATAATAAATCTTTCAGACAGGAACAATCCCTTCGCACCACTGACGGACACGGCAAATAGATGATGCTCGCTAACAATAGAGCCGCCACCAACGATGATTTTCATTGGCAATTAATCGATTATTAGAATTAATTATTATCAATAAGTGTCAGAATCAGTGTTTCCAGGAGCTCAAAATGACGTCTTCTTTGCTCAAAACCAAAATATATTCAACCAAACAAAGGAAAACCTCATAATTAAGGAGCTGGAACCAGAATTGGGTTTTTTTTTTTGCCGTTTCTGCTTGAAAAGTAAATCAAACAATTAATGTTCTGCTCACTAATTGATTAATCGACTAACCGTTTCAGCTGCAGTAGATCGGGTGGTGCAAAGGGTATTTGTTATTTGCCCCCCGCCCCTCTCCCCCACGGATAAACAAACTCCAGAAAAATGTTTACTTTGAAAGTATTAAAGAAAATTCAGCTGTGGTGGGTCACATAATCAATTGGCTAATCTAATCACCCTCTTTAATTACATTCATTAGTATATTTGTTTGACCAAACAAGGTCACGATAGCTGATTAGATAAAGAATCAATGGCAAAGACAGAAAACTCATTACAGAAGCAACGGTGTCGGTGTTTGCACCCTTGTTTGTGTCAGACAGTTCATCTCAATGTCGATGGAGGCAGAGCTGAACAAACTTATTAGTTCTGAGGTGGTCTTTGATTTGTACGTGTCAAAACAGTCATGGTGACCTTGCACTGTTGGCTGCCCCAATAAAGAAGCAGGACACTAATTACCTTTGTCAGTGAAGTGTACTTGGGACAATATACAATCAGATAACAATAATGGAGTCAATAATTTGTATTTACTCTGAAACCTGGACAATGTCATTTCTCCCAATTAATGCAGTCACCCATGCATTAAATTAGTTTTTTTTTTTCCTCACCCAGAAAAATAATTAGGGGTAATTGTTAGGAAATCAATCAATCAGCAGAATGAACTGCCAATGAAGCGTGGTCAAAACTAAAGAAACGTGTGCCACAGATGGCTTGGATGCATTTTACCCTCAAGGGACTTTTGCTGTGCACCACACCGCGAGATTAAAACGAAGGCGATAGAAAAGAAGAGTGTTTTATTTTCATGCTTGTCAAAGTGCCCTGAAGTGCTTTTGGGAAAAGTGAACAGGCAGTACGGAGGATAGAAACAGACACACGGACCGGACAGACTGTGAGAACACACTTTTTAACCTCTAGAGGGCTCTTATTAATATTATTCTACATCTTCAATGGCTATGTTTTCACAGACACATCCAGCTCCTATAAGAGTTTTCATAAAAGAAAGTTCACTTTAACACGCAGGTGAGCGTTTTAATCTGTGGATTTATTCAACCTTTAATACGGATGATAAAAAGTGAAATATTTCAAACAATAACCCTTCCCACGTTTGAAAGAAATGGCTCAATATTTTTGGACATTAAAAACTAGACATGAGTGCAGGCTTTGAGTTATTGCTTTTGTAAGCCGGCTCATTAAAACACGGTGAGCACGACAAGGTGAGAGACGATAAGCAGCAGAGCTTCTTCTCAGTCACATCTTGGCATGTCATTGTGGGAAAGTGGAGCGACTAACATTAAAAACTGTTGTCCTGTTGATGACTCACTGTGACACTAAACCAGGTCACCGGTGCTTTTCCTACTAGGACGAGTCAAAATGTCTGGTGTGAAAAGGTCTGTATCAGACTCAGCCTTATTAGCCGTGGATGTGTGCACATACAAGTGACTGGTTCCTCCATTGCTCTCAATGAAGGAGAAACCTGCAGCTAAAAACAAGACCAACAAAGCCGAGCAGAGGCAACTTAACATGTGACTACTGTGCACAGACAGAATGTAAATGTATACACCAGCGATGGAAATGTTAGTATTTTCTGTGCAGAGTGCAAAGATGCAAGAATAAATGCAGGAGGCTTAATATACATGAGATAGGTGGATGTGACAGCATGCAGTCTGTCTTTCCTTTCCTTGTCAACACTTATATAGGGCAGCTGTACTCACCGTTTGATTGACAGCTCTTCTGTCTCTGAGGTACGTTCTCCATTTCACATGACAGAGGCGCCAGCAAATCAACGACGAGGACGTCCACCCCATTGACCAATCACAGCCCGGAATCATCCAAAGAAACGCCCCTCGTCATGTTAGGTTGAACTCCGGCTTCTGTGTCTGTCAAATTATTTAGCTAACCGCCGTTAGCTAGTTAGCCGGGATGACATCCAGAGGACTGGCGAGCAGCTGAGCCGATTCCCTGAAACCTGAGCCGAGACACACGTTAACATCTCTGCCAAATCGTCTTTTACAGCTCTCTAGTATACACGGTGAGTTGTGTCGCTAAGGTTTCTGAAGTTCACCCGCTAAAATTAACGGAACAGTCAAGTTGTTAGCCAAGCCAAATGTAGCCTGGTAAGCTAATGCTACAGACAACGTAAAGCAGATGAGACAACGTCAGTGTGTGGACATTAACGTACATTAATTAACTAGTCTTAACTAGTCTTACGCGTGGAAAGAGTATTTAGTCAGATTTGCGGCTGTCAGCTAAAATTGACTGGGTTTAACCAGCTGGTGCACCAAACGCAGCTTCATGACGTTTGCTAACGCAGCGTTAGCAAACAATCCTTAAGTTGTGGCGAGTGACACTTAACTTGATACACTGTCAGCAACAACACGGCATTAATATCAAATATAGTGGAGATTAAAACAGGAATATCTACCCTGACAGCGTTCATTTATTACGCAGCGGACTTTGTGGACTTCGGCAGCAGTACAGCAGTTAGCATGCTCCACGAAACAGCCACATTAGCACGAAGCTAAGCTAACGTTTTCCCAAACAATCCCTCATTTTGGATTTTGCTAATGTTCCCCACCTGGTGAGCGCTGTGTCAGCACTCAGACATCACAGTGTGCACTGCCAGGTTGCATTGACAAGTAGTGTTGGCTAGATGACATGAGATCAGTATTAAATACCCGGTTGTGTGTTGACAAGTTGTCTGTGGTTGTCTCACGTGTCCTCTTCCCACCACAGCAGCGGATGGCCCCCACGGCACCTGTCCTGGGACCTACATGAGAAGAGGGACACCAATCTGAGCCTCTGAATGAGTAATGAACCTAAACCCCTTCTGGAGCATGTCTGCCAACACAAGTCGTAAGGTGAAGTCAATAAACACATTGAACCACAGTGTGTTTTAACACTCAGCTCTTTGTGTGGGGAAGCAAGAGACACCAACCAAAAGTAAAGACACAGAATAACTAAGCGCTTGTTTAAGATCTCAGTGCAAGTCTGTGGACTGTCTGTGCCGAACATAAAAGCTTTTTCAAAGTCTTGACAACAGCTGGTATTCTTTTGCCAGGAATCTGGGTTAACTGGATGGGTAAACTCAAGTTGAGGGAGGAGTCGCCTACTAAATTCTCTCTTGGGATTGGCTTATTTTGTCAAATCAAGTATAAATGTATGCCTGAAAATGGCAAATAACTTCCTTATCTTAGAATAGTATTAAGTGTTACTTGTGTCAGGAGCTTATTACTGTTGGCTTTTACTAGACTGAATTTCCACCGACAAAGGGGAGGGGAACTAAATTATAGCATGCTGGTGCAACCCTGGTGAGGTAGGAGGAGACGGAGCTTAGTCAGAGAAACACTTCAGAAACAGTCTGACTTCAGTGAGATCTGCTCAGAGATCGGCGCTCTATTCGCTGCGAGCATTCCTGGCATATTTGTCGCAGTGTTCATCCTCAGCAGTGCCCGTCACGGCTCCCCGATGCATTGCTGGCGTCCTGCTGCTGCTGTGTGCTCGGTGTGTACACTGACGCTGGGGTGTAACTACTCAGATTGCATCATTAAGATGCAATGATGGCTGCACCTGAAAGTGCCTGCTGTTGTCTACACTCTGCTTCCTGATGAGCTGCAAACCAGATGGTCAGTGTAACCAGAGAAGTTGGTCACAGATACAGTCACCACTCTGGGCCGCCGGTCTACACTTACACCGCACATAATGGCTCAACCAGTAGCCTTCTCTCTTCCCCTCTCAAGGATTTCTGACGGCCTGATTTTCACACAAGTAGGCTTTTTTTTTTTTACAGCTGACATGGTGATATTCATGCTGTTTTTGCTCCACTAAACAGCAGAGACCTGACAACGAGGAACAGAGCGGGCACGGGGAGCAGAGAGCCAGCCCAGCCCGGCTGCCCTTTGGCAAAAAGCAGCTTCCACCCATTCCTAAGAATGCAGCCCCCATCACCAAGCCTGCATCGACGGGCGCCCCGGCCCAGTCAGCCAACGGCACACATGCCTCCTATGGCCCCTTCTACCTGGAGTACTCTCTTCTGGCTGAGTTGTAAGTATTAGGCCAGTATCACAATTATAGAGTATTTTTCTTGGCACCTAAATTGTCTATCTAAGTTTTATACTTGATGTTGGTGTTAAAATGTTTGTCTTCATTTTGTATTGATCTAACTTCTGCAGCACACTGGTGATTAAGCAGAAACTCCCTGGAATTTATGTCCAGCCGTCCTACAAATCAGCACTAAGTAAGGATCCTCTTTTTTTAAGTCCATACATGTTTGATGTATCCACATATAAAACCTGAACTGACCTCGTGTCTCCTGCTGTTTAGTGTGGTTTGGGGTCATATTCATCAGACACGGCTTGTACCAGGATGGAGTCTTCAAATTCACCGTGTACATCCCAGATAACTATCCAGATGGAGATTGTCCTGTAAGTAGACTATACTCATGCAACGAGTTTTGGATTTTGAGGTGTATTTTCTAGCATGCATCCAGTCACACAGTATTTCTGCTGGCAGTAAGGTCGTGGTTCTTCATTTTGTTTTTATCTCCCCAGGTCAGGAAAGGTTTAGGAAAAAAGATGTTTATCATGGAATATGTGGGAATGTGTTCAGAGTCCTATTTTAAACTGCTGAATTACACATTTGTTTTAGGAGAATGTGTCTATGGATTAAAAAAAGTAGGACTCATGATGAGCAACTGTTGATCGTGCTTAATTTCAGAAATTAGTCTTCGACATGCCCGTCTTCCACCCTCTCGTTGACCCGGTGTCTGGAGAGCTCGATGTCAGGAGAGCTTTCACCAAATGGAGGTATTCTCTCTGCTGAATTAGCCGTCCTGTGTAAACCACGTGATTCATTTTGTGCACTAAGTATAAAGAAAATATAAAGTCTTTAGTTTTCTTACACTCATTCTGTTGAAGGTTCAGAGATGTTGAAGTTGAACATGTGGTGAACGTGTTATCTTGTGCTCTCGCAGACGGAATCACAACCACATCTGGCAAGTCCTGATGTACGCACGCACGATTTTCTACAAGATCAACACCACGGAGCCCCTGAACCCTGAGGCCGCGGTGCTGTGAGTGGCTCAGCCTCCTCTCAGTAGATCTGATCTTAAATATGGAGAGCAGCCAAGTGACCCCTTCCCTCTAACGCTGAGTGATGCTGCCAAAGAATAAGAATATTTCCTCAAACATGTTTCTGTTGTTGAGCTTTTTTCAACAATCTCAAATGAAACAAGTTACTGAGCCTTTAATAAGCTTCACCCACTATTACTTATGAGTGTTGATATTTCAACTATAATATTAATTAGATGGAAACATCATTTATTATTGCTTCTACCATTTTGGAGAGCTCCAGAGGTTCGGATGTGTTCATGAAGTGTTTCTGTCCTTTCAGGTATGAGAAGGATGTTCATTTGTTCAAAAGCAAAGTGGTGGACAGTGTAAAACTATGCAACAGTCATCTTTTTGACCAGCCCAAGATAGAGGATCCCTACGCAATAAGGTTGGTGAACCGTTCCTCAGCCGCCACTGCTCGGACACATGACCTGTAATCCTCTGTGTGTGTGTGTGTGTGTGTGAAGAGCTGAAGCCTCTCCCTTACTCTGTTTCTCCACTCATAGCTTTTCTCCCTGGAACCCAGCTGTTCACGAGGAAGCAAAAGAGCGGATGTTCACGTACAAAGTAAGTTTTACAACAACCTAAGCTTACCATCAGTGTGTGTAGTCTTCAGTCGTCTTCCTGGACTCTGCAACACACATTCAATAAGACAAAACTGTAAGAGGTGTCCATATGAACATGTGTAGAAGAAACTACATGCTGCCACACGCCAGATTGCTTTTAACTGCAGTAGTTCAGGTCTCTCATAAACCTTCCCTTCCTGAGTGCCTCAGTGACCATAGTTACCAGCAGCTAGTCATGCTGGTCTACATTGTGGTGGCTCTATACATCACACATCTGTTCTAGGTTTGTGACCTGATCGCCTTTAGAACCCTTTAGGTGGAGCTACAGACGGAGGAACATCCTCTAATGCCTGGTGGAGTGCCAGGAGTGCAGTCTGCTGACCCCCCCCCACAGTTAAAGCCCCGAGGGTTTGGTCAGATCGGAGCGTGAGCTGTGATTGGTCGAGCTCTTCCTGTTTTCTAACTGCTGACTTGCCTTTGTTGCTGTAGAGACGGCCCGAGGATCACCACAAGGGGACGCATGTGTCGGGGTTGTCCTGGGTGAAGCCAGGATCGACGCAGCCCTTCAGCAAAGATGACAGCCCCCCCCAGAGCTGAACCCGCAGTACCACTCAGCAGCCACTAGAGGGAGGCACACGCCCCACCGCTGGCTCGCCTCAGCTGTTTATGTGAACTGGATCCTTTAAAGAGTGGAGAGGACTTTCTATTGAATCTCCACGTTATTGCTCAGCTTTAAAAGCTTTGTAGGCGTCTCCTGGCACAGCTTTAGAATAAGGAAACAAAGCGTGTATCATATGTAAACAGACCGTGACAAATGGATGTCGACATCATTCAGGCTGTGATGCAGTCAAAGAGCTTTCTCATTTAGATTTTTGGATCCATGCACACGTCGGGCTTTAAGCTGATAAAATGTTCTGTCCCACAAGGAGCCGAACGGTGTGAGCAAAGCAGTCTGCGCCCACACGGCGTGCACAGTGGATCACATGATCTACACCACCACGCGCTGAGATTGGCTCAGGACTGTTTGTCAGACAGCTGTGTGAATGAAACACCCCCATCACCGCGGCCCGTCACCCACTCCAATCGGCACCAACTGTTTTATTTTTGTTTCTTATTGGACAATGATTTCTTCTGTTCCGCTGTGTAAACTGTTGTCTTACATAGTTCCTAATATATATTTAAAGGGGGGCAGGCAGGTCTGGTTTTAATGAGGCTAAATAAGTGAGCTCATGTGTTTTATTTTGTCTGATTTTAAATAACTTTGAATGTTTTTATGTACCATCGGTTATTAAAGGTTTGACGTGGTAACAACGGATGCTGTGCTAAGCTTTGACTTTAAGAGACGTGTCTGCATCAATGCTTGGATTTCTTTTTCTTTTTCTTTTAAGTGAATGTTTTGGGTTTTCTCGGCTTTCTTTCCATGAGGTTACAGCAGGATTCTCCTATAGGTCTGAAGGAAAATCAGACGTATTTTTAAGAAGGTTAAATAGTTACTAACTAGTTCCTGAGCAGCACCAAAAGGAGTTTGGTCCAGCGTCCTGTTGTGTCCGACTGAGACGTCTGCCTCTGTAAAGTAATGTTTCCAGCCCACTTTCATTATGCAAATGTTGTCAAACAAAGGATGTAGAAACGGTTTTTAACGTGTGGAAACCCCAGAAGGACGTGACTCAGCTGATAGATGTATTTATAGCTGCTGTGGAGGGCGACACAACCTCCACGTTCTTCACTCGCTGTCATTCGGGCCGTCGGCGTCATCACACGTGGGAGTTCTCATGTGTTCTACATGGACCTGTTGCTCCAGACGATCCTGCAAAGGTGACATGAGATTCAAATGCTGTTCTCTGAAATCAATAAAACGATCAAAAAACTGTGCCAGGAGTGGATTTCTTTTGTTTACACAGATGAAATAGTCAGCTCGGACTATTAAAGTATGATTTTAGGGAAGTTTCACTGGAGCATCTGTGAATCAGTATCTGAGGTCACTACCGTCAGTCATGTTATTCCTCATTCACCTCCTCTAAAGATAACTGCTAATCAAGTGCATTTTCTGCTGGTCCTTTATTCTAATAATGTTAATCTATCAATTAAGGTGTCCCTACAGAATACCTGACCTCAGGACAGTACAGTTTAACAGTCGTTTGCCTTTGTGCCTTAGTGTGACAACAGTTCTGTCTAAATCAAGGTTGGTATGGTTCACTAAAAACTAAACTAAAAAACAGGTGTGAAAGAACATTATATTACTGAAATACAAATTTAAAAGAAAAGAAAAAACTAAAGTAAAATAAAAACTGAGGGAACACTTTAGTTTGAGTCTTTGTCAGCTTCACTAACTCTGAATCACCTGACACATACATACCCCCCAGGTAAGAAGTAACATCACCTTACAGGACTTAGGCCCCTCCTGCCTCTCATCCAGCTCTTTCTTATAATAAACATTTTAAACTATTTTTCTCACATTCTGTTGTTAATATCTTCTATACTTTTCACTTCTCTATTATTTATGATGAACCATCAACCTGTAAAACCCTGAAGCTGATTCAAACATGAAACAGTCAGAGCTCAGGTGAAGCCTGCAGACCCCCTGAAGACCCCCTGAGGACCCCCTGAGCTGAACCAGGCCGGGCAGCAGCCCCACGCGGCGGGCCGGTGTGCGTGTCGGCGGCCGGCCGGCAGAGGTCGCCGTGCCCCCGCAGAGCGGAGCCTCTGTGCCGCGGCTGTCCCGTCTGCACCGAGCCGAGGCTCCGAAGAAAGGCCCCTCCTGATTGGCTCTGGCTCGAACGCGGCCATCTTATGCACTCTGTCAACACGGAGACTTTGCGGGTGGAAACACGGTCCAGGCAGCCGCGCTCCGGGGCTGGCTGGGGGGGACGCCGCTCCAGAAGCGCTCGTACCGGGGGAACCGGTTTTTAACTTCACTCCCGAGGGCGAAACTGTGGCGAACGGCCTGCGGACCAATCAGAGAGCGGGACACTGAAATGCAAATGCGGTGTTATCAGAGTCACGTCAGCAGCAGCGCAGAGCCGCTGGTCTCCAGCAGGAGTACAACTCACAACAGCCACAAGTTCGCCCAGAAAAACAGAGTCCGACACCGACGGCCGGAGCCGCGCCGGGGGCCTCTTCCAGGTAGGACGCCGCGCTCGGGTCGGGGGTTTTCTGGGAGGTGTTTGTGTCCGGGGGGGCCGCGCTTCACGGAGGGAAGGAGCTGTCAAATGTGTGACAGGCGGTGAGTGAGCCAGGCGGCGGGGCTCGGCTCAGCTGTGCGCCGACACACCGCCGCTCCGCGCGCCGGGCGGCACCGACGGCTCCTCAAACTTGTGCGCGCTAGTTTTCAGTAAGTTGGCGCAGAAAACGGCGGGTGTCCCCGAGCTTCCCCTCACTTTGAATGAGAAAGCGCGTGGCTACCAAAGTAGTCCTCCTCTTCCTCCCCCTCCTCCTCCTCCTCCTCCGGTCCTGCTCACGGTGGTCCTGAACTGACAGCGACCCTCCGGACTCACCTGGAGCCTCAGAGCCGGAGAGCATCACACTGGATGGTGGACACCATCACTGTCGACCCCTCCATCCACCTCCGCCCTCCCCATCCCCCTCCCCCTCCTCCTCCTCTTCGTCACGACAGCTCCTTGAGCCCTTTCAGAGTGGGGGGGTCGGCCAGGAGCACGTGTGGCCCGTCTCGTGCTGAAAATGTGTTGATCTTGTTAGTTGTGTTTGACACACCAGAGGAGATGAAGATGAAGATGAAGATGAAGATGAAGATGAAGATGAAGATGAGGAGCAGAGCCTGTGTCTGTCTCCAGACCAAAGCTGTGGAAACACATCCGGACCAGTGAGACCATGAGAGGAGTCTTCAGCTCACAGCAGCAGGACCAGGACTCAGGTCCGGTCCTCCAGGACTCTGGTCCTCCAGGACAGGACCAGACAGCAGGACAGGACCAGGCCCCCCCCCCCTCAGTGGCCCCTGGCCGGTGTGCCATCACTGACAGGACCAGCAGTTGTTGGTGCTCGCTAAGAGCTGCATGTGGCCAGACGGTGCTGACAGCGTCATGATGAAGGAGGAAACAGCTGGAAGGAGACAGAGGCCCCAGAGGGACCAGACTGGGGGGGGGGGGGCCGAGGCGTTGGCCTGCAGGCTCAGGGGCGCGCTGCTCTGAACACGACACAGATTAAATACAGATTTCATGAGGTGAACGGTGCCCGGTCACCTCCTGGTTCCTGGTGTACGTCCAGCTGGGATGGAGGCTGTGTGTGTGTGTGTGTGTGTGTGTGTGTGTGAGTGTGTGTGTGTGTGTGAGTGTGTGTGTGTGTGTGTGTGTGTGTGTCACCACCCAGAGATCACTTTCATTCCTGTTTCCACCAGCGAGGAGAAAAGAAGTCTTTAAAATGTTCAGAGCCCTGATGTCTACATTTCATGAATGTTTCTCATTGTTGTGGAAAGGTTCCTCCTTTTTTCATCACACTGGTGGAAACAGGCTTCGGTAGATGCTATCTTTACTATCTATCTGTCTGTCTATCTATCTGTCTGTCTGTCTATCTATCTATCTATCTATCCATCCATCCACCCTTCTACATGCTTCCTGTTTAGCTTGTTGACAGAGTGTGAGTCACATCGTCAGTGTGTTGCCTTTGAATGCAGCCATCCAGAGAAGCTTGAAGCGCTGACACGTGGGACCGTCACATTACACGACGGTCCCACGATCCCACGACAGGAAACGCAGCACCGGAGCGGACCTGAAGCACAAAGTGGGAGGAGGAAGGCTTCCCGTCTGTGCCCACACACTCTTATTGGGACCTGATGACGAAGACTGGCGCTCTATCCTGGTTAAAATGTTTAGTTTAAAAAGTCTGAAAGCGGGACAGGAGCGTGGAGGAGGAGGTGATGCAGCAGCAGGATCAGGGCTCTGGGGTTTTTTCTGCACAGACCAAACGTGCACATCTAGGCAGGCGTGGGTGTGACGGTTACCGTCGCCCTGTCGAGGGTTTACCCCACCTCACGCTCAGTAGGTGCTTTCGGACCAAACGTTTCTGGGGACTCCCTGAGAGGAAATGCCCGGTGGGGAGCTCCCCCTAGAACCACACACCCTCCAGGGCTTTTTTCCTGTTTGCATTCTCAGCGCCAACAGGAGCGCTGAAGTGATGTGAGCCAGTTGGTATAGCAACGTCACTTCTGCATGACATCCAACAACAACAGTCTGCTGCTGCATCTCCGAGCATCCACTCTGATGTGGGAGCCCAACAGGTCCCTCAGAACGGCACTGAGAGCACCACCAACACTCCCAGTTCTCCCAGTGTGACTCAGTCCAAAGGGAGGGGGCTCGTCCAGAGAATATGAAAGAGTTGCCTCAGTGTCAAAATGCTCAGTGGGAAAGACAAGTGACCTTAAAATTTACCTTAAAACAACGCGACCTACGTGTTGGAAAGTTGGCCGTTAGAATCCCATTTTAGTGGACCAGCTCAGGAGTGTGATGTTGGTACATTAACGGTGTGTCTGGGTGTGTTAAGCCACCCGTGTTAAATGAAACATGCTGTGGGAACTCTGTCCACCGTCACTGTGTTGTTTCTGTGCTCATAACCTGCTTCAGAAGGAGAAGAAGTCACCGTTACTGATTTATTTGGCCTGTGAACACAGATCCCACGCGCAGTAATTGATGCTGCCATAGTTATAAACAGAGAAAGTACACAGAATGGTACACAGACAATATCCCATATTTTCTAACCAGGTCTCAGCCTGACTGCCATTTGAAATAAATATCATCTCTACACCTTTAGACGCAGAAATGTCTGTGCTTTATGTGCCTGTGTGCATAGCTAGTCACCATATAATGACTGGCCTGGGTGAGCTTCTGTCATCTTCTGCAGGTCTGTGGTTGCAGAAAGCACACACACACACACACACACACACACACACACACATATATACCACAGTCTCAAAGGACCTCATCTGCTCGTGTCCCTAGCTGTTGAAACTCTATCAGCTGTCTGCACCTCCCACATACTCTGCCGGCAGTCGCAGGGCAGGCAGCTTCAGTAGTTGTGGGGGTGGGGGGAGGTTGAAGTGCGTTTGTGTGTGTGTGTGTGTGTGTGTGTGTGTGTGTGTGTGTGTGAGAAAGGGGAGGGTGTACAGGAAGAGGCACCTGCTGATGGCTGGCAGTTGGTTTGCACCAGCTGCTTTGCAGCACACATGAAAGGCAGTGCTGCTGATAGATGACTGACGGTACCAAATTTCTCCTAGACCCCCCTGACCCAGCCGCTACCCGCCAACTGGAAGCTTTTCTGGCGCTGCACGGGCATTCGTGCACTTCTACCTGCCAGCCAGCATGCATCAGTGACGAGCAAAGGGCTGATAAAAATAGGCATGTTGGGAAAATAATGTACTCGATAAGTTGTCACATCAGACTGAAAATGATTAATTTTCAGTGTGTTTGTGTGCGGTAGGGTTTCCGCTGCTTTTTATTTGTTTGCAAACTGTGATCTGATGTTCATCTCGACCTTATATAACTCGGCGAGAACACGCAGCCTTCGTCTTCTCGTGTTAGTGATGTATTTTAATGTTTCTCTCCCTCTGTTTTTGGACAGGGACTCGACGTAATGGACATGCTGTAGCCCTGTAGACAGCGAGGCTCGTTGGGACCAGCGCGGATCCGGTGGAGCTCCAAAGGTTCCGGTTATCCTCCAGGCTCTGCCATGGACTTCTTTAATGATCCCAACCTCTTCGTTGGGGGTTTGGAAGGGCTGGACGAGGATGGCTTCCCCTCGGCGCCGTCACTTGTTGATGAGCTCAACCTTAGTGCTGACTTTGAGCCCCTCCAAGTGGAGCCTCTCGGCCCAGGGAAGCACCAAGACCTGATGCCGCCAGTTTCTAGCCACCAAGCCATGCCCACGTACGGTGAGCAGATGGGTCACTACATCGGCATGAAGGCACAGAACCCTATGGGGCAGCCATTTTCTGGTGCTGGGGGAGGTTCAGGTGGCGGAGGCGGTGGCATGATTGCTGACCAACACGGCCAGTACCACAGTGCTGCCATGAGCCAAGTACCTCAGTCCAATGGGCTCTTCTGTAACAGCAGCAGCCCGATGTGGGGCAACCAGGAGCAGAACGGGAATATGTACCACCCCTTGTCTCAACAGCAGCAACATCAGCACCCACAGCTTTGTCATCAGCAGCAGCAGCAGCAACTGCACAACCAGCAACTTCATGTCAGACAGCAGCCAACACAGCAGCAACACCACCACCCGAGTCACCACCACCATCAGCAGGAGCAGCAGCACAGACTGCGCCAGCAGCAGCTGCAGCAGCAGAGTCATCAGCAGCAGCTGCTAAACCAACACCAGCACCAACAAATGAACACACAGACCATGTCCCTGCAGCAGCAGCATCATCATAACTTCTCCTTTCACCAGGGGGGTCAGCCTCAGAGCCAACAGCAGGTTCACCACCCACCGCAGCAGGTCCAGCACCAGCTGCCCGTCGGAGGGCCGAGGTTTCATTCGAGGGCTCTGCCCAGCAAGGCTTATGTGGACGGCCAGAACGTGTCTCTGAGCGAGTCGTGCCTACAGCCGCAGCCGCAGCAGGGTAGCTACCAGCTGACCAGGGGAGGTCAAGCCTTCTCTGGGTCAGGACCAGAGGACCCCAACCTGCCCTTCCCCATGCATTCAGCCTCTATGGTTCACTCCCTGCCCACATGCTCCGTCACGTCTGCTGCTGCCTACCATCCGGCTCAGTACCCTGCCTACCCCGGAGAGCCAGAAATACCCTCACTCAGTCAGCAGCCCTCTTTGTCCTCAGCCGCCGCGCCGAGGCCGGCCACCACCACTGAGCCCCTCACTTCTGCAGTGCCTGAGCTCTCGGGGACAGCGTGTCAGTTTCCATCCACAGCTGTTATGAGTCAGCAGCACACCAGGGCCTCTGTCAGCCAGGCACAGGAATGTCCTTTCCGGGCACTGCGTTGTTCTGGAGAAACCCAGGGAAACCACAAGTCAGCTGAGATGTTTGGTGACTCTATGAGCTGCTACCCCAGCATGGCCGGCCAGCTGCCCTCTGAGCAGCCTCCGAGCTGCGGGGCCATCAACACTAATGGATACCAGGCACTGGGAGACACTCTCCTGCCAACGGGGGCTCAGGATGGAGACTTGGAAGGCCTGGAGCCTCCAGACCTGCTGCCTGACCTACTGCCCCAGCTGGAGGCTGCTCTCAGCCAACATGACGAATCCAACTGTTCCTGGGCCGAATCCAGCCAGGAGAGGGGACGTGAGACCAGGAAACACCCACCTGTGGAGTTCAAGGAAGAGAAGGTAATGCAGTGTTAACAAAAGGAGGAAGGAGTTTTCATTTTTTGGTTCTTTTATGGAGTGTTTCTTCTGTCTAAAGCATGTGTTTGATTGGAGGCACATGTGAGGCAGTGAATAATGTAATATTCACTGTCTGTCTGTCCTCTAACCCCGTTTCTTCAGCGTCAGGTTGATGAGGGGACTTGGAGGGAGTTTGATAAGTTGACATTATTAATTGAAGACGTTAGATATTACATTTGCATGCGTATCTGCTTTGCTAACAGAGAACACGTCTTTGCTGACATTAAGCCCATTTTTTTGTTAGTGTAGCACGCAGTCATGTAATGTTTAACTAACCCCAGTCACTAACCAGATAGAGCATGAGCCTGTCTAGCAGGGAACCTGCAATCAGAGGTGGAGAGGGGGGAGGCGGAGAGGCAGTAACCTGGTCCACCTGAAAGCCTCGTAGAAATGATAATGGTCTGTCCGGCCTGTTCTGTCTGTCTGCCCAGAGCGCCGACAGCAGGTCAGGCCTGATTAGGCTAAGAGTGGCAGGAGTGTCTTCAGGACTTAGCTGTAAGCATACTTAGGGCTATATCAAGATGTGGGTCAGGGCAAGCCAGAGGCACTTGCACACTGCCTCGCTGGAGTGTGGGGGAGGTTGCACGCTGTTGTGGTAGCTGCCACAGTGTGTGTGTGTGTGTGTGTGTGTGTGTGTGTTTAGTGCGTGTGCACATGTGAGAGAGCAGGCAGGAAGAAAAGAGTGTGGTGGAGGAGAGTGGTTAGCACTTGGGGGAGGGGGCTTGGGAGATGGGGAGGGCAGTGGCTCATGGAAAAAGAAGGAGAGCTTAGGAAAGAAAGGGAGAGAAAGAGACAGAGAGGAAGAGATGAGAGGGAGAGGAGAGGAGAGGCGGAGGGGGAGGCTGGGAGAATGCATTAGCTGGCTGTAACAGGCTTCAGGCGGTTCCTGGACCTCGGTTGGCGAGTAACTCAGCAGCATCCACACAGCCTCCTGACCCACGAGTGACACATGACCAGCAGCTACAGCAACAGACGCTGTATCCTGGCGTGCACACATAAAGAATCAGCAGTGTTGTTGCAAAAATAATACGCTGGACCAACAGTCAGAGATATTTGGTGGAGGGCAGCAGAAACAAACGAGCTAAACCAGAATAAAATGAGCACTTGTGTTTTTGACGAGGCCGACGGTGTCTCTCTTCGCCACAGAAGTGGGGTTTGACCTTATCTACCAACCCCACCTTCTGCTATCTGTGGTGAGCATGTGAATGATTACAGCTTTACTCTAACAGTTTGACTGAACACTGTCAGAGGCAGCAGACCCACTGTGTCCCCCCCCCACACTTCTAAACCAAACCCAAAACACAGCCCGTGTGTTGAGTGCTGCCTCAGCCGCCCCCCAGCAGGCAGCGGGGGCACCGGAGCCGGTGGTCTGTCTCACCAGAGCTCATCCGCACGGCCCGTTTGGCCATCTGCAGAGGTCCTCGATTGAAACAGGGCCATGAACAGCCAGGGCGGTACGAACCAGCCCCTCCCTGTCTGTGTCAACATCCAGCCCCGTGTTGATGCTTACAGGCTGACTGTGCTATTCATGTGCACTGATGTGTGAAGAGCCTGCTGATAGTGTGTTTGCTGAACAGGCAAGGCATCGGGGGATAGCTGTCCGCTCTTCACTCCCCCGCAGTGAATGTGGCTAATTAGGATTTCCAATGGTCGTACTGGTCAGCTGCAGTTGTCACGAGCACCAGGCCTTCAGGATTGAATGGCCGTCCCAGGCTGCCATCTTCAAAGGTCACATTTAGTGAAAACCAACGGGTCACAATCCAGATGTGTGCAGAACTCTAGTCCGTCCCATGAATCATCTCAGGAGCATCTTTGGACCGCCGGGGTTTGGGCGGTGGTGCTGACGTGTCCTCATGTGAGCGACCAGCCAGCGGTCAGTGTGTCCGCTGTGTGAGGGGGCAGATAATATTAATGTACCGGCTGGAGGAGTGGGACACCTTTTTGGCTGGGGAAGGGTCAATATTCATCACATACTTAAATAGTCATTAAATTCTGAAAAACTGAGCAGTTCATAAAACAATTGTCATGTTTTAAAAATCTATTTTCAGGCCTGTGCACAGACGTGGATCAGGTCTCTGTAGAGACGTGGTTCAGTAAACACGTTTACATCGTCTGTACAGTAAATGGTTTCTCAGTTGGAGTCCCAGAAAATCTACTACTTCATCCTACAGTATTACTTGTTGTAATATTTATCACCCACCTGCTGGTTAAGGATTCCCTGGAAACATAGATGGAGAGTCTGATTAGTCTAATTCGAGGTCCATTTTCACTGGCAGACTTCCTTATGTTCTACTCCTGATCACAGCCCATACTGTGGATTTAATTGAGTTATATATGGCTACAAACTAAGCTGAGCCCCAAAGGCAAAAGTGAAACTGTTTTTTCTTCATTGGGCGGCAGCAGCAGCAGCAGCAGCACATTAAAACCACCGTGCTGGTGTCAGTCCTGCCCTTTGGTACCTCAGGAGCATCACTCACTGTGTTCAACAGCACTGCAGCAGCCTGGTGACTCTAAAACCTGGGACAGCGCTCCTGAATGCCTCCTTCATTAGTTGTGGAAGCAGGTGATTTGCTGCTGCAGATAAATAAATCAGAAAACAGGGAGCCTGAAACATTAGTAGACGTCAGTGAGGCTGACTCTCTCCTGTCAGGTGCTTCCTGTGTGACGTCACCGGCCTCACTGCACTTTAACCTCCGCTGGGAAGTTTGTGCCCTGTTCTTTCATCAGACCTGAGGCTTCAGACCCCCCCATCCTACCCCCCAGCGGTGACACAGAGCAGGTGCCCCCCCAAGATTTATTATCTGGGTATGGCTGCTCCTGTCTACCCTACCATGGCCCCTGAGCTGTGTCGCGAGTAAGCAACTTAGGCTGTGTGTGTGTGTGTGTGTGCGTGTGTGTGTGTGCGTGTGTGTGTGTGTGTGTGTGTGTGTGTGTGACATGCTAGCTTTGTTGCTTCCTGACCTCTCTGAGGTTTATATAACTCCCAGCCAACCAGCCAACCAGACTGGGCAGGCAATGCCATAATCAGCCCTGAAACTTGACACCGTGCATCACCCCAGCACTCACCCCACCACCCACATGCAGCACACACACACACACACACACACACACACACACACACACACGCATGCATGCACACACACACCCCTGGGAAACCTGCTGCTTCAGTGGCCACATGGTGATAGGCTGTCTCATTCACACACATTCTCCCTCCCTCTCTCTCTCTCTCTCTCCCCCTCCCTCCCCCTCTCTCTCTCTCTGACTGTTTGCATCCGGCCTCATCGGCCTTTCGGTTTGGAGGCCTGCCAGAGATGGGTGGGGGCGGGGGCTAGCTGAGGGTCAGAGGTAAACAGGAAGTCAGGCGGTCTTTGCTGTGGGCGGAAGGGGAGGAGCGGAGGCGGCGGGGGAGGAGCTGGGGGGGAGGAGGGAGTTGTACTTGGACCGAGTGTGTCGGGAGCATGTGGGAACGCTGCCAGCCCAGACTGCACAGTAGGTCTGAATTTAAAGTGTGCTCTTCTGCTCGGCTTTTCTTGCTTCTCTCTCGCCTCCTCCTCCAGGGATTAAATGGCTTTGAATATTTCTCGGGCTGATGGATGTGTGAATGTTTGCTCAGCGGTCAAATGTGGAGCTTCTTCCCTCTGTGTGTGTGTGTGTGTGTGTGTGTGTGTGTGTGTGACTGGAATGCAGTTTTTTGGTTGTGACGTGAGGCAACCTCCTTGAACTTGTGTTAACCTCTGACTGGTGGGGGTGGGGGGGGACCGGGGCGGCTGGACTGTCACAGAGGGAATGAGAAAGACTGGAGGCTCTATGGAGGCATGAAAAAGTTGTAAATTAGCCTCAGTGTTGGGTGCAAGACAGGAAATTAGAAAAGGCATGAAGGCTAATGACCCCTTTGCCCTTGTGTGTACAACTGACACTGTCTTATGTTCAGGGGGGGGGGCTGTCTGAGAAAGTCTAGAAGGAAACCTTTAAATATCAAGTAAAGCCTGACTGAAGCTAACTGGAGCGACGCTGGTTAAAGTTAGCCTGTCCCACTGATCCATGACTTTCTTCACCACAGTTTGACTTTGACTGAACGTAATGTCGGTCACGCTGTCCGCGGAGACGGCAGTCTGCTCATTGGTTACTGATTTGTAGGTTCAGCAAACAGGTTTGTCAGTAGGAAGTCATCAGGGAGTTGCCATGGACGCCCGTGTTGTAAGTGGAGACTTTGTTTATTGGGAGTCACGCTTCTATTTACAACTTAGTTTCTGTTGACAGAGCAGTTGTCTCACCCAAAACGCCGTCAGCGTCTTTCTGTGATGATGATTTTATTGGAGACGACACAGGCAGAGCAGGATTGTAGCGGGTAGCTTTAAACCACCAGATCAGATCATCAGTTTGAACGTGTGTGAAGAGAAAATAAAGTAAAACTGAGCGTCGTCATCACATCTTAGTGGAGCTGAGGCTTTGGTGAAGGCCCCCCAGGTCTCCCTCTCTGGATGATCTTGATTCATAGACCCTGTGTTTCTGTGAGGGAAGTGTCCCACTGTAGGACCCACACTTTATGCTCCTGTGGAAAGTATTCCAGTTTTCTAAACCTGTTCGTCATCAGTCTGTCATCAGCAGCGTGCAGTGCGTTGAGCTACAGCTCCGCCACGCCGGCTCAGCAGGGTGCATTTCTAAACCAACAAAATGTTGGCGGTAGAGGTTCAGAAGAGACTCATTGACAGATTTTATTGGACGGCCGTTAAGGATGTTTCAATCCACTAGTTTCACCAAAGTGGTTCCATTTCTTGCAAATGAGTGTGTGTTTTTATTCTTGAGAAATCTAGACATGAGGGTCACACAGCAGCCATTCGAGTGTCGGGCTTCACACGCTGAGTACCTCCACTTCACTGAGGGGGATTACTGATTAAAACATCTGAACGGTTATTTGTAATAAAAATTTTATTTAGCTGTTTAACGTTGGCACCCTCGGGGACAAAGTGCTTATGAGTGCCTACGGATTTTTTATGTTTTTCATAAATGTTTTAACCACATATTTAACAAGTAGAACTTACAAGGGTGTACATTATATATTAATTATTGTGTGGTGTCAGGAAACCGATGCAATCATCTCAGACGGAGATACGACACGACGGCTGATCCAAATTATCCACAAGATGTGCCCCGTGCACCGCTGCTCACAGGTTACGTTTGACCGTGTTTTCTACTTAGTGTCTGAAATTAAATCAAGGAACTGCCAGCCAGTTAGTTACTGCCAGTAAAAATAACTCCTCCATTAACATACAGCTGAAAATAGGACATTTTAATTGAGATTTAATCTTAATTGAATCAGCTTTGAATCAAAGTCTGATTTTAAAAAATGCTGTTTTTGTGTCGGATTGAATCAAATCATCTAAAAGGGGCAAAACTGATGAGGGAAGATTATTTTTCAGGGTGTGAAGAAAAGCCGGGATCAAACATCACCAAGGATAAACTGTTACTGTCTGTAATTATCAGGGGATGTTGATAAGGTGCCGTGCCCACACGGGGCTGTGACAGCCACCGAAAAACACATTTTTTCTGCTGCTTCATTTATTGATTGCTGTCAGGCTCTTGTGATGATTTCACATTCAACCTAAAATCCTCTAAAATAAGCTCCAGACGCTGCCTTTAAGCACAGTTTTCTGCTTTCGTGAACAGCATTAACTCGTCTGTGTTTGTCATCACGCTGCTGTTTGTCTGCTCTGTCTCACAGCCGGTCGCTCTGACTGTCACCGCGATGGCCGTACTCAATATTTACTGTCCCAGCGGGATGAACTGCAGCAGCTGAAGGACGGTGAAACAGTCCAGTCCACCTGTGACAGCCCTCTGTCTCAGATCACCAAACAATCACACCCAGGATGACACAGGAAGGGGAGCAGAGGCCAGAGCAGCCTGCTTTGATCACTTTCACCTTGAGAATAAATTCAAAGAGGCAAATGATGAACGCTGTAGTTTAGTAGCTTTGGTGTGTCTATGTTACCGGCAGCGCTCCACCTCTGCACGCCTCTGATCCCGGTCTGAAAGCAGGATCCAGGTGATCCTGTTCAGTGCTGTCTCTGCTTCGGTGGCAGAAAGCCCTCGTTTCTGGCCCGTGCTGCTCCAGCAGAGATTCACTGCAGACACCTGTCTCACACCGAGCAGGAGGTGGAAATCAGAGCCGGGGGTGGGATGGGAGGGGGGGGAGGTCCTTTCTCCATCACATCGTGCAGGCTGCAGGTTGACTACACACCCGCTCTGCCTCTGTGTGTGTTCTTTTTTTTTTTCGCAGGCTCTGGCCCTGCTCTCACTCTGCACTGCTTCAATAATGAAGGAGTTGTAAAGGTCTGGCAGTAAGCCCCCCCCCCCCTCGCTGAGCTCCCCTCAGCCTCATCCCTCCCTCCCTCCCCCCTCTCGCTCTCTCCCATCCTAAGGGACCTCCTCTGAGCTCTGCTCTTCAGCGTGCACCGATGTTCCCATTAATGAATGGCATCATCCGCTTGCTTGTTTTGCACAGTTCAGCTTCACTTCCCTGCCTGGTGTCTGACCTGCTGAGCCATCTCTGATGCAGGGAGCGCCGCGTCATTACTCAGAACCCCCACAGTTACAGAGCAGCCGCCGTTTTGTTTGGGACACAGCGTGTACAGTACACGCAAACCTTGAGCTCCTCTATATGCACAACACATTGAACCCTTCTGGGGCAGATGAATGATGCAGCACCTGCCAAACGCTCACTTCTTTAGAGGCCACCTGTGCTGCTTTCAAGTGCACGGCACTGGGAGAAGAGTCTCACTTCAAAGGATCAGTCAGATTCTGTTCGCTAACTCAGATCTCTGATCAGATTCAGATTTCTGAATGAGGAGACCTCACGTGTAGTTGGAAGCATAGTTCCACCTTATTACAGCATGGATCTTATTTCCACGGGCTGCGTCGTAGAGACCTCCATCTCGGTCCACAGGCCCGTGTTCCTGCTGACCTCCTGTCTGCGCTCCAGCTTTGGACTGTGGCCGACCTTAAAGGTGCAGCAGCATTTGGTTTTATCACCAAATTAGGTGGTTAGCTTAATCTGCCTGTACTGTTGGCTTTTAGAACCTGTTTGATCAGACCACGAGCTCGGGTTTCTTGTCCCGTCTGACCTCGTTGCTGCTGTATTTCAAGGTTTTTAAAGCCCTTGGTGTCTCCAGTGTTGGCGTCGCTGATAGAAACGATGGCCGATCGATTCGATCTACTTATTACAAACTAGAAGTACTGTAAAGGTTTGTGAAACCTCCAGTCAGCCCTCCTCTCTGTGAGGCAGCTGCTGCTGCTCCGGAGCAATTCAACAAATGTTGTCGGGGTGAAAAGACACAAGTGTCAGTATGTGATAGCTTCACCACCACCTTGACTTGCTCTGATATTTTATTTAACAGGAAAGAGCTGCACAGAGTGGTGTGTGTGTGTGTGTGTGTGTGTGTGTGTGTGGACAGCAGAGGACCCTCAGTGTGTCAGATCTGGGAGTCAGCTGCTAATAGTGAAGGGTGTCCCTCTGTGGATGGACGGCCTCTTGCTTTCACTTTGGCTCATGTTCACGAGTGCCTGCACACAGCACAAGCCCTTAAAATATCACCTGAAATCTTGCTGAGCGGCCGCCCTCTGAGCTGACACTTGACGATGCAGGAAGGGCAGATGCCCTAGTTAGAATCACTGCCTGCTCCTCTCAGCCGCTGGGCCTGACGGACACAGAGCCAGGCTCAGGCTGCACTCAGCCCTCACACCGACGTCACAGCTGCTGTTTACGGGGGTCTGCGAGAAAACGAGCGTCACCGGGAAGCCGGACTGAACCTACACACAAATTAGACAGAAGGCACATTATCATCACAACCTGCTCCTTCCTTCTTTAACGTCCCCTCTGTGTGTTCTAGCAGTGAAATGCATTAAAACGTGGTGGTATTCTGAGTGCGATCTGACAGGCAGCTCTCAGAGAGGTGTTGGCTCCGTGCCTTCCTGCTCTCTCCTCACAGTCACCCCCTAGTGTTCGATGCTGTCATAGCCGGAACAACATGCTCTACCTGGAACACTTCTCGTGGGTCACAAGCCCTCTTTACCACCAAAACAGTGGCTCGTCTGAGCTGAAGCTGATTAAATAAGAGAGTCAGTAAGCTGACTCTGTAATAAGGGCCGATAGGCTGGCTTTGTTTGGGGGGATGGGGGGGACGTGCCCGTTACAGCCGGACTGCTTAGATAGCTGTATCCAGAGCACTGCTTACTGTATGGGCACAGAAGGAGTCTGCTGTAAGTGTGTGTGTGTGTGGTTTGTCTTTGTGATTAGAGCTGAAACAATCAGTCTATTAACAGATTAGCTGAGTAGTTGACAATGAAAACAGTCGGTAGTTGCAGCTCTATTTGTGATTATTTGTGTGTGTGTTTAACCATGAATGTCTCCTAGAGAGGCACACACACACACACACACACACACACACACACACACACACACACACACACACACACACACACACACACACACACACACACACACACACACACACACACATACACACACACACACACAGACAGAGTCCTGGCCGTGCTGTCTGATAACCGTGTTGACCTCAGGGAGAATCCTAAACCCTGACGGTCTGTATCAGACTGTATGGCCGCTGGCCAGCAGTGGTGTGGGGGAGGATGGTGACAAAGGTTTGCTGCTGCATGAATTAAGGCCAGATCCTGCTAAAAACCACCACTGGGTCCTGGGTCACAGACCAGGATAAATGGATGCAAGACGAGCATGAACACATAAGTCAGAGGATTCCTTCAGATGACGCCTCAGAGCTCGAGCACACTGTTTTCTGTTGTGAGCTTGTGGTCCTCCTCCGTGTGCGGTTCATCGCGGGGCCTCGCTCTGGTAATAATGCTGTGTTAGACTGTGAGCAGCTTCTCCAGAGGGCACCGTGCTCGGCCCCGCTACTGTTACTCTTGGCCCCGGATAAAGGATCATTAATGCGTGGCGCTGTATTTAATTGGTTGAGGAAGCATTGCTGTGCATCATGTCCCCTTTCATTTATCAACCCTGCCGCTGCCTCACACTCTGCCGTGGCTGCGTTCTGGCCTGTGGCCGTGGGCCTAATTAGCAGGGCCTAATCCTTTTTTTTTCTTCTTTCACACCTAGTCTTAAGAGTGCACTCCGCGTTTCATCTTCACAGAGCCATAGGTACGAGATCCGGTGATGAGGCGTCTGTGAGAAACGCTAAAGGCCAAGTAAAGCCTATTCTTAGCAAACAGCTCTCTCTAGGAAACGTGAAAAGGGAGATAAGGATCAGCCGAGGTTGGAGGTGAAGCAGACAGCATTCCTCTCCAATATGTCCGACAGCATCCAGAGAACATGTATATAAGCACAGCTTTCTGACGTGAGGACTGATCAGCCTGGATGGACGCAGCATCCAGACAGTCACAGATAAGATAAATGATTCTTCAGCTCTCTCTCTCTCTCTTTCTTCGTCTCTCCTCATTTGATTTGCTAATCAGCTGGTAGTCACTGTTGGAGATCCTAGTCAATTAATTGATGAGTTAAATGATAGAAAATCAGTTGGCGACAACAATCATTCATGAGGATTTGCATAAATGATTAAGCACACTCTTTCATATCATTGTTAAATGAAAACCTTTAGGATTATTGGTGATCAAACTAAATGAGCAAGCTGAGGACATCTGCTCAACTCCTGTTGCCTCTTTAACACCTTCAGACCTTTTTCAGCTTCTGTCGCAGCGGGAAAGTCACTGGGAGTTACTGACCACAGGATCCGAGCCGTAATGTTGTCAGTTAAAAAGCTAAACTACTATTTACTACTATTACTATACCAAGCATAAAATAGATTTAAAAAAAAAAGGGTGAATGGTGTCAGACTGGATAAGATGATGTGACGGCCTGTTTGCCACAGCAGGGTCTGTGACCAGTGTTCAGCCAGCACTGTTACACACCTTAATGTGGAAGCAGAGCAGGTGAGGCACCGTGGACGATGCTGCCATTAACGCTGGGCAACATTATATTCCAGCTGGCTTCGGGTTTCATCCGTGTGTGTGTGTGTGTGTGTGTGTGTGTGTGTGTGTGTGTGTGTGTGTGTGTGTGTTCACTCTGAAGCTCCATCTTGTCATTTTCAGTCGTCAGCTCTCATTTCCCTAATGGTGAGTTAGCAGAGACTCTCACGGCGGTACAGGCAAGAAATGAGAGCAGTGGCGCACTAATACAGTCCCTCTGATGAGGAAGTAATGGAGTGTTCAGAGACAGACACCTGTGCCTCCACACACACACACACACACACACACACACACGAACACACTTCTTTTCACCAGCTCTGCTACTGCCCTCCCCTTCCTCTACTGCCCTCCCCTCCTCTTCCTCCTCCCTCCCTCATCTGTCCCTAAAGGAAGCCACTCCCCCTCACACAGAGCTGCCAGGCTCGTTTGCATATTAACTGTTTAGTTGCCAAGGAGCTGTGGCTGGCTGCCATGTGACCGTTGAAACGTGTTGTTGACTGTTATTTTCTCCTTTTTGTGCTCTCGTTTTGGACACAAACAAACCTTTGCAGTGAAGAAGAGTGTTTTATTGTCCCTAGCAGCTAGCGCTGGAGCTAAGAGCCTGTGTTTTTAATAAGGCGTCGTCTGACTCTCTAAATGTCGCCTGTTTTACACATCAAATAGTGTGTTTGCTGCAGCACTGATTTATTCAGACTGCATTTGGCAGCTGGTACATGTACTACTGTGTATTCCTCTGACAGACGCAGTAATGACGGACACACTTCTGTTTTCATTTTGCCCGTTTGTGTCACTGTAGTAGAGACTGTACAGGCCGAGCGTGTGTCGTCAAAGCCCCCCCAGGTGCTGCCGTTCCCTGCAGGCCATTATCTGACAGGAGATCTGTTTAGCTTGGACAGGACACTGTTGCTCTGCTCCTGGTGAGCATGTGGTCTGCTTTAAAGTCCAAACTCCAAGGCCTGGATGAGCAGGTGGATCTGATGCATGCTGCTGCACACACACACACACACACACAGAGGAAGGACTGGCACTGTCACACACACACACACACACACACACACACATATGACAGGTGCCTGTGTCTGATAAATAAGGCTGTAAAATGTAAAACTACACACACAGAACAGATACAGCAAGAGAAAGTCGACTGCCACGATGACACCTGAGTGCCAACAGCTCTCATCCTGGTCACATAACACACACACACACACACACACACACACACACACACACACACACACACACACACACACACACACACACACACACACACACACACACACACACACACACACACACACACACACACACACACACACACACACACACACACACACACACAGTTAGAATAAGGCTGTCCACACCGTTCCAGCTGGTCAGTTGCATATAACTTTATTCAGTTCATCATGCAGTGTAAAGCCATATTGTGCTGTAGCCTACACACACTCACCCACATATTTCACACCACACTAGAATAAACTCACAGCGTGTAGCGTAGTTTGCTTTGTGCAATGGAACAGAGTGAAAGAGAAATAATACAAAATAACAGGCAGAGAACATTTCGTATTTACCAAATAACAGAGCTCCTTGGAGATGCACGCTTGTTCTCTGCTCTTTAAGACATAGTGGAAGATCCTCGGTGATGTCTCACTGCGTGTGTTGTGTTGTCTTTGCTAATCTCCTCTGGTCAACAGCCTGCAGTCAGCCTCACCTGTCAGGAGCAAATTATTAACATGTTGAGGCTCAGAAAGTGTTGATGTTTTGGATCAGATGTGGTCAAACTGACTCCCATGAGCTGGTGTGTTCAGCAGCATGAAAAATGAGCAGGTTGTTGGCCGGGAGAGAAGCCTGCCTGAAGTGAATAAAGATTTTAAAGGCTGATGGGGTATCTGTCAGTACCTCAGGCTGATCCAGTAGTGCCGTGCACTGTACCTGGCTGCGGGCCAGCCATGTGTCTCTGCATAACTCCCAGTACCATGTGCCAGCCGGTGCACATGGCGTCATGCTGTCAGGAGTCCTCTGAAAGAATGGCTCGCTCCTGAAGATCTCCTCCGGTGCACAGGAAGAGCTGCGTGTCTTGGACACATCCCAGTTTCCCCTCCTGGAAGTTCTTGTCAGACGTCATAGCAGGGTGACCAGGCCTCGACCTCACAGTGCGTGAACTCACCACTGGAGACTCTGGGCTGTGTCTGCTCGGCTTCGGGAGGGAGGGGGGGAGAGAGTGCGTTTCCTGTTGTCTGCAGGTTCGTGTGCTGCTTGTGTCAGGAGCACATTTTTAGCCTCTGAGTTAGCTGTGTGTTTGTTATCTGGCCTTTTGTGTGATGCTGGTCCATAAATAAATGGGCTCGTCACAGGCGGGAGCCCACACGGGGACGAAAACAGCTCCGCTGCTGACAGTCTGTGGTGTGGGTGAATCCAGTACTTTGGGGGTTAAGTTGTGAAAGTTAATGTAATAACTGCTAGCACCATCTGCTGGCCTACTTCCTTACAAAGAGAGAGAGAGTGAGTGAGAGCGAGTGAGTGAGAGAGAGCGAGAGAGAGAGAGAGAGAGAAAAACGAGTCTGGGTTTTAACGACATCTCTAATATTCATGCTGATGCATTTTGCTGCTTTGTGCTTTCATTTTCCGCCGCTCTGCCTGCCAGAGTCTCGAGCTCGCCATACACGCCTCAGCCAGGGAGAGGGGAGGGCAGCGAGGGAGGACGAGGAAAAAGACAAGTGGGAAAGAGGAGGAAAAAACAACCGGCCAAACAAGCACGCAAGCAAACACAAAAGCCTTTTTGTGTGTAATAAAAGGAGTAACCTACCTTATCCTGGCTGGTGAAGAGGACGAGGAGAGGCGCAAAAGGGGAAACGGGCAGAGCGGAAAGAGCGAGAAAGAAGGAGAAACAGGAGGGAAAGGGCTCAGAGAGGTATAGAGAGCACACACGAGAGGCAAGCGGAAAGAGGAATCAATGAGAGGGGAGGAGAGAGGAGGCAGGGGAAGGCAACTCTGACACACACACACACACACGGAGAGAGAGAGAGAGAGAGGGAGAGAGGGAGAGAGGGAGACTTGGGTGAAGCCGGACGGCGGTGAAGCAGCACGCAGCAGCAGAATGAGAGCTTCCTGGACTGCCACGCACCTCCTCTACCGCCCACAGCGCTGCTCCCTCATCACCCTGTGAAGAGACAAACGAGGGTGAGAGAGGGAGAGAGAGGGGGGGAGGAGAGAGAGAGAGAGAGAGAGGGAGAGAGAGAGAGAGCTCCCATGCGCTCCTCTTGAGCCCTGCCCGCTGGGGGAGGAGGAGACGAACAGCTCCGGCGCTCTCACACTGCCTGAGGAGAAGAGCTGACCGGGGAGGAGGAGGGGAGGCAAACGAGAGGAGAGAGGGAGGGGAGGGGGGGACGCACGGCTCTAGGAAGAGTGAGAGAAAACGACTGTTGAAAGGGAAAGAGTGAGTGTGTTTGTAAGAGACGGCGTGAGCGAGCAACGGAGAGAGAAAAAACCCGGCGAAAGGGCAAGGCTTTTGTTAGCCGGTTGGAGAGGGGGAGGAAAGAGGAAGGAGAAAAAAAGCACCATGTCTACAGTGAAGAGGCCAAGAGGAAGGGTAAGTGAGCTGCTCTGAGAGCTGGGAGGGAGGAGGGACGAGGGGGAGGAGGAGGAGGGGCCGGCAGGAACTGAACAACCTCCTCTGCTACTGGCTCATGCTGCACTGCCGCCATCTTGAACTCATTGCTGCTTTATTTTCCTCCCCTCCACACTCATTTGCTTTGCTGTGTTGGACCTTATCAAGGCACACTGGAGTTACAGTGTTCCTCCTCCCCACCCCCACGCTCTCCTCATTCCACACATCCCTCTCCCATCCTCCTTTTGAATTCCTCTCTCCGAGCTGCCCTGCGCTGTAGCTGCTGTACAGTGCATGCTGTGTGTGTGTGCATGTGAGTGTGTGTGTGTGTGTGTGTGTGTGTGTGTGTGTGTGTGTGTGAGTGTGTCCTCCATGAGTTGAACCTGTCAGTCAGCAGAGCTCACTACATGTGGAAACGGGGGGGTGAGAGCTGAGCGAGGCTGAGCTGGCCGGCCGGTCCAAATGGAGCTCAGCCTGCCTGTGTGTGTGTGCTGTGATGGTCCCCTCCGTCTTCATGGGACGACGTGCTGTTAGAGAGATTGAAATCACTGCAGTGCTGGCAGGCTGTAATTTCAGTTATTTATAGATGTATTACACAGCTGCGGTGCTCGCACTTTTGGTGCATTTTATCTTTTCCCTCTCTCTCCCTCTCTCTCTCTCCCTCTCTCTCTCTCTCCGGCTCTCCGATACAATCCTGTTTTCATATTTTTCCTCCCTCTTGCTGCTCCTTTCATGTGCCCTCATGTTCTTCCACTCTTTAGCATTACTTTCAACCCCTCCCCCTGTTTTTTTTACCATTAACTTGAATGAGAACATTCCAGCATGAGCCAGTAAATTTCTTCCTAATAGCCTGAGCAGCGTCGCACACGTGAAAATCATAATGCAGCTCTTGTGTGTGTGTGTGTGTGTGTGTGTGTGTAGTGATTCATTTGGAAGGAAGGGGGAAAAACACAGTTATTCAACTCCCTCCCCCCACTTTGTTGCCGAGGTTCAAGCTAATTCTCTTTATTTAGCTAGCAGTGTGGAAAAAAAAGCAAGCGGCCGCGCCTGAGCAGTGTAGGCATACGCAACACATTTTTAGATTAGGTCATCCATTTATGGGTTCCCTCTCCGCTGGGCTCCAGGCCCACCACCAGGCGCTCGTGTAGGCATAACCGCAGCCACGCCATCTATTATTCACATATTATCATGTATCAGCCAGGCTGGATTATTTATGTCTGCTCGGCTCACGGTAACCTGCTGCACTGAGCCACTGTTTACCCCACCTTCGGAGAGCTTACACCTAAAGAATTCCTCTCAGAGTTTCCCCGTCACATGCTCTCAGAGTTTCTCAGTCCTCTCCACCCGATCTAAATTAATTCCTGGGGGGGACGCTGGCCGTTCTCACGCTGAAGCTGTGCCGCTAGAGTTACATACAGCGGGAGGCTGAAGTGAGCATCATGCAGAGCAAGACAGGTCCACCCCCCACCCCCAGCATCTGAGACGGGGGCAGCAACAAGCTTCAGGAGGACTGAGGGACGGTGGCAGTGGCCACATGGCAAAAAGCACTGAATCTGTGCATCATATACACACACGTGCACTGTGTGGCTGCACTGAGTGGCTTCCTGTATTTCGGCTGTCACACTTGCCCTCTCAGATGCCATTTCGCTGCTCAATAAGCAACATGCTGGCACCATTTCCTGCAAAGAAAACCACTGTTTGCCCGTGTTACTCACCTGGTAGCTGAGCTACACGCCTCTGTCACAGCCTCGTCTGTTTGTTAGCAGCTAGAAATAACAGCCTCGCTCTGTACGGCTGCTTCCTCTAATATCACCACACGTTCCATGTTGCAAAATACGAACACGGGTGTTTTGAACAATACGCGATACATTATTTTAATCTTTTTACAGAGAGAAGGGGTCTTAGAGGTTGGATGTGTTTAAAGGCTCAGCTAGAAAACTGCTTATTCGGTGCCTCTGTGCCGTGTGTGGAGACATGCATGTGACCAGGGGGTTGAGACCTGTAGTCGAGCACGTAGCACCTGACTGGCTGCTCATCTTTAGCTACAACATCAGCCTCAGTCACGGAGCTCTGCTTCAAAGGTCAAGTGTCATCGTTACAGGTCTGGGTGTCACCGGGTGTCCTCCTACAGCGCACACAGCACGTCTGAGTCTGAGGCTGGTGGCGTCCTGTCAGTAGCATTCATGTCTGAGCAGCATCCTCGTGCTGAGCACCAGTTCACTTTATTCCCTTTATTTTTCTGCCTCTTTCCGCAGCCTCGAAAGAACGCTAATGGTCCCGGTAGCCAGGTGCGGGTCCTCAGTCCCCCAGTGAAGAGCAGCTCATCGTCCTCCTCCTCTTCCTCATCGTCTTCATCCTCATCCAGCTCCTCATCAGAGAAGAGGACGCCGCGGAGGACGCATCATCAGATGGAGACAAATCTACAGGACAAGCAGGAGAAGGCCAACAGGATAATATCGGAGGCTATTGCTAAGGCCCGGCAGCGGGGGGAGAAGAACATCCCCAGAGTTATGAGCCCGGAGAGCTTCCCCAGCTCTTCCTCGCAGTACAAGACCCACCGTGACCGCGGCCACAAAGGAAATGGCAAGGCACGGTCCAAAGAGAAGGACTGTAGGAACGCCTGCATCGTCCCCTCCTCCAAGCCCAAGCAGAAGGCCAAGATCGGGTATGTAGCCCCACTTCCAATACTGCTGTTGGTAGAATAATCCAGTGGGCTTCGATCAGGCCCCACTAAACCACTCCAACGTTAATGAGCCCCAGTGATGGCAGAGCAGCAGGTGAAGCCTGTCACTGCATAAGTGGACTTACTGTGCTGCAATAAACGGTTGATTTGATGATATGATCACAGTATAGGATATCACAGTATGGCAATAATCAGACAAATGCACCTCGTAGAGTGGAGAGAAACGTCTTATTCATTTTCAACACAGCAGATTTCCCCTAATAAGGACAGAAGCTGTTGGAGTCTCTTCCTCGTTTTTCTAGTTAACATGTGAGTGTCCAGTATGTGTTCCTGTGTGACAGAGCACAGGAGCAAGAGCAGCTAGTGAACAAAATGAAATCTGATCAAGTCTGAAGGTTTTAAAAGGATGGCTGAGAGTTTTTTGACATAAGACGGTCTGATGTTGTGTTTAATTTAAGAGGCCACATTCGCTGCTCTGAACTCTCCTGTTAGAAAAATCTAACTTGTTAAGAGTCCGCTGTGTTTGAGCTGAGAATCACTGCCTGGATGGATCACGAACATCTGATGGCCGTCCTGTTGTTGTGCACTGCTGCACTGTTTTACTAGCGTACACGTTCTGCCTGTGTTGCCAAGACGGAAGCTCAAAGTTCAACAGAATTTACTGCACGCCATAACAATAAAGCAGGCTCAGTCGTTGGCATAGACATGGGAGGAGCAAACAAAGGCTGCATTTACATGTGAGACAGTGCTGCTGCAGAGTAAGTAGTGCTGATGTATAGATACTGCGAGCCGCCCGCCTCCCTTCCCCCTGTTTAACTGCTATAAGCAGAGTGGAGCTCTAAGCCACACCCAACACGAGCTATTGCAATATCAGCTGGTGCAGATGTGAGGGCCGAGGCGGGGAGCTGAGGGAAGAGGGGAGCGTATAGAGAACACACCGAAGACTAGCGACGTCAGGTTTAACCATGACTGAGGAGGCCGAGCGTGAGAGTGACTGACGGTGGTCAGCTATGATACGAGGCTGGCAGCTGTGTTGATGAATCATTAGAGGAGCTGGGCAGAGGAGAGAACGCTGCAGCAGATAATGGATTAATTTACAGTGTGTGTGTGTGTGTGTGTGTGTGTGTGTGATAATGAGAAAGTTGTGGCGGCGCTGATGTTTGGGAGGACAGTGAGATGATGGAGGAGAGGGTTGTGATAAAGTCCCGCTGGCTGTCCAGCCTCAGCCGGAGGTCTTTACACGGTGACAGTAGCTCTCAGCTGCTCAGTTTGATCACATGATCACGCCGTGAGACCGCATGCTTTTGTGATCAGGAAGCTCGGCTGCACCTTGGTGAGTCAGTGCACGCCCAGATCCTCTCCCCTCCTTAACCACCTCGCTGATTTAATCATCAGTATTTAATCAAATGCCATCTAGGACTTTGTCAGTCTTGCAGGCAGCTGCCAGTCGGTCAGCCTTTTGCCATTCAGAGGTGTCACTGATTACAATCCTCGCTGTTAAGGTAACGAGCTGTGACCCATTTCCAGTAGTGTGACCACACTTGGCCTACATGCAGAAAAAGCAACAGATCGGGGTGCATGCAGCGTGCCTGCTTATGGAGCCTAATATCGTCTCAGCCAACCTTTTCAAAGCGTTTTCATTACATCACCCATGTCAGCCATTACAAAACGCCAAACTGGTTCAGTCCGATGGGATGGCAGACTGGCACGGTCTTAGAGAAGACGTTTCACAGGCCATGACCGTGACCTCTGAGCTTGTTTTGGAGCTTTGTTTCTGCGTGTGTTTCCTCTCTAAATCAACTCTTCTAGTTCAAGTCTCTCACTGCTTTGAGGTTTACTAATGCTACTACGCTGGGTTTCACTGACCTCTTTCAAGCACAGCGACTCTAAAGGATGCAGACACGCCGTGCTCTCAGTGTGCTCAGGCTTTACCATCTCTCCGGTGTAGACTGTCCTCCTGAAGATCACGTACATGTAGTGAAACTGCTGAAAAGGTCACATACGTGTGACGGGGGGGTCGTTAACAGGATGAGGCTGCAGTGATCACCGGTTTCCAGTTGTGGCGCCTGCTTGGTGTCCTGATCCCTTTGTTTTAATCGAGAAAAGCCATTGAGGCGGCGATGACGTATAGCTCAGTCTGTATATGAGAAAAGGCTTGTAGGAGTGTGTGAATATCTCATCTGAGGTGTCAACACCGCTCACGCTAATAGAGCTTTCACTTTTCTTCGAATTAGAAAACTGCACAATAAAGAACAGACATTCTGGAGCCCAGTCTTCTAAAGAGCTGTACTTAACCATGAAGCCTAAAGGCCTCAGTAACCAACATAACTGTGACTCCTGATGACTGTTGAAGTGGAAAAAATCTCCACTCACAGTGGAATGATCACCTGGCTTTTTATTATGAATTCTAAAAAGCTGAGATGATAGCCCTGTGCTGTGCTCCGGAGAGGGCCGGCAGCTCGGGGCCTTGACTCATGAGAAGTGGGAGCATAATCAGTGTCGGGCTCACGGCTCTGCAATGTAAACACGAGAAGTAAAACTAAATACTACGGCATCGGCCTCAGCAGCACATGACCTGATTACACTCCCTCCGTTCCAACACTTGCTTTTGGATTTATCCAGCAAAATGACTTTAATTAAGATAAGTAGGCAGATGGACCAGTTTCAGAGTGGCTGTACAGTAAAATCATGAAAAAGCATGGACAGGAGGACGTCCTCCAGACTAGCAGAGCAAACTGTGATGTGACTGTAGCTCACCTGCAGCAAGTGTAACTCAGAATGACGACTGGCTGCATCATGGCGTGTCAGTGATGGAGCGCTGGTGGTGCTCACACTCTGAGAGCTGGTGTGTTTGGCCGTTGGACTGTGTGTCCGTGCGGCTGCGGTGAGGGACGGCAGAGCCTGAGCACATGATGACAAGATGCTCTGGGGAGAGATTGGTACCGGAGGAAGAGGAGGCGTAGGAGGAGGAGGAGGAGAGTCCCGCTCATATGCGTACACCACCCAGGATCTCCCCATAAAATATTGATGCATCTCGGCTGCAGAGGTTCTAACCTTCCGCTGGAGTCATTACTTCAGCCTCCGCTCCGCTGAGGGTGTGTGCAGAGCGCTGTGCTCACTCTTCCTTTGTGTCCAGCCTTTCTTTAAGTGAGGAATGAGGCTGAGACAGGACGGTTATCCTAAATGTACGGGGGTGTTTCTCTGTGCTGTCATCACTACAGTTCAGTTTGATTGTTACCGAGAGCCTTCTGCATTACTTTGCTCGACGCTTGGCGAGAAAGTTCAGGCGTCGTATGGAAAATCTGTGTGAGTGATGAGGAGCGTGAATGAAAGCAGATGATCAAAATATGGACTCACCAGCCTCTGTGCCAGCCGAACCAGCAGACGTCATGTGTTTGTCGTGATCTTTTTCTTGGCTGCACTCTCATCCGAAGCAGGGCTCCTGGTCCTGGGGCCTTCTGAGAAAAACACAACCAGTTAAGGCTTTACCAGCGCTGCCACAATAAGTGTGGGACATTAAAGTGTGGAAGCTGCTTTAAGAGTGAATTGTGGTTGGTGACATTGTTTATCAGTTATAAAGATTGTCTTTAATCTGTGCTGAAACTCGTATCAAAGCTGAAACATGGACTGTATCATCTAATAACCTTCAGACAAATCAACACTAATCAACGAGGAAGCTTCTGCACGTGGGCGGAGGGGGGTATTTTTGGTTAGATACTCTCAAAAACTGACATTTCCATGTGGAATAAATTGTGCAGCAGATGACTGCATTGTGGTTTGAAAGCTGGAGGAGGTCTGTGCTGAGCGGAGAGTTTAGTTTTTCTCTTCATGTAACACTTGACTCCTCCATTTTAGATGTAAAGGCCTCTTTTCACTGACATTCATCATGCTGAGCGTGTGTGTGTGTTTGGTAGTGAGGGGGTCTGATGAGGGGATTCTGCTGTAAATTACAGTGTTTCAGATTTGAATCTCCCAGGTAGATTTAGGTTTAGAAAGCTGCTGTTTAGATTCTATATTTGAATATTCACCAATAAATCTCCCCATGGGTGAGGCGGGGGTCATTTAGCAGGCCAGGCCTGACTGATCACAGCGCTCCGCAGGCTGGAGAGGGAATGCTTTTGTAGGCAGCCTACCTGCTGAAAAATAACCTCATATAATCATCAGATGAAAGCTCTGTGCCGCTCGCTCCCTTTGTGTTTCTCCCTCCCCCTCCTGCTTTACATTTTTTTCGCTAATATAAATTAGGCTCTTCCAGCAGGCTCGAAGCCCTACATCCAGTGTTTCCTGTTAGCGGGCATGTTCTAAATATGCTGCTAGTGCCAGGCAGCAGGGTAGCAGGAAATATCAAACAAAATGGTGCTCGTGAGATCAATTACATGATAGAAAATGGAGGTTTAAGTCGAGCGTATATGCAGCAGCGTATAGCTCTTCATATTTCAGTGCTTGCCTGCTAGGCGTCTAATCTCCTTCCCCTCACTTTTTCATTAGATGGAGCCAAAGCTGTTTTTTAATGGAGTGTTTTCCTACTTAATCCCTCACTGGGTGTGTATGTGTGCATGTTCATATGTGCTCGTGTGTGATACATAAACATGTTCGTGGGTGTGTGTTGCATGTCTTTGTGTTGGCAGGTATGCAAATGCACACATTTCTGCATGTGTGTGTGTGTGTGTGTGTGTGTGTGAGACAGAGCGTTGGCCATTTTTAAAATGTTTGCTGAATAAAGCAGAAATCCCCCGTGTGGCCATGTGCACCGTGCTGATACAGTGTTTGTCTTTGAGAGGGGGCTTGATGGTGCTCCTACTACTGTTTCCAGTTGTGTGCTGTGCAGCGTTGAGATTATAGCCTTCCATTCATAAGAAGGGGGATTTCCTGACAAGAACCAGTACTACTCTCTCAATAAGCCCCTCAGGATGAGAAACAGACACACACACACACACACACACACCACTTAACAGCAGTTTCGAGGATGACTCAGTCACACATGGTCAGAATTTCTCAGGTAGACTCACTCAGGCGACGATGAAGATCTCTGAGCTGCTGAAGCACCACGTAGCTCTCTTGGTCTGCGAAGCACCATCATATCCTGATTCTATTAAAATCAAATGCTCGCTCTCTCACACACACACACACACACACACACACACACACAGTCCCAGTGGCAGCATGCCAAGTAGGGCAGGACAACACTGGGGGGACAAGTGATGGAGGTTATTTGGCACAATAGGAGGACGGGAGCCAAGCAAGCCCCGAACGGCAACTAGGCTATCAGTGAGAGGAAGAAGCCAGTGGTAGACCATCGTCAGGGCTCTGCTGTGTCGGATCAGGACCAGCTGTGGTGTCATTAGAGAAGCGGGATGATGTCTGGGGGGGGGGCTCTTTAAATCCTGGGGGGGACGTAAACCAAACGCCTCCACTCAGGTGGAAACACATCTGAATGAAATGATGACGAAGAGTGAAATTAGAGAAGATGTTTCCATGAAGACGTCCGGAGGAGTGGGAAGTGGCTGAGGTATTTATTATGGGATGTACTACAATGGAGATGTCATTGATCCAATTAGATATTGATTGTGTGTCTGCATCAGGACGGTTTTACAGAGTAAATAATGTGGAACAGGGAACTGAAAATGAAACGAAATGATCACGTGAACACACAGACAGGATGTTGTGTGTGTGCTTTATTTCTGGAATCCAAATAATGAAACAGAAATCCGTCGCGGCGTCCCACCAACACCTGAGAGCTGTCAACACCCCCATCTCCTCGTGTCACTTATGGTTTTAATTATGGAAGAGCACGTCAGAAAAAACACAGCAATTATCCCACCAGACCACTGTGGACGTCATGAAGAAGTCACGTTCGGATCCTTTAATATCTTTTCTGAAATGAAGATTCTTCTGCCAGCTTTTAATTTTCTAACACTGTCTCTTTTTGGATAAACTGGTTACAGTTCTGTTCCTTTTGTGTTCCTCTGATTCGACAGAAGTTACACAGCAGTTGTTGCAAAGCTTCCTGCCAAACCCGTTGGCATTTGCTCATGTGCATCGTGTACCCAGAACCAGTTTTTAAAGCAGGCTTGGAGAAGAACTCCAGCCTGTGCAGCACACTGGGCACTGTGGGAACTGAGCTGTTGAGCAACATCACACTTAGCACACGTGTGTCTTTGTCAAACTTTATTGCAAAACATATGAATGTGTTGCAGCGAGCCCGGCCCTCAGTATCCAGTGCTGAACTACGTCCACATGAGGAGCAGCAGCAGCCTGGGGAGGCGCTGCTGTGTCTGTTTACTCAGACTGGGTGCTGTGATTGGACCAGAAAACCAGCTCTGGGTTTCCTCATCTGCCCCTGTCAGATAAACACCCCCCAGATTAGAATAAAAAGACTAACAACAAAACCAAACATTTTAGACAATACACACCAGACTGAAATCAGCAAACTGTCCCTGAACACTGACTGAGACTGAGACTGAGCGGGAACAAGAACAGAAACCAAATAAGACTAACAATGAATGGAAACTGGAAGACTGTTAGAGCCCTGGTGGGTTCAGGACAGGGTTTCTGCTGCTTGATGTCAGACTCCAGCTTGTTTGCGGTCATTGTAGCGACACACGGTAGAAAACACTGACACACACCCGTGAGACGGCTCTGTCAGTCTGTCAGTAGTTGAGGTGTCGTGATCCAGGGTCAGCAGGTGTGGTTTGACCTGCCGGAGCACGGCTCCATCTCTCTACATCAGGGCTCTGAAGAGCAGAACCGGCTGCTTTCAGGCTCCTCAGGCTTGATTTGAAAGTGTGTGCCTGCTTCCTGCCACCTGAGTTTTTCAGCTTGTGGAGGCGAAGGGAGCCTGTGTGTCTGTAAACTCTGGGTGGTCCTGTGCAGGCTGGAGCCATCTTAAGATGTGGCTTTGTGTGTGCGTGTAATTTTCCTCAAACTGTGCCGTGTTGCTCCTGTAAAGGCCATGCTCACAGTCAGTATAAGTCCGTACTGAGGAGGAGGAGGAGGAGGAGGAGGAGGAGGAGTTCTGTGCCTGGACGGGCTCAGCTGATGGTTTCACAGCCCTCCAGTGTCTCCTTTCACAGTTCAGGTTTTCCCATATGGGGATCAGAGAGCTGCTTCAGCCCTGTTATGTGTTGTTAGCTGCTGAGCTGCTGCCTGGTAATGTGACACTGTTGTTGTGCAAAGCCCGCAGCCCAGCCAGCTTTTATTTAATAGAGGAAGAAGAACCCTGTTTTGTCCCATTCAGCCGCCTGATAACGGCTCTTTTTCTTTATTCTTCTGGGTGTCACAGCTGATTATTTTTGACTTGTCACATTTCTGCCATTCACGCTGTCAGCGGACATGCACTGGTGTTGTTTTTCACAGGAAGTGATGTCACCATGAACATTACCGCCCACATCGTCAAACACACTCCCAGGGGCATGTTGCATGGCAACCGTAAGTGTCATCGGCGAGAGGATTTGTGAAGTGTAATATCATGCAGGGGGGGGGCAGGGCTGCCACACAGGAGGGACATGTGTCCAGCACGGGGCTGCTGCTGTGCACAGGACACACACATCCTGGAGCTGGAGGTGTGTGTCGGAGCATCTCTGATACAGATTACCTTTCTACGTTTTTTATTTTATTTTACCTTTATTTAACCAGGAAGTCCCATTGAGATCAGAAATCTCTTTTACAAGGGAGACCTGGCCGAGGTAGCAGCCGTACAAAATCAAAAGCCAGATCCATGACACACAAAGAGAACATAAACAATAAAACAGACTGACACCTATTGAAGGATACTGGTCTCTCAAGAACAACAGTGACATTCCTCCTTCACTGCATTCTTTATGATGCTCTTAAACTCATGAATGGATATGAATGTTTCTAGTTTAACAGTTTTTTCAAGGTTATTCCATGACCATGGTGCGTGATAGGAAAACGCTGTTTGGCCACGTTTTACCAACGTGTCTGAAAAACGAGAGAATTCAACATTTTAAGGGAGAGAAACCTGTAGAGGAGAAACACAAATGAACGGCTCTTTTCCTCTGAGAGTCTCTGTTCCACCCACAGTGCACAGATATGTTATTTAGAGTGTTTAGAGTATAGTATAGTTGTTAGTATCTGTGCAAACTTTAACCGCTGCAGTGCCTAAAACCATCTCCACCTGTGAAGGGTGGACAGCACCGTCCACTGAGCTGGACCGGTCTTAAAGCTTGTTGACAGCGCTGTGCAGGTTATTCAGTGGATGTCCGCTGTGCTGCTGTGGTTATTTGTTTAATCTCCACACTGTATGAAGAAAGACACAGAAAATAAGACAAAGTCTGAGTGTCGTTGTTTGTCTAATCTATGTGACTACATACAGCACGCAGTGTTTTCACACGGGTGGTTATTACCGTCACTCCTGGGGGGAGGGGGGAGGATAGTGATGATAAATAATAAAAGTCCAGAGTTTGGGAAAAGCAATAAAAACAGAAAGAAGTTGGTTGTTTATTTTGGGAGACTTTACTACTTCCTGCTCTTTTAAGGAAGCAAAACCATTTCTCCTCTGTCGATTAATCGGTGGAAGACTTGACCTAAATAGTTGATATCTGCAGCCCTGGGTGGATGTAAACCATCAGGGAGCGCTAACTGAAGCTAAATTAGTCATAAACGCGCGGCCCTCACGTGTAATACATGGAAAAGACTTAAAAAAAGAGAGATAAGCAGTGTTTCTTTTGAATGGTTGACTCTTAGGACAGCAGCTCATGTTTTCCTGTAGCACGTTGGCTTTCTTACCATCAGCGTCGTCGTGCAGACGGACTTCCTGTCTAGAGGGCCCACCTGGTGACTTCCTGGCTAACGGAAGGACTTGTTGGCTAACAGGAGGAGAGTCATGGGGGGACGTCCTTCTCACTGGAGTCCAACCTGCTCGGTCTGTCTGAGTAGGCCTCCGAGTGTGTGTGTGTGTGTGTGTGAAGGCCGTGTGAGTGGTCTATGTGTATCCAGCATGTTGGAGAGTGAGACAGGAACGATGGCGCTGTGTGTCTGTATGATAGCAGTGTTTTCATTTTATTTTTCCCATTAACATCACACCAAGCCAGAGATTTGGCGCCTGTGGCTTCCAAGAGATGATAATACATGTGGAGAGGCGCAAGATAGGAGGTGTGTGCATATGTGGTGAGAGAATATATGGGAAAAGGTCACAGAAATAATATGTGACTGTGTGTGGAGGAGAAGAGGGAGTTAGAGGATGAAGCGCTGGTGTAGGCTTGTGTCTGTTCGCTGTGCAATCTGCTGCTATCTGGGCTCCTGATATCGCAGCGTCCCAGCAGTCTGTCTCGGTTCGGCACTTGTACATTAGGCCACGGTGAGAATTTCAACACTCCCAAACTAGCAACGGTAGCCTAAAGGGAAAAATATTTGCCAGATTCTGATGAAAAGACGTGGTGTGAGCTTTAGCAAAGCACTGAATTCCTCTGGCAGCTCCCATTGTGAGCGCGTTAATACGTGGAAGCATTTCCCTCCGTGCTTCAGCTTCACACAAGCTGTTGGTGTGTGTACGTGGGGGTCACAGCTTGCATGCTGACGGCTGTGCAGAGAGAGATTCTTCTAGAATATACACTATAGGCTGCTGCTGTAGATGCATTTATTGTTCGCAGTGCAGCAAACGCAGATCTACGAACTCTTGTGTCACTTCATCTTGCACACTGGTGCTCTGCGTGTCTGTCCCCTCGCTGTGAGACACGTCCACTTCTGAGGACGTGTCTGCCTGTCATGGTGTCTCACTGCAAGCCTCTTTTTAACATCAGTCTGAGCACACAGGCTCATCCTTTCCTTATAATCCCCGAAACGGTTCCTTATCCACCCACTGAAGAGCCGATAAAGTGTCTCAACGCTGAGGTTAAAGTCGCCCACATTTTGGTTTTAGATGAGAGTTCATTTCATTCATTCCAGGTGATCAGCAGTTACCTCAGGCAACACAAAACAATCCTGTTAACGACATGAATGTGTGTCTTCACAGCTGGTTTCATTCCTCTGGCTCTCACCTCGTCTTCATGGTGTGTGTGTGTGTGTGTGTGTGTGTGTCCACAGGAAAATTGTCATCAAGATTGGGAAGAAGAAAAAGCGAAAGCCGGAGTCTTCAGAGGAATCGGACGATGACCCGCCCCCTCGACACACTCCTAAAGATGTCGACTCTGTAAGAGCACACACACACACACACACACACACACACACAGTTAAAGTAACTGGTGAGTGTTTGATCTCACTTCATCAAATTGAAAATATTAATCCCAAACTGAGAGACGCCTGTTGGCTCTCAGGAGTGGATCTGCTCACATTAGACGGTTTCCATCGTGTTGTTACCTGCGGTGTCACACCTGTGCTGACAGAAAACAGTTGTCGGTTCAGCTCTGCTGTGCTGTACGGCGCCGCTGTCTGCCGTCTCTGCTGTTGAGCCCGAGGAAGGTTCACAGCTCCAGTCTGAGCCCTGCAGGAGCGGGTGGTTCACAGGAAGGTCGTGCAGGGGCGGGCTATCTCCAGTACACATGCATGTCTGTGTCAGTGCTGCGACACGATGGAGACACGGTCAACGCAGCGCACACACATCACAACAGCAGCTCATCACATGCATGTGCACACACCTAAATTTAACAGTTTTCAATCAAAGGAAATGTTGTTGCCACGGCAGCCAGTGAAGTGAAAATCCTCCGGGGATTTGGTTTTCAGTGAGTCTGATAACACGACACTTAGCAAAACTGAATGATCGCATTGTTTTTCAGCTCCTGAGCAATGAAGCCACTTTCTGTTTTCCACTTAACACGAGATTCTGTTGTTAGAAATAATGATTGCTCACTTGAAGTTGAGATCTTTTTAGGTACAAAGAAAACACCAGGGGAGGGGTTTGCACTAATGAAATACTCTGAGAGCTGAGCGTTAGTTTACTTTAGTCCGAAGCACTCGGCAGGAAGAAAAGACTTGATCTGAATGTTTTTGGTTTAATAAAGTGGATTAAGATGTCAAAGTGAAACACTGGGGAGGAGCCCTGTGTTTCACCCAGTCCGGGGTGGACCCCGCCTCTCGCCCTGTGTCAGCTGGGGTCACCCCCCTCCTTACAGGATAAGCAGTACCAGATATTTAGTATAAATCATGTCTGTTATATAAAAAGCTTTGCCGCTCAGTGTAAACACTTCCATCTAAGATACTTAATAATTAAAGATCACTGTGATCTTAATTCATCATGGAATACCCCGTGTGAACATCAGCTTTGTGCTTTGTTCTGACTTTATATGAATATTGTCACAGTCAGACGTGAAGAGTTGCTGCCGGGTATTGACCAGCAGCACCACCGGCCCCCCACCACTGATATCCTGACATGACCTGATGAATACTGACGGTTGATGGAGGTGACTGGTGCTGCTGTGACAGATATCTGCTATGTGAGGGTGACGTGTGTGAATGAGTGGGGATGACTGTCTCCTCCTTCGCTCGCCCCCCTCCCCCCCTCCTTTTCTCCGTCCTATCCGGACTATTGCCGATGATATAATTACGCTCGTTAAATGGCGCCCCTGGCTTTAATTAAAGCCGTCTGTTGATGACTCATTTAGGATGATCCTGTGGAGGAAGTGAAGGCGGCGTGGCCGGCGGCGGCGGCGGCGGCCACCTCAGGGCTTCGGCCCTGTTGTCACGGCATGCGGCGGGTCGGACTCTGCAGCTCGTGGTCAGCTCGGTCGTGGGGATGTGAGGCTAAATCTCCATGGGGACATTATGCTCCACACCTAATTAACTTTGGCTCAGTGGCATTTGTTCCTAATTAACTGCATATTATCATTAGGAGGGGCTCATGTATTGATGCAGGATCCAGCAGCCCACGCACATGATAATTATAAAGGCTTGACAGGAAGGAGTAGAAAGGAGCTTAAGGCACTCCTGTTTTGTGTGGGTTTCTTCTGACTTACACAACGTATTGTTTTTCTGAAATTCCTTCTTGGTTTATTGAAACGTGGGTCAGTTATAGGTCGTGTTTTTTCATGACTCAGGAGGACGGAGAACCAATATTATTGTTTTCAAAGCGGCTCGACGTGAATCTAAAATGTTCCTATGATTCATGTTTTTCATCTGTTACCCAGAAATATAAGAATAAAACAGGTGCGTGGATACTGGAGAAAGTCATGAGCGTGTAGAGAGAGGTTTCCCCGACGTCAGTGTCTGAACACACGAATAGTTTGAGTTGTTCCTGACGGGATCAACAGCGGCGACAGCCAGACGTGTGACACGAGGAAAGGTTGGAGCGCTGCTGAAAAGTACCTGAGCATCGGTGCTGCTTCTTTAACTTATATCATAAACTGTGATGTAAGGAAGCTGAGCAGGAAGTAACCTCGTACTCGGAGCCTCGATGATAAATCAGTGATGAATCACGACTGAGGATCAGAGTGCAGAGTGTCAAGTAGAGTCAGTGATGCTTCTTTTCAGCTCCAGTTCCTTTTCCCACAATCATTTCTTTAAGCTAGCCAGCATTTTATCCCCAAACTCAGCTTTTACTCTTTAGCTGTGAAAGGAATCCCGATCAGTTGAATGTTTTTGTGATGGTGCCTCTTCTGCCGTCTCTCCTAGAAGAGGCGATCTAATCGGCAGGTGAAGAGAAAGAAATATGCCGAAGAGCTGGAGGCCCGACTGTCAGACGAGGAAGTCAAGGTTATTGTCAAGGCCAAGAAAACCAACAGCGCAGCATCCAAGCAGCCGGCTGTTCAGCTCTTTGTGGTAAGCTCCGCTGCCTACAGCTCCACACGGGAAGTCGACTTTAAACTCAGTCATCAGTAAATAATTGTTCATACATTTCATAATCATTTACGGTATCATTTACAGGCTCACAAACCAGAATAGTTTTTATGAGGCACATAAATATGTTGACTCAGTTACATGGTGAAACAACAGAGTTTGTGAAAGAACAGTAGCTCCACATGCTGAGTGAAGAGCAGCACGGCCTGTTCTCCTCACAGACCAGGAGGCCTGCCGTACGCCCGCACAAAGAGGAGGACACACATTCGGCGTCCACTTCTAATCATTTAGAGGCAGCAGCAGAGACATTAGGAGGGGAGCGCCAACAAGACAGCTGTGCTCAGGTGGAGGCAGAGCTCTGAACTCTCCAGTCACTTTTATTTAGGCTTTACAAAATCACAGCGTTTGCCAGAGAGCCAAAGGTCCTCTGCTCCGAGGAGGACAAACTCAGACAGGACAGGAAGGAGGAGAAAGGAGAAAGTAGAGGACCTCAGGAAGGGCACAGTTGGACTGTTTGTCTCTTAAACTCTTCACACACTAATCAGTAGTTTTTCTGTTTCGGAGTGTCGGGCGGCTTCTGCACATTTCTGTTGAGGCAGAAACAAAGAAACACACGTGACACTAAAAGCTTCGTATCCACTGTGTTTGTAGGAGAATCCCAGTGAGGAGGATGCCGCTGTTGTCGACAAGATCATGTCTTCTCACATCGTGAAGAAAGAGGTAACGCTTGAGCTTTCAGTAATGACGGTACATTTGTGCACACTTAGGATGAGTGGTGCACAATCCAGCAGCGAGAGAGGCTCAGCTTGAAGGTCATCTGTAAAGATTCATGCTTGTGCTACTTTACACTCTCTGCAGGTCTCTCCAGGAGTGGTGGTCGAGGTGGAGGAGTTCTTTGTAAAATACAAAAACTAGTAAGTTTGTTGTCTTGAATGTGTGTGAGTGAGTGAATCACACATCAGACAGTAACTGGAGGGTGGTGTTATGTGTGTGTTGTGCCTGCAGTCGCCCCCCCGTGTTAGTCAGACTCAGGTCCAGACATCACTGCTGCACTTCCCAAATCACAACCAAAGATCCTAAAAGTAAAGTGGGATGAGAATAGAAAGCAGACATCCTGAGGGCTTTGTAAAGGATGCTGAATAAGACACTAGCTTCCAAGCAGCTCAGGCGTCTGTGGGACAGCTTCAGTGTCGCCCTGTTTGTTGTCATCACATTTTGCAACAGTGATTTAATTCCTCCTCTATGAACTCGGGGGCATTATTAAAAGACTGCAGTGAACCGTAGCTCTACCACCAGAGAAATCATTCCTCTTCACTTGACAGATCATCTGTCGCCAGCCAGATTGCATTCATTATGTTTGGAGCCTCATGATGGAGAATGAATGTCACACTTATCGTTTCTGAGCCAAATATGACTGAAGAGATCAGCGAGTCTCTGAGCAGCTGGTCAGTCGGACCACATCTGCAGCCTGTGATCACACCTGCCCCAGGTGCTGTTAAGAAGGTGTTTTTCAGGGTTTCTCACCTTAGTCTGAACGTGTGTGTGTGTGTGTGTGTGTGTGTGTGTGTGTGTGTGTGTGTGTGTGTGTCAGCTCCTACCTACACTGTGAGTGGGCCACAGAGCAGCAGCTGGAGAAGGACAAGAGGATTCAGCAGAAGATCAAACGTTTCAAGATGAAACAAGCACAGAGGGCACTGCTCTTTGCAGATGTAAGTCTGTGAGGAGATACTGTATGTACTGTCCTTATATACGTCTGTGTGTGTTTCTACAGTGTGGTGTCTCATGCATATAGCTGCTCTGTGTGTGTGTGTGTGTGTGTGTGTGTGTGTGTGGATGATGATATACTCACTGTGCTTTGTTTGTGTGGGCAGCCACATCTGTGTGCATATATTTGAATCTCTTTACTCGCTCAGTCGATACAGTAGTGATGCTTATCTCAGATTCCAGATGGTGAGTGGGCACTCAGGCTTATTCTCTCGCTTTCTTTCCCTCTTGTCTTCTTGCTGCCTCTCTCAGATGGAAGAGGAGCCCTTTAACCCCGACTACGTGGAGGTAGACAGAGTACTGGAGGTGTCGTATTGTGAGGACAAAGACACGGGAGAGGTAAAGTGAATCCTCTTTCATTCGTTAATCTTACTCGAGAGCAGCGTTTATTTGTATCTACTTGCCTGAACATGTTTTACTCTTTTTCATGTTTTGTGGTTTTTATTCCTTTCAGTATGTTCTCCACTCTAGTGATGTCTTTGTATCTCAGAAGTGCCCAGGGCCATCCTAATGGGCTTCCTCGCAGCCTTTGTGTGATATTATAAAAGCAGAGCTCGGCCTCGCTCCAGTCTTTTTCAGAGCTAATTCTCATGTGCCTGCTGCAGGAGGTGGTGTACTACCTGGTGAAGTGGTGCTCTCTGCCTTATGAAGACAGCACCTGGGAGCTAAAGGATGACGTGGATCAGAGCAAGATTGAAGAGTTTGAGCAGCTGCAGGCAGTCAAGCCAGACTCACGCAGGATCGTAAGCCGACATTCCTCACGTGTCACCGTGTTTCCATGTTCCTCTGTCGCTCTCACACGGCTCATGTGTTTGTCTTCTTTAGTCGCTGCTATTTTGAAGTGCTAATAAGGAAGTTTTGCCTTTTAAAAAAAAGCTGGTTCTTTTGTATAGCGATGCAGATTTGTTGTCGTGGAATCTGAGGAGCTGTTTACACTGCACCCAGCAAACATCCTGCACGGTGAAATTAATAATGGGCATCATTAGCCAAATAGACCACAGTCACACAAACACCTGCTGCCAGCCACTTCAAGAGCAGCGGCGATGTTCCCGCCGTAAAAGCAAAAAAAAAACACGTTGTTTTTATCAGAGAGATTTCCCAGCAAAGACCCGACTGGTAATAAGATGTTGGAGCTGGAAAAAAGAGACAAATGGCCTTAAAGAGAGCCGTGTTTTTGAAAGCAGAACCATGAGCACGGCGCTATCTGTAGCACAGCACAGTAACCAGACGACACACACGTCAGTCTGCCGTGTGTTCTGTCCTGGAGAGGCACAGCGTGAACCGCCCCAGTGGAGGTTATCTCTCCTCTTGCCGTATTCACCAGGAACTATTTGCTTATCTGTTGATTTAACTGCAGGCCTGCGGGTTTTCTCAGTACAAACTATGTGACGGGAGCGGTTCCACACAAGTTTGAGACCCTTTTTGTACAAACACGACCTCAGCGCCTCCATTTACCAATAACCTTTAGTTTGCTTTTCCAAAGATTTAGTCACAAATGTTTTCATGCTTCATCTAAAATGTGGAGTTAATGTCAAAACTCTCATCTTAACTCTCCGTATAAAATGTGTCACTTAGGAGCGGCCCCCGGCCAATCTGTGGAAGAAGAGGGAGCAGTCGAGGGAATACAGGAATGGCAACAGCCTCAGGGACTACCAGCTGGAGGGGGTCAACTGGCTCCTCTTCAACTGGTACAACAGGTCAGTCCTAAATACTCCACACACACACACACACACACCTACAGCCCCTTCACACTGGACCCCCTCCCCCAAAAAGAGTGGTGTCAGTGAATTAGTCACTGTGTGCAGCCTCACCAGGGTTTTTAGTGGCTCTGCTCAGTTGTGGTGTGAAAGGTGAACACAGTCAGTGGTTAGTGGAGAGAAAGCCTCAACTAGAGCTAAACTGTGATCGTCACAACACAAGACTGAGCCGATAGTGAGCCTTTACAACAAGCTGCTGTCCAAACACAGTATAACAATAGAGTACAGTGAGGGGAAGCCTTGGAATCAATATTTCCATCAAAATGGCACAGATTGATTACAATTCTTTCAAGGAAATATCCTTGGACCTGCTGCCACTCTGTGCACAGGTAAGCTGGCCTCAGCAGCTGCAGCACACTTTTCAAACAGCAAGACAAATAGTAGATTTAGCATCGTACACCTCAAGCTAAAGGGCGTCTCTTTGCATTCTGTGTTCGCTAGTAGAGCCTCAGTAATCCCATGCCAATAGAATACTACAGTATGTTGATTGATTCAGAGATTTTACGTGGGCATTTTGTGTTTCAAGAGGAGTCCTCTGGGTGCACTGAGACTGCAGATGATGAATAATGAATCACTTTTCCTGTGTGTGTGTGTGTGTGTGTGTGTGTGTGTGTGAGGTTGGGCCGTGTTCATCTTATTTGGCTGGGGCTGCAACAAGAGTCAAATTTCCTGTCAAGGTGCACACTGCTGCAACAACAACAACTCCTTTTCTTCGCCCACAATCTGAGAAGAAGCGCTGCACAGTGCATCCAGAGGACGCAGTGTCAGTGTGTCTGCATTAACCCTGGGAATTGGCTTTGTGTGTGAGCATGCAGGATTTTGTGTATGCCTACGCAGAGAGATTCATCAGAAGCAGAGAGCTGCTTAAGAGGCCAGTGGGAATATCTGCACGTTGCAATTAGCATCAAGACATAATACCCCCACCCACTGGACAGCTGAATAAATGGTTTGCCGGAGCACACCACGCAGCACAGGCACTAGCATTTGCCATTATGTTGCATCTCGTCTCTTTGGTCTGTTATTACCGCTGATCATGTCGTTTTCTCCTCCACTGTTTGTTCTTCCGATATCATGGGGGAGTTTTCCCTCCTCTTCCTCCTCTTCTGCTTCTGCCTTCTCTCACATGCAACAGAAATGCTCACCATGAGCACTTGGTGATGTGGAGACATCAACGCCTCCTCCAGCAGCATAGTCAGACTGTAAAATCCACACCCCCACTTGTACAGTATGCTGCACACATCAGGGGCATCATCTTCGCATCCGCACACAGCTGTCACCGATCTAGAAAGCTCTTTTCGCTGCACCCCGGCTCTGCTGGTTTTGTCCTCTCACCCTCGTTATCTCCACCTTCCAGACGAAACTGCATCCTGGCGGACGAGATGGGCCTGGGAAAGACCATCCAGTCCATCACATTCCTAGAGGAGATCTACCGTGTGGGCATTAAAGGGCCATTCCTCATCATCGCCCCCCTCTCCACCATCGCCAACTGGGAGCGCGAATTCCGTACCTGGACCCATCTCAACGTCATTGTGTACCATGGCAGCATGGTCAGCAGGCAGATGCTCCAGCAGTACGAGATGTATTTCAGGGATGCACAGGTACGTGGACAAGAAGCACTGAGAGGTTTCTGCCTTTCACTGTGTTTACTACCTGATTAAAGTCTGAGTGAAGGAGACTAAATGAATTGGAAGCACAAATACTGAGCAGGCTGAAGACACCTTCCTCTCTGTGGCCTGTGAACTTCATCGCATCGTGTATCTTTGACAATTCAGAGCTTCTTTTATTGATGTGCTGTAAATGTACAAATGGCGGTCCTGAGAGAATGCCCTTTGCATTATACATCAGGCATCTTTAGCAGAGCTGCAACTAATGATTATTCTCATCGGTGATAAATGTGTTGATCGTTTCCTCCATCAGTTTGTTGTCTTTAAAGTGTCTTGGCTGGAATCAGAGAGTTTTCACTCAAAACAGTTCAGTTGTTTATCAGAATAGTTGGTCAGTAATTTAAGAGTTGACAGCCAGTGGACTGATGGTCTCTATTTTCTTGTCAGCTGCAAACCTCCCCTACACATCATAGCGACAGTAGGATCACAGGTGTAGCAGGTGTAGCTGTCGTACGTGTGAAGACGGAGCACAGCTCTCCTTTCCCTCCCCGTCGGTCTGCCTGTGCGTTCACGGCCTGACAATCAGTCATGGATCAGAGCCGGCGTTCAGCTCGTCTCACGGCCCGAGCACAAATGGAGCCGTGAGGACCGAGAAGCCTTTTAGTTCATCCTGACATATCTAATCTCCCCTTTTTAAAGACGGCCGAGCAGAAAGCGCTTTACCTTCAGACTGGGAGGCAGTGATTCGCTTCGATTAAAATAATCACTGCTTTTCAGAAAACAGCAGCAACATGAAGTCCTGAGAGTGATCTAATGATATGTTTGAAAACAGGAGGCCTGTGTACAACAAAAGGAGTCGGATTCTGAAAAGCCAGGCAGAACGTGATTACCATGTGCACCACAAAGCCAGATACATCAGCACTAATGCAGCAAACTCACTTATCACAGCGTTTCAGAGGCAGAAATCACCTGTGAAATGAGGACAGCAGGCAGCAGCTGAAGGATGCTGAATATCTCAGAGCGTTTCTTTGCCTGAGTGGAAGAGAGAGCAGGAAGTGTTATTTCTGTGACTGTTGTCCTTCAGTCACGTCAACATGGAACTGACCTACACTTAAACACTGCTCCAAATTGTAGGTCTTCTTAGAGACATTTCAAGAAAGCTGAGGAGAACATGGGAACAGTTTTATGAATTAGTGGTTCGTAGTACTAACGGCGTAAACCAGGATTCAGCAGGAAGTGTGCTGCTAGGTAGCTAGTGAGCCGTGGGCTCAGGCTCTCGGTGGTTGGCAGGCCATGTGATGTGTCGCAACAGGCCGTTAGAGGCGCTCAGTGTTCAGACGAACCGTAGGAGGAATTAAGGCGAGCGAGAGCAGCACAGAGCGGAGCCGCCACCAGGCCGTCTCCCAGGCAGCCTGTGATGTCATAGCGGCCCCCAAGGGGAGCTCTCTGTCAGCGGCGCTCGGGCATGTCAGAGAGAGACGCTCCTCTGCAGCAGTCTGCTGGCTGACTGGCTGGCTGTGGGAGGGGGCTGCTGGATAACTGAGTATCCCCCGAGGCCTGTTGTCAAGGCAGTAGATACAAATGGAGAGGCGGGCGGAAGCAAGGCCTCCCCAGACACACAAACAAACACACACGGCGTAGAGACTCACCAGCCGGTGTGCACTCGTGTCCTGGTTATGCCGGAGAACGCGTCCCGACCATTAGCCGTGTTTTTAGGTTGTCAGTGAGATCTAAAAATAAGTACGCCGAGTGTTTGAAGGGCTGCGAATTCAGTGCCGTGGTTTCTAATGTTAACAGGGTAATGAATTCCAAGGGTTCACTGGAGACACATGTGCCCGAAGTAGGAATGAGTTCACAGCCGTTTCTCTGTAGTCTTCCCTTTTTAACAAGTACATACTCATTATATTCTGGGAGAACGCTGCTCTTTTGTAGTGACTGCTTCATTCACATTCACAAACCTTAATAAGCAAATGAATAGTGTTTTTACAGACCTCCAACACGTGGAACTGACGCCGCTTCTTCTTCTCCTGCATAGAAGCACAAACGTAACCTCTGGATGAACAGTGAATATTCCTTTAGGAACTCTTTAGAGTGTCTGAGTAAGTGTGCCCCCCCCCCTCTCTGTGTGCAGGGCCGTGCGATACGAGGTGCCTACAGGTTCCAGGCTGTCATCACCACGTTCGAGATGATCCTGGGGGGCTGCCCCGAGCTCAACGCCATAGAGTGGCGCTGTGTCATCATCGACGAGGCCCACCGCCTCAAGAACAAGAACTGCAAGCTGCTAGAGGGCTTCAAGCTCATGAGCCTGGTACGTAGAGCCCCAGCTCACAGGGAGACACCACACATGCACCCCAGTCCTGAAAGAGTCTCCTCTCACGCCTCGTGTTCTCCTTCAGGAGCACAAGGTCCTGCTGACGGGGACTCCTCTCCAGAACACAGTGGAGGAGCTCTTCAGCCTGCTCCACTTCCTGGAGCCGGCACGCTTCCCCTCAGAAAACACCTTCATGCAGGAGTTTGGAGACCTGAAGACGGAGGAGCAGGTGAGAGGACACGTTCATGTTCTTATGTCTGATGAATGCTCAGAATTTATAACACGTGACAAATGTACGAGCAAACGCTGGAGCCCGTGAAGTGGGGCTTTTTCTAACTAGGCCACTGTGGCATTTTGTAACACACACACACACACACACACACACACACACAGCATATGGTGGGTAATCATAACAGAAAATGGGATATTAATGCTGCTCATTGTTGGACTATGTACTGACTGAATTACAAGAAAAACGCTGTCTACTTTCCTTCTACATGTTGTTTATTTTGGAATTTCATTTTAAGGGGATAGTTTGGACTGTTTGAAGGTTGGCTGGATGAGGCACTTATCCAGAGTCAGTGTGTTACTGACAGTAGGTTTCCTGAGTCATGGCATGGACGCAAAACACTGTGCTGCTGTGAAAACACTATATTTAGAATATTTCAAGCACTTTACATTGTCAGAAAGCCCTTTTTCTCAGGGACCTGAGGGCGTCTTCTCTCTCTCTGTCTGTCTTCAAAGCCACCAGACTTCATTGACAAAACAGTGATTTTAGAACACAGGAGTTGCTGGTGTACTGCTGCCTTGATCTCTTATTTAGTTTGGGCTGTTGTGTGACTTTGGTGTTTTAACTGGTTTGTTCAGTTTGTTGATGGAGGCGGCAGCAACTCCTGTGTTCTGTGAGGTAAAACTACTGTTTCTGTCAATGGAGTCTGGCAGAAAGGGCTCTGTGGTGGATATGTGTAGTGGTGAAAACACCCTAAATATAGTTGTTTAGTGTCTGTGCTGTGACAAGGTAACACACCGACGATGGAGGAGGACCTCAGATAGTACGGACTGGCCCTTTCAGGCAGAAGCCCTGCAGACGTGCTGGAGGAAAGCCCATTAAAACATGTTTGAAGTGCAGTGCTCATGCTGAACGGTAAAATATTTGGAACAGAAAGCGCTCGACAAGCGGCACTAAATCTACACGCTCTTTGTGCCAGCGGGAACGTGAAATTCTTTTCACAGTAAAAGCTGCTGTTCAGATGTACTTTTTCATCACATAGCCGATGTCAGACGGAGGCCGTAGTAAGGAGCGATGGGCGGGGGGGGGAAGCCGGCCCGCTGCGGGGGGGTCCAGCTGTGACTATGCTGTGATGTCGAACTCTTTAAAAATGTGGTTCTGCATCAAATGAAAAAAATCTGAACTCTGGTTGTCAACTTAATTCCCTCATATAAGATAAAGACACTTTACAAACATTGACTACAGATGTCAGCGATGTACAGAAGGAGTGAGTGATTGGAAAGGGGGGGTGAAATTCTCTGATCCCAGCTTGTGAATGTTTTCTGGTTTCTTTCTTTGGGACAGTGAACTGATGATCTTCAGGCTGTGGACACAACAAGACATTGGACAATGTCATGTTGGGCTAAACACTGCTACAGTGTACTACAGTGTACTACAGTGTACTACAGTATTTTAGTGTACTACAGTATACTGCAGTGAACTACAGTATATTACAGTGTATTACAGTATATTACAGTATATTAGTGTACTGCAGTGTACTACAGTATAATACAGTGTATTACAGTATATTACAGTGTACTACAGTGTACTACAGTATATTAGTGTACTACAGTGTACTACAGTATATTAGTGTACTACAGTATACTGCAGTGAACTACAGTATATTAGTGTATTACAGTATATTACAGTGTACTACAGTGTATTACAGTGAACTACAGTGAACTACAGTGTACTACAGTGTACCACAGTGTACTACAGTATACTACAGTGTGCCACACTGTACTACAGTATATTACAGTGTACCACAGTGCACTACAGTGTACTACAGTATACTACAGTGTACCACAGTGTACTACAGTATACTACAGTGTGCCACAGTGTACTACAGTATACTACAGTGTGCCACACTGTACTACAGTATATTACAGTGTACCACAGTGCACTACAGTGTACTACAGTATACTACAGTGTACCACAGTGTACTACAGTATATTACAGTGTACCACAGTGTACCACAGTGTACTACAGTGCACCACAGTGTACTACAGCAGCTGCCGTGGTGAGAAAACTGTCCTCATGTCTGGGTCCACAGGTGCAGAAGCTGCAGGGCATCCTGAAGCCCATGATGCTGCGTCGGCTGAAGGAGGACGTGGAGAAGAAGTTGGCTCCTAAAGAAGAAACCATCATCGAGGTGGAGCTCACCAACATTCAGAAGAAATACTACCGCGCCATCCTGGAGAAGAACTTCTCCTTCCTGGCTAAAGGAGCTGGCCAGGCCAATATGCCCAACCTGGTGAACACCATGATGGAGCTGAGAAAGTGCTGCAACCACCCCTACCTCATCAAAGGTAGGTCCTTTTGGTCAAACACAGCTCCGATGTAAAGTTAGGATCTCAGCAGCAGAAGGCCTGCAGCTCCACACTTTCCATTACTTGGTGTTTGCTCCGTTTTTTATGAATGAAGCCACAGTCACAGATCTTCAGGCACTGCTAACGTGTCCGTGTGATTTCTGTATCAGGAGCAGAGGAGAAGATCCTGGAGGACTTCAGGGAGGTGTACAGCCCCACTGCCATCGACTTTCACCTGCAGGCTATGGTGCAGTCTGCCGGGAAGCTGGTCCTTATTGACAAGCTGCTGCCTAAGATGAAGGCCGGGGGGCACAAGGTGCTCATCTTCTCCCAAATGGTGCGCTGCCTGGACATCTTGGAAGACTACCTCATTCAGAGAAGGTAACATGGCACTTCACTTACAGCTCAGAACAGGGATTTTAATACTTACTCAGTTTATTTGACAGGGACGACGCTCCTAATGAACATCAGTGATGTTCATCTTCATACTAAAACATCATGCGTCGTCGTGCAGGCAAAGTCAGCTGCCAGTCGGATGAAACTTTTCATTGCTGACATAGTGCTGCTGCTAAAAGATGCAAAGTCACTCTTCCTCTGGCTTTATTAGATTTGTTCTGATTCAAAGGAAGCAGCAGGCCGCGTGCAGACAGCAGGCAGGGTTTAGTGGTACAGTAAACTGGGAGCGCTCGGTAGCCACGACACATGCTGCAGCAGATGATGTCACTGTGAGAGCAGCAGCGTCAGAGATTAGAGGTACGGAGACAACAGATGAGACAAAGCAGCACGTCTGTCAGCCAGCACGAGCATCTTCTCACAGGTATGAGCGAGGTGTTGAACTTCATCTAACCTCTGTGACTTTGGACTGTTGCAGAAAGTGGAAATTGTTTTCGACAGTTGCTTCGACGGCGACGTGTGTGAACTTCCCTCCTCCCTCTCTGCTGTTGTCAGGCCAAAAGAATTTCTGTGTTGCCTAAAATAATTACAAATCTTTACTGATGAATATTTTAATCTTGTTTTTAAGCCTCACTGTGGTTCAGCTTTAAGGTTCAGAGCAACAAACACATCAACAAAACAAGGCACTGGAGTTCAGGCGATTATTGATTCAGGCAGAAAGTGCTCTTTCCTGGTTTTGGTGCTGAAGGTGTGAGAGTGTCCACAGAGCAGAGCAGCAGCTGAAATAGATGAAGATCAATGACTTGCATCATGTCCACAGAGCTGCTGCAGACTGTGAGCTCTCACCTGCTTTGGGTGGCGTCCTGCGTCAGAAATGAACTGAGTGGTCGGGAACATTTAGCAGACAGTCATGAGGAAGGTTTACAGCCGGACATCGGCCTCAGAGTTAAATGGCATTTAAGAATTGAATAAATAGAGATAAGACTTGGCTTTCTGGTTCTCATCTCTATTTCTGCTGTCGTCTCCAGCTGTCACTTGTCAGCTTTTCCTATTTCTCTGTCCTGACTGTGTTTCTTTGTCTCCCCAGATCCATTTGTTGCTCTCATGTCTGCTTCTCTCCCTCCCTTTCTAAACTGCTGTAAACATGTGAGGTGCTGTGCAGCCCAGACCTCAGACAGGGTTCAGCAGCAGGTTACAGAAGCCCTCGGGGCTCCTCTACATTAGACAAGCGGGGGTTTCTGTGAGGCTTCTCCTGACAGAAGTGGATTACCCTGGGGAGGGCAGGGGTCGGGCTGTGGGAGGCGATGAGAATGGACACAGGGATGAAGGAGCAGAAGAACTGCTCACAGAAGCAGCTTTATCTTTGAAGATGGTGGTGTCTCCAGGTGTGGAGAGGAAGCAAAATAAAAGAAGAGTTTGGGCTGAATTTAAAGGAGCATTCCAAGAGTATTATGGCTCAGTATAAAAGGTCCATTCACTAAATCACAAACAAAAGTGTTTTCACTGTTTAATGTCTCAATAGAATTTAACCTAAAGCTTAAGGTCTTGTATTCGGCGAGCTATCATGATGCATCATGGGTCATTTTTTGTGTTGCAGGTACTTGTACGAGCGGATAGACGGACGCGTTCGGGGGAACCTGCGACAGGCAGCTATCGACCGCTTCAGTAAGCCCGAATCAGAGCGCTTCGTTTTCCTTCTGTGTACAAGAGCCGGAGGCCTGGGAATCAACCTCACAGCAGCCGACACCTGCATCATCTTCGACTCTGACTGGAACCCACAGAACGACCTGCAGGTGAGACACACACACACACACACACACACACACACACACTCAGTAATTACAGCTACCGTCATGTATGATCAGGTGACATGTGGGTCAGAACAAAGACATCCACACAAAGCGGTGTGTTTCACTCTGTGCTCGTGCCCTCGCAGGCCCAGGCTCGCTGCCATCGGATCGGTCAGAACAAGGCAGTGAAGGTGTACCGACTGATCACCAGGAACTCGTATGAGCGAGAAATGTTTGATCGCGCCAGCCTCAAGCTGGGCCTGGACAAAGCAGTGCTGCAGAGCATGAGTGGCCGAGATAACAGCCTGGGAGGAGGCGCCGCCGGCGGAGGGGTGAGTTTGACGCGTGTCCAAATGGGCTGGAAGAGGAAAGGGAATTTAATAATTTAGATGTGGAAATTATGTTCAGTTAATTTGCAGAGAGGGGTGTTTGTTTGCAGACGGCGCTTTGTGATGGACACCGTCCGCTTCACACGTCATTCAATCATTACGCAAACGAGGGGGAAATAGCTATGACCTGGTGCCGCACAGAGCAGCGGGTGACTCAAATGTTCTTCTAAAGTCACGTAGATGTGAAAAACTGGAGCGAACTTTGGAACTCACTTGAGCCTCATGACGCAATTACTGTGACAACGAATGAAGCGACCGAGCCCGTTCCTCCCAGTCAGCAACTCAAACCTTCCTGTTGTCATCGACGAGTGAAATCATGCAATTAAAATGTAATATTATCAGTCCAACGATAATTAAAGTCAACATTCCTCCATAACAGATGGCAAACAACAAGGCAATGCCAAGCAAAGAAAAACAACTGTTCACAAACCCTAAAACTTGGAGCTCACTCTTTAGATTTCCACTTGACGTGTAGCCGATCCTATTAGAGCCTGAGCTCTCTGTGAGGGAGTGTGTCAACAGCATGTGAAGTGTGTAGGCGGTTGGCGTCCTGTGAGAATTATCTCAAGTCTAAGGAGGTTGAGCTATTAGCAGGGTTTCACATCTGGTCTGACTGAACATGTTTGCATATTAAGCAGCTGCTGGGGTTAGAAACCGGCCTGCTGCTGGTACGGTTTTCTACATCTAAGACAACTGTGTGTTTGACACGGGGGCTTTGCTCATATTCATGCACCTCAAGTCTATGTTACAGTCAATGGTGATATATTTTCATGTTACATATCGTTTTTTGGCCCTTACAGTGTCTCTCTCCCCCCTCTCAGGCCGTGCAGCAGCAGCAGCTCTCTAAGAAGGAGATCGAGGATCTCTTGCGACGCGGTGCGTACGGCGCCATCATGGACGAGGAGGATGAAGGGGCCAAATTCTGTGAGGAGGACATCGACCAGATCCTCCAGCGCAGGACGAAGACCATCACCATCGAGTCTGAGGGACGAGGATCCACCTTTGCTAAGGTGAATGAAACGGATAGACACAGGTCGCTGGCTGAAACCAGGACCAGCTCCTGGTGAAGGATTATGGTTTAATATGATTCTGATGTCTGCTTTCAGGCCAGTTTTGTGGCATCCGGAAACCGCACAGACATCTCTCTGGATGACCCCAACTTCTGGGACAAATGGGCCAAAAAGGCCGACATCGATGTGGAAATGGTCAACGGCCGAGTACGTACCGCACCACAAACGATGCACTATACAGAGCTGAGTGTGTGAATGGTAGTAGGAGCGTGGTTCCTTTAACGGCCCTTAAAAGCCTTTTGCTGAAGCGTAGTCTGCCCTCCCCTCGTCTCTACAGAACAGCCTGGTGATCGACACTCCCCGTGTCAGGAAGCAGACGAGGCCGTTCAGCGCCACCAAGGACGAGTTGGCCGAGCTTTCAGAGGGCGACAGCGACGCTGACGAGACCAAACCCAAGCTCAGGCGAAACCACGACCGCCTCAACAGCTACGGCCGCACAGAGTGCTTCAGAGTGGAGAAGAACCTGCTGGTGTATGGGTAAGAGGAGTCAGCCGCTGACGATGTGTAGAAGGATTCCAGTTCGCCTCAGTGTTCCTGACTGTGTGTAACCAATCATCACTGTGAATGTGAAGCCCTCCATACAGTACCACCCCCCACCACCACACCACCACGGGAGCCCGCTTTTCTTAAATTAGTTTTCTCCCCCCCGTCGTCCAGGTGGGGTCGTTGGAAGGACATCCTCAACCACGGGCGTTTCAAGAAGCAGCTGACGGAGTGGGATGTGGAGTCCATCTGCAGGGCCCTGCTGGCGTACTGCCTGGTCCATTACCGTGGCGATGACAAAATCAAGAGCTTCATGTGGGACCTGATCGCCCCCTCTGAGGACGGACGCACCAAGGAGCTGCAGAACCACCTGGGTGAGTCTAAGAGCCCTTACAGCTGCACACGGAGAGGTCAGACTAGGAAATGACTGCACCCCCCACCCCCCAGCGCACCTGTGACTGTGAACCTCCCTCTGCTCCACCAGGTCTGTCTGCCCCCGTCCCTCGGGGCAGAAAGGGCAAGAAGATGAAGACCCAGTCGAGCTCTTTTGACATCCACAAAGCTGAGTGGCTCAGGAAGCACAACCCAGAGCACATGCTGCAGGACGACGGCTACAAGAAACACCTCAAGCACCACTGCAACAAGTAGGTGCCCCCCCCCCCGGTCCCCCTGAACACAGCGGGACCACATTAATACACCGACAGCAGAGATTTCTATTGTTTTAAGCAGCTGATGAGAGGAATGCAGTAACCACAACACACAGGATGAATATTCTCTACCACAGTGTTATCAGATGAAAGAGACACACACACACACACACACACACACACACACACACACACACACACACACACACACTCAGTGACTGACGGTCTATGGTTGGCTTGTGTGTGTGTTTTTAAACTTTTATGCTATTATAGCAAATGACAGGTGGTCATTATTCTCGTCGAGCACCAATTTAATCAGTTTGTTTTTAATGGAATGAAGAGTATGAAAATACAATTTGCACATTTCTCAAACGTTAACAGTGGCACCTCAAAGCCACAGTAATTAGGAGGCACTAAAACATGTATTGGAGCCGACAGTCGACTGATTCATTAACGGACGAGCGTCACATGGAGCCCAGCTGACTGATATGATTGTTAATGAGACCTCTTCCCGGCTAATGGCCGCCATAGATCTCTCTTATTTACAGACAGAGGGAAAAAGATGGCTGCTATCACAGCACGGGCCGCTGAGATATAAAGCCAAATAGATGGCTGCTGCTTTTTAAAAGGGGGGCTTGTGTCCACAGGGCTTTGGACGCAGAGCGCTGCAGCTTCCATAGAAGGTTCTCCATTGTTTCCCGGTCCGATTGTGCTGAATCCAGGGATTGTCTGATATGTGACACGCCGGGCAAACGGGGACACACAGTCAGCGGGGTTTGCTGACTTCTGCGTTTTCAGGACCGGGAATGTGACTGGTGGGGGTGGGGATGTGGGTTGGTGGGGGCGTAAATGTAGGACAGAGGAACTGACACTAGAGGAAGCAGTGGCGAATGATTGGGACTGTCTCTGGGAGTCTTAAAGTGTGGGATCATGTTGTGGATGTGCTTTGCCTCCAGCAGTTGGCCTGTGCTCTTTTCTGGCATAGTATCAGATATCCGTCACTGCTTACTGTAGTGAAGATGTGAAACTGATTACTGAATCTGCTTTGGCATGTAGGAAACAGTTCTGAGAGAGCACATACAAAATTCATGGTGTTTGTGTTTTTTCAGTCAGAATTGACTCAGTATCTCTAGTTTTTGATGGCTTGTTTTCTGTGAGCAGACCATGAGGGATTCTCTGCATGCCACTCATGTCATGCGTGCTTGGCTTACGTATTTACGTATTCTGAAAGACTGTGAGAGTGATCCTCTGCAGCCTCTCTGAGCGAACCACATCACACACACACACTAACAAAGGCTTGGAAGGAGAGTGATGAAGGGCTGTGCTGACAGGCAGAGGAAGCAGCAGCTGCTCCTGGGCGGCTCCAGTCACACAGGAGGGTGGAGGGTGGAGGGTGGAGGACGGAGAGGGAGGAAGTTCAAGACTTTGATTTAGCAGAGCTACAAGTCCAGACTGGTCACCGCAGACATGCATCACTCTGACAGGCAGGCAGACCTCAGAGCCCTGCAGCTTTTCCCGGTCCTGTCAGAACATCAGGGGAGGATTTGGGGCTCATTTATAACAATATTTAGCTGAATCACAGTGAAAGAAAGATGGAATGCCTGGTATGCTGTATTTCAGAGCAGCAGCCCACAATTGTTTCAGGGCTCTTGAAAGAAGAGCAGCAGCGTAGAGAAGCCTTGGCAGGAGGCCGCATGAAGGAGTGAGAGGTTAATGTAGAAGTCTTGGTGATAATTTGTTTTGAATTGGCTGCAAAGACACACAAGTAGACAGTGTCACAGTTTACAGAGGGGCTCTTTACTCCTATGGATGAAATATTCAGCTGCTTCCTGTGCTCATTACTAGTGCTGCTAAAGTAAATGGTGACAATTTACAGGGACTTTACATCGATAAGAAAAACGACTTATTTGCAAATTGGTTTAATTTGCATTAAAGAAGTATTTCATCATTGCAAAGAAATCAGAGAAAAGGGGGCTGTGGGATTCTCCCTCCTCTGCAACCAGGATGCACTGCTGCCATCCTCACTCGCTGGCTGTGGCTTCCTCCTCCTCTGTGTTCTGGCTCTGAATGTCTGATTCCAGCGTTAAAACTGTGGACGGACAATCTGTGGTTCCAACAGCAGCGTCTCACGTCAGCTCAGGAAACATGGAGGAAAGTTAAACATTAACGCCCACTTACATTCACTACCCACACTGTGATCATACAAAGCAGGTTGAAAATCTGCTAAAGTTCAAGTTGTCAAGTCAAAATGAGGTGTTTGCAGGGCTTCATTGGGAAAAGCTTCCTAAAACGTTGCTGCTTCCTAAACGACAGTGTCAGAGGAGCGAACTGTATTCCTCAGAGATGTCACCAGTGAAGAATGGTTGTATCAGAGCTAATGACTCCACAGAAACAACGATCCTCCACAGAGAGCTGAACTCTCGTGCCAGAAATCCTTTAAACCTGCTTGCTGCTTTTGTCCAACAGCAGACGTTACACGGTGGAATTTAAAGTCATTTTGTGTTCAGACAAAACGAGTACACACAACAGCTTTCCACATAAAGCACGATCTCAAGGCGTAGCAGACGTTAGAGCGCGCCACAGTTCCCACCACTTCACTGTGTCTTCGCTCAAAGCCTGTTGGCTGTGATGTGTGATCATGCATCACAGAGCTAATGTCTCCCCTGTGAGTCAGCCTCTCTCTACCTTGTCAGCCTCGGCTTCCCAGCCTTCATCTGCTGCCAGAGCGCGGCCACATGACGGCTGGAGAGAGACTGTCGGCTGTTCATTCAGCGCTCTGAGCCGAGCCGTGGCGCCGGCTCACGGCTCCCTGTGAGGTCTGTACAGTAGTGACAATAACTCACCAAGTTAATCGATCAGGCTGATCTGACGACTGGCCTGTCATGGTGAGTCATGTACTGTCCTGCTCTGTGGAAGGCATGTACAGCTAATGATGTACAGCCACACACACACACACAAATCCTCCAATACACGTGTGTGTGTGTGTGTGTGTGTGTGTGTGTGTGTGTGTGTGTCACATGGACTCATTAGGGTGTCCTGTTGCTGGAGCGTACCGGAGAAATGATGGGACCACGACTGCACAGAACGATTTTAGGATTACAGCTGAATCGCCACACATTTCACTCATTTGCATTGTGTCCAACAGGCTGCTGTGTGTGTGTGTGTGTGTGTGTGTGTGTGTGTGTGTGTGTTGGTTCTGCTCGCTCAGCGTTTGTGTGCGCTCAGGGCTTTGTTGTGACCAGTGGGTTTTCTCTGTGCAGGGTGCTGCTCAGGGTCAGAATGCTCTACTACCTGAAACAAGAGGTGATAGGAAGCCAGGCTCAGCAGGTGCTCGACGGCGCCGACGCCAGGTGAGCTCAGCTTTGACCCACTCACACATCCCCTTACCTTACACACACACTTCCTGCTCTTCACTTTACCACTGCTAGGATTCTGCTACTGCTAGAGACTCTTGAAACCCAATCAGTGTAGTTTAAAACGACGCCACAGACGGGAGGGAGCTCTCTGCCTCGTACAGCTGTGCAGCTCCTGACCTGCTCTGATAGCAGAGTAGCTGGATTTATGATATCCACAGCAGGTTGGATGGATTTTGCAGCTTTCATACAGCAGGTGTAGATTTTCCATATCGAGGGGAAATAGCCGCCTCATGCGCTTTTCCTCTTGAGTGGTGAGTGTGGTCATTAGCATATGATCTCAACCTGTTGAAGATGAGGAGTCGGCTCATCAATAAGAAGGTTGTAGCTCCACCTGCTGGTGAAAGGTGGGCACTTTTCTTCTAGTTTTCTACCACAGTGCTGCTGAAGATGGTTCATCAAACCCACTGTTAAGATCAAAAGTTGAGGCAGGCTTTTATTCTGTCACACTTTTCATTTTCTTTCACAATAAAAACCCTAACAGCAAGTTAATACGGCAAGTGGGAGCAGATTGAAACAAGTGGGTTTGTAGATTGTCATGTAATATACAGTTTATACTATATACACACACAAGATTTAAAAAACAGATGGATACTACAGTCTCACTACAGAGGAACTGTGTTTAAACCCAAACTGAATCCCAGTAAATCAACAACGATTCCTACACATAATGTCTGCCTAACCCTCCTCCTCCTCCTCCTCAGTGAGATACAGATCTGGGTGCCAGAGCCGGACCACTCAGAGCTGCCGGCCTTGTGGTGGGATACCGTCTCTGACAAGTGTCTGCTGCTGGGTGTCTACAAACATGGTAAGAAGGCTCAGCTCAGAGCGTTTCTGTGGAAGCTGAACTCAGCGAGCCTCTCGTGTGCTCTGTGGTCACTGCAGACGGGGGAAAGGTCAGCGGCTGACATGAAACATTAACGAGCTGCTGCGCAACAGCCCCGGCGCTGAGAGCTCTTCACACACTAAATGTTTCAGAAGTAAAAGTTGTTTTATCTGATCATCGCAGCTTCACAGTTTTCAGTGTCTGTGTTTTCCACTGACAAAAGGTGATTGTGGGGAAACGTCCAGCTTGTGCGTTGTGTTTCCAGGCATTATCCTTTGCCAACTTTGGTGTTTGCTTATCCTCCTGTGCCCTGCCAGGTTATGAGAAGTACAACACTATTCGTGGAGACCCAAACCTGTGCTTCATAGAGCGAGTGGGACGACCGGACGAGAAGGCCATCGCTGCCGAACAGAGAGGCAATGATTTCATGGATGGGTGGGTACATCACAGCCGCCCGGAGCCTGAAAAAACACCACGTGGACTTTGTTTAATGTCTATAAGGACGTCAAAACTGACACAGACGTTATTCTGTGTGTGTGTAGGGATGTAGATGATCCAGAGTACAAGCCTGCTCCAGCCCTGCTGAAGGACGATATGGAGGTACGGCCACGGGATAATGACCAAGAGTCTTCATCTGGTTTAGGAAGTCAGCTCCTCTCTGTGTTGGAGCTCATTTGTGATTTATTGTGTGTCCCAGTGTCTAACCTGTCATTCTCAGTTTTGTTCTGCCGTAAACACTCTGTCCTGTCATGCAGGATGACGCCTCTTCCCCCGGAGACTTGGTTGTCACTGACAACGCCGGAGGTGAGTATTAGATGCTCGTAATCCACAGCCGATTATAAATAAAGTCTTCCCACGTGTGGGAGAAATCTGGAAAAGTTGTGATATTTCAAGTTAAGATGAGATGAACAACATGCTTCCTACAGCTTCATCAAGAAAAAAAAAAAAGAATGTGGAAAAGATGGCACTCTGATTTGGGCTGTAAATGTTCTTTGGTTTATTTCTGTGATCCAGATGCAGCTCCAGCGACGGGAGGTCAGACCGTCTACTGGCCGTCACCGTCGGTGCTGACCGCCAGGCTGAGGCGTCTGATCACGGCCTCCCAGCGCTTCACCAAGAGCCGGCAGATCCTCCACATCCACCAGACCCAGGGTCAGTCCCAGCCGGCCATGATGCCGTCTGCTCCGCTCTGCCCGCTGCCCCCCACTCTTAACGACACCCTCAACCCCAAGATGGCTGCCAAGATTGAACGTCAGCAAAGGTCAGAGCACAGAGAAGATCAAAGTTTGGTTCTGAATAAACCGATCGGTGAGAGAGGATGTGTGTGTGTGAATATTGTGTCTAAAATGTTCCCACAAATGTTTCACTTTCCTCAGATGGACGAGGCGCGAGGAGGCCGACTTCTACCGCGTGGTCTCAACTTTCGGTGTCGTTTTTGACCCGAACCTCGGCCGCTTCGACTGGACCAAGTTCAGAGCGATGGCTCGCCTGCACAAGAAGACTGACGAGAGCCTGCAGAAATACCTGTGTGCTTTCACCGCCATGTGCCGAAGGGTGTGTCGCCTGCCACCCAAGGAGGGAGGTCAGCAGTCTGCATATTACACACACACACACACATAGAGAGACCTTGAAGAGGTCTGGACACTCTTTTGACCCCCAGAGAGTCTGTTACCCTGAGATCACAGAGATCACTGTCTGTCCTGTCAGTGAGGATCTTTGAAGGGAGGGTTTTGTGTCGGCAGTGTGTCTCTGACATGGATCACGTTAGGACACATGATGTATCTCTACATGACGGTGTTTTATGATCCGCACCGTGCCCTGATGGCAACAACACTGTGCTGCTCTCATTGGTGGCTGTAAATGGTTTTCCTGAGGAGAGAGGTCAGCAGCTGGCTCAGCAGGACTGAGGTAGAGCGGCTGATAAGGTTAATCATTTGTGGAAAGACAAACAGTGTGATGTTTAAACTCCAGACACAAACAGCTCTCTGGGTCGTACCTGTGGATCGGCCTTCATTTCCTCTCACACCTGCGTCTTCTCCTTTGTTCCAGACTCTGCGGTGGACCCGTCTCTGACCATCCAGCCCATCACAGAGGAGAGGGCGTCCCGAACCCTGTACAGAGTGGAGCTGCTTCGCCAGGTGAGGGAACAGGTCCTTCGCCATCAGTTGCTCTATGAGCGCCTGCCGCTGTGCCAGATGAGCTCCGACTTACCCGTCTGGTGGGAGGCCGGTACCCACGACCGCGACCTGCTAATCGGTGCCGCCAAGCACGGCGTCAGCCGCACAGATTACCACATTCTGAGAGACCCTGAGCTCAGCTTCATGGCTGCCCAACGCAACTACAGCCAAACTAAGGCTGCTGCACAGCAGCAGTCACGCACATCCACCCCGCTCCTCCACCCCCAGTGCCCGGCCTCCGGCTCCCTGCTCACAGGCTCTCCACTGCCTCCGCCCGCCCAGAGGGACGCAGAGTCCTGTGGGCTGGTACCCAAAGCCGAGCCGGCCTCTGAGGGGGAGGAGGCCAGGGAGAGGCAGGGGGAGAGCTGGAGCCCCCCCAGAGCACCGGCCACTCCCACGGGTGTGGAGGAGAAGCCCGTCTCTGAGGCGCGGGACAGCGAGAAGCAGATGGTGGCGGCTCGAACCAAACCTCTCACCCCCAACTCGTCCGAGAGGAAACCCAAGAAGGCCAGCAAGAGGGGCCGCAGGGAGGCCCGGCGCCGCTCAGAGTCCGACTCGGACGGGTCCTCCTCCAGCTCCTCGTCGCGCTCCTCTTCCACTTCCTCATCGTCCTCTTCCTCCTCGTCACATTCCGGGTCCAGCTCCTCCTCCTCTTCATCGTCTTGTTCCTCTGGCTCTTCGTCGTCATCGTCCTCCTCCTCATCTTCTTCTGATGACAGTGAAAGTGAGGGAGAGGAAGGGAAGAAGAAAGGTGAGTCCCTGCAGCCATTTATTCAACCTTTAGTTGTTTCAGTGGGTCACTGACCAGCTCGCTGCTTCACCTGTGATCATTCAGTGTTTAATAATGTTTACAGAAGATAATCATGTGTCCAACAAGTGTGCGCCCGTCAGAGGTCTCCGGGTGTTTCTAATTTCTCTCGCTGTGTCCCGTCACGTCTCAGTGCCTGCAGCCCCCGGCGTGAAGGGCTTCGATGAGGACAGCGTGGCGTCTCTGAGCACGACGCAGGACGAAACGCAGGACACCCACGTGGCCGAGAACGGCGTCACCAACAACTCGTCACATCCTTTCCAGGGAGGAGGATACATGCTCGCTGCATCCTACTGGCCAAAGGTGAACCGGTGTACATGTGTGAAGAAAGGGAATATTTGATCATTAAACCGAACACGAGTATTTGTCTCTCATAGTCAACATGGAGACTTCCAGCGTACAGGAGATGTGGAGAGGGGAGAGATCCCTCTGATCCAGCCGTTTGAATGTGCTGCTTGTTGTTTATTTAGGACCGTGTGATCATCAACCGCCTGGACAGCATCTGCCAGGCGGTGCTAAAGGGCAAGTGGCCGGGAACACGTCGGGTCTACGAGCCTGGAGGCGCCGTGGCCTCCTTCTACACCACCAAGCTGCTGGACAACGCCAACAGCCTGTGCGAGGACCCCTCTGCCTCGCCACAGGGGTCAAAGGTGACCAAGCATGTTGCAGAAAACAAGGAGTTCTCAGTAAAACTCAACGATGTATGTTGATTTCTCCCTCCTCCTCCCCCTCCTCCCTCCGCTTCGCCCTACTCATAGGACCCTACCACTTCTGCTGCCATGACCGGCGCTAGCTGCCATGCTCAGCATGTTTCTCTGGTCTTCTTCCCTCTGTCCTTTGGGGATGATTAGTGGTTTGACTGCCTGGAAGGAGGAGAGATTAATTTAATAGCAGCCTTCCTCTCTTTTCCCACACACTCGATTTGAATTGGGCTCTGAGGCTGTGATTACATGAGCACAAATCACTCAGTCATGAGAATATAATAAGGTTCAGTACGAAGCCTCTCTATACTGAAGGGGTCTTTCTTATAATCTGATTGAAATGGAGACCTCGGCTGTGGGTGTTCTCTAATACGCTTCTAGGCAACATGGCTGTTAACGAGGCCGTTCTCAGACTCGCTTTATTCCTCGCTTTTGTGTTGCTTTCTGATAAGGATCCTTTTACCAAACTGTGGTTTTGACCAGCGCAGATCCTCCAACAGCTGATGCTTGTTACCTAAAAAGTCATCATACGCTGACAGCAGCTATCTCTCTGGCATGGCTTCCCACTCCAGACTACGAGTAGACTTTACCCGCTGCCCTACTAGCCACTGCCCACTGTGTGTCCCAATGCTACTAACCAGAAAGCACCTGAAAAAGATTTGCTGTTACTGTCAGAAATCCTAAGAAGTGAGATTATACTTGTAAACATTGACATTTGATGGATGAACAGAAAGCTCCAGTACGTATTAAACACTGAGAAGGAATAAAAACATACATTTATTATAAAAGCTATTATTATTTTGTCTAAAGGCTTCTTCCTCGTTTAGAACTCTGTGTGTCTGCTCTGTGACTGCACGTCTGTCTGGACTCACCTAACACCTTTGTGGCTTTGTCTCTCTGTGTGTGTGTGTGTGTGTGTGTGAGTAGCAGGAGGGAGGTCTGAAGCTGACCTTCCAGAAACAAGGTCTACCTCTGAAGAGGCCCCTGGAGTCGGACGAGGCCCCCCAGGCCCAGCAGCAGTACCTGGCCCGGCTGCACGAGCTGCAGAGCGCCTCGGACACGGGCCTGGCCGACATCACCAAACCTCAGTGCAGCTTCCAGACCGGTGCGTGTGTTTCACTCAGGGTGTGTCCGGGCCGGCCTGCTGTCCTTGAACACCACCAGATGGCAGCAGAGTGTAGTTTTCTCCTCTGTGGCCCCACTGGCTCTGTCAGCACTAAGGTTTATGGAATAGAGAATGTGGCTGCTCTGAAGTGAATGTGTCCACATTCAGGATAGTTTCCAGATGTGCCTCAAAGCTTCACCGTGTCATTTTAAATGAAGCAGAAGTTGTCGCAGCAGTTTGTTGTTAACAGGCTGGTTGTTCTGCAGCGCCTCCAGATCCCACCGGGCAGATGAGGCTGAACGGAGTCCTGGACGGCCAGCCGGTGGTGAAGAAGAGGAGGGGAAGGAGGAAGAACGTGGAGGGGATGGATCTGCTCTTCATGAACAGGAGCAGAGTCCCTGCTGTCCCTGATCAGGTCAGTGGTTGTCTTTGGTTCCTTGTTGTGCACAAGCAGCATCTCTGCTTCAAATGTGAACCGATGGTTTGAAGATTCGAACTATTTCTACTTACTACAATGTTTGAATAACAATAAAGTCCTGGCTGGTGGTCATCAGCTGTAAAACCCTGTGTTGTGTCTCCAGGTGCCTGCAGGGTGGGGCGGTATCGGCCAGGTGGGCATGGCCGTGGCCCCTGTGCCAGGCTACAGCCAGAGTGCCACTCAGGTCCCCGGGGACATGGAGAGCAGGGTCCCTGTCATCAACCTCAAAGACGGCACCCGGCTCGCCGGGGACGACGCCCCCAAGAGGAAAGATCTAGATCAGTGGCTGAAGGAGCACCCCGGCTTTGTGGCAGACACAGGAGCCTTCATCCCTGTGAGTCCTTTGTTTTGTCCTCATCTTCCTCTTCCTCTTCCTCTTCCTCTTCCTCTCTCTGGAACCAAAACCACTTCTTTGTTAAGAAGATTCGTTCCTTCATTCATTCAGTTGCTTATGAATTTGTTAAAGTTGGGTTCACCCACAGGGGCCGTCTGATGATGCCCTGGGGGGAAACACTAGTGAACTACTGGCTGCTCTGAGAGAGAGGTTTTCTTTCAGTTTGACCGTTTGTCCTTTCGTGTCCAGGGCGTAAATAAGATGCAGATGCAGTTCCACTTCCAGGACGGTCGGCCCAAGCAGAAGAGGCACCGCTGCCGGAACCCCAACAAGATCGATGTGAACAGCCTGACGGGAGAGGAGCGGGTCCAGATTATCAACAGGAGAAACGCTCGCAAGGTGTGTTAGTGTGTTTGACACGTTTCCACAGTCACGTCCACACACACCGTTAATGGTCATGATGCCCTTTACTCAGTGGGTACGTTGGCTTCATGTCGCCTGTGATCTGTCCTGTAGGTTGGTGGAGCCTTCGCTCCTCCTCTGAAGGACCTGTGTCGGTTCCTCCAGGAGAACCCCGAGTATGGAGTCCCCCCGGAGTGGGCCGACGTCGTCAAGCAGTCGGTGAGTGACGCAGTAACATGTCGTGAGATTAGAGGCCGTGTGACCCGTGTCAGTTAGGAACTCTTACTGCTCACCAGTCCAGATCCTTTCATCAGTAGATCCTCCCCGTTCTCTCCAGGGCTACCTCCCAGAGAGCATGTTTGACAGGATCCTCACAGGACCCATCGTTCCTGAGGAGGTGAGCCGGCGTGGTCGTCGACCTAAGAACCCTCTGGCCAAGGCGGCGGCGGCAGCGGCTGCAGCCGCAGCGGTACCCAACGCTGCAGCCTCTTCCCTGGGGCTGAACCCCCTGCTGGCCAACGGCCTCCTCTCTGGAATGGACCTGAGCAGCCTGCAGGCCTTCCAGCAAAACCTGCAGAGCTTACAGTCGCTGCAGCTCACCGCCGGCCTGATGGGGCTGCCGTCCGACGCCAGCAACCTGGCCGCCAGCAACTTAGCTGCCATGTTTCCCATGATGCTGTCCGGTATGGCTGGTCTGCCAAACCTGCTCGGCATGAGCAGCCTGCTGGGGAAGCCCGCTCAGGAGGGCGGCGACGAGAAGACAAAGGGACCCGCCGGCAGTGCTACCGGAGAGCCGTCTGCTTCCAAAGCGCCCCCCCACACCTCAGACACCAAAGGAGAAAGGACAGAGGGCTCGAACACGACTCCTCCCTCCACCTGCGGCTCCTCCTCCTCCTCCACAGCCCCACAAAGTGCTTCGGCTGCCTCCGCAGCCTCCAGTCACCCACTGTCTCTTAACCCCTTGTTACTCTCCAGTATGCTTTACCCAGGGATGCTTCTCACTCCAGGCCTTAACCTTCCCGTGTCTGCCGCACAGCCGCAGAGCTCCAACAGCGACCCCGCCCTTCCTCCCGCTCCTCCTCCTCCTCCTGCAGTCTCCCAGTCACCGGCGCAGGAGACCAAGCGGCCGGCGGCAGAGAAGGACGGAGAGGAGGATGACGAGGAGTTAGACGAGGCTCTGGACGAAGAAGAGGAAGAGGAAGAAGAGGAGGAGGAGTCGGCAGAACAAAAAGAGAACAGTGGTCCTGACGGTTCGGGGAAAGCGGAGTCATCTTCATCAGAGTCTGGGAGCTCCTCTTCCTCGTCAGATGATTCAGACTCCAGTGATGAGGACTGATCCTACGAATATAATTATAAATTTATTTATGTATCGCCTAGAAATGTAAACATTTATTCACATATATATGGATTTTCCAGCACTTATGTTGCGATTCTTTATATGTAAATACAAGAACTAACTAAAATGTTGTGTAATAAAGACGACAAAAACCTAAAAAAACAAAACAAAAAAAAGGAAAACAGGAAAAACTGACTTAAAGGAACTGAAATGAAATTTCAGTTTTTGTTCACAAGGTACAGTCTTGTTTTGAGACATTTTGCATGTCAGACTTTAGTAGATTTCTGAACTCTGTGAACTTGTACCACAATTATGTACAATTGCAACAAAAAAGGCATTATTGTAATTATGTCAGGATTTAATTTTATTAAAAAAGTGAAACTACATCAATATGCTCGTTGAGCTGTACTATTAATATATTTTGATTGTCGGGGGTTGGGAGAGTGACACTTGACAAACACTTTGGTTTCTCTTGTAAATAGTCCGTACTTTTACAGGTTCGTTGACACTTATGCTTTGCAGATCATACGTTGGATATGTCAGCAATAACTTGGGCAGCTAATGAATGTCACTGAAGCTGTAGATCCTCTGTCTGCCATGTTCCACCAGTGCACACCTCACAGCCTCACGTACCTTCATGTTTCAGCATTCCTCCACATGTTCGTAGGAAACACGCTTACCGGACGCTCCCCTCTGTGACGTCGCGTGGTTTGGGGGGGAATCAGTAGAAGTATTACTGCTCAGTCAGAACACTTAAGCTTAAGTCCTTCAGAGTGGATCAGAGTTAAATCGTCTGCTGTGGGTTTCTTTTGTTCACATGGATCTCTGACTTTAGAGCCCGCTCATGTTCACCATCACCTTACAGACACGTCACAGTAGTCGTGTACACGTTCACTTGCACATCTGTTGATTTTGACTACAGCGTCTGACCTCCTCGAGCTGTGGGGACAGAAAACAACCTTTTACTGTGTGCCAAAAACTGCCCGTGGACCCCCTGCGGTCCCGACCCAGCGCCGTGGTCTCTGTGTAGGGAGAATTCAGGATTCTTGATGACATATTATTACGACAACCCCGGGATATTTGACTGCATCTTACCTCAACTGTGCTAAATGATTGGCTTCACTGTGCAGATGAACTCGTGCATGGCTGTCCTCTCGCTGTCCGTGTACTTGATGTCTTCGTCTCTGCTGGAATGTGTGTCAGAGGCCTTTTTGTTTGGTTTTTTTTACTTACCAAGAGCTTCCACTGTGTTGTCCTGTCGGCTGGACTCCTTCGCTCTCCTGCCATCTACTGCTTCTCCTGTCTGAACGTTGTGTCTCGAGCAGGGGGGGCCTCCAGGCTCCGACCTGTACAGAGCACGTCAAGTGTTCTTCTCATTAGAAACGATGGTCCTTTGGATTCTGTGTTGCATGTCTAGCAAAGTCTTACAGAACATTCATGGCACAAGCACAAACTGGTTCAGATCCGAGCTGAGGCTGTAGGCGTCGTCGTCGTCCCGGTCTTTGAGTATTAAACTGTTCTTCAGACGTTCTTCAGACGTTCTAGCTTCAGAGGCAGTTTGTGTGTATTTCACTGTTTCACTGATGAATGGAGCTTCAGCTAGATGTAGAAGTGCCCTTATCCTGTACCTCACCGTCTCTGTCCGACAAGCAGACCGCTCACATCTGTGCTCCGTGTCCATGCTCGTGTGATTTGTCTGTCATCTCTGCACACGTCCACGTTCAGCTGTAACCAGGACACACACACACACACACACACACACACACACACTGGAGTTCACCCAAGCCGAAGTACCTTTTTGTAACTCTCCAGCGCTGCGGTGCTGGCTGTAGGACTGCTGTTACACAGTGGACTGTTAGATTCACATTTCACGATGATCTCTGAGGGGAGGCTTGTGTCTGGGCCCCCCCCCCCCTACCGCCCGCCGCGTTTGAAACCCCCCCACTGGGTTAACTGAGTGTGTTTAGGTGAAGTATTGCTGTAGCATCACTCTGGTGGTGAAGACCTGTCTAATCTGATGTTGCTTTAACGTGGTCCTATGTATGCCTGTTATATTTAGACCTCGTCTTGGGTTTTGCTTGCAATGCAATTGCATTTTTTTTATATTACTACTAACAGTACAGTATTTTTCTATGTCTGAGCAATGAACTTAAACATGCCACTGTCATTTTGTATATCTGCACCTCTGCTCTATTCAAACTCGTAGTGCCCTTATGCAAACACCCAGCCATTGCAACTTCTGCTGATCGATCTGACGCCTTGTGCTACTTTCTGTTGCCCCCCTCCCTCCCTCCCTCCCCCCCCCAGCCCAGCGATGGCTTTGACTGTGCTGAGCCTCCTTAGGACACAAATGGAAAAAAAGGGTTGACACAGATGGGACTTTTTGCTTTTCTTTTCACTGTTTTTCTTTTGGTTGTACTGTACATGGACTTCCACAGCACTGCTGGTGTCCGGGGGTGGGCGGGGGGGCAGTGCTGAATCTGCGTTAACCACAGACACAAGCAAACAATGACCAATATGCAAGAGGAATGACAAACACACTACTGCTGTACAGGGAGGTTTTCTTTCAGTTCACACCTGTAATATTCACTGAGATGACAGAACTAGCATCCTTGATTTGTATTTTTATTTCAAGCTTGATAATAATTAAATGTCACCCTGGTCAGTTTTTGTCTTTTTTTCATTGGACAGTTATAATATTTGCAAGTTGTGGTCTGTGTAGTCAAAATAATTCTTTATGTAGTGCAGGAAAACACGTCTTAAAAGTCATTTGTAATTTATTGGATTACTTTCTATGAAGTTCTATAGAGGAAATTGAGGTTTAATTATTTTTATTAAACATATTCTTCTGACTATCACTGAAGTGTGCCTTTGCCTGTTGCTTTTTGTGGCCCCAGTTCACTCAGATCATCCGAGTCGGGACCTTTTTCACACCGACACACCCCCACTCTGTTCTCCACACTGACATCCACTCCATTAAGCAGAGTCAGTCACTCCGCTTCTTCCTTCACTTTTTACTGTCCGCACAAATCAGCAAGAAAAACTGTTTCCAACATAAAACAAACACTCAGAGTAGAAGGAGCACCACAGGGCGCTCTCAGGGCTAATTAGAGCTGCTCTGGTGCAGCATTCAGTAGAATGAACTGCTGCTCCTCCACCGAGACTTAAATGTACCCTGAGGTTGATGTTACCAACATCCTTCTACATTCTTTCAGTAGCTCTAGAGTTCATTAAACACTGCTAGTGGGAGACGGTCCATGAACCAGCTCACAGTCTCACACTGTGTTCACAGTCTCAGTGCGGGGAGTAAAGGGTTAACAGGTTTCCCTCCCCGCTGAAGTGCTCCTCTCCTCCACTTGGTGGCGCTCTGTGGCCTGTCAGCTGCTCACTTATCATCATAGCAACCACATGCAGATGACAAGTTGGGACTTGTCTGCTGCTGAGAGAGAGAGAGACCAAAGATCTGAACTCCCTCAGTGTGCAGAGCAGCAGGACGGCTGCCCAGAGCCCTCTGCTCCTCCTCTGCTCCTCCTCTGCTCCTCCTCTGCTCCTCCCTGCTCCTCCCTCCTCCTCCTCCTCCCTGCTCCTCTTCCTCTCTCCTCCTCTGCTCCTCCTCTCAATCAGAACGAGGACTCGTCCAGGCCGAACCAGAAGAGCCACATCTGGACCTGGAACTCACCAAAACCACTTCCAGGCCTGAGCCACACCGGTGAGTCACTTTGAGCCCGTTTCTGTTCTCAGTTTTCAGAAGTTCAGTTTGGATGACACGACTGAAAAGCAGTCCGAAGTCCAAGTTCATCGGTGGCTGAGGAGCCAGTAGAGCTTCAGCACATGAGTCAAAGTGAAAGTGAGGTAACAGAAGGACAAGCTGCTGTCAGAGCAAACAGGAAAAGGGTGTAACCCCCAGAAATGTGCAACAGATTACCGAGAGTGTAAAAACCATTTGTGATTATGACCAGAGAAGTAAAAGCACCGAACAGGCAGCTCTGCTTCAAATATGCTGCAGGTTGTTTCACATATTCCATCACAGACTAAAGTCAGAGGAGGAAGTTACTGACAACAAGAAACCTTTTGCGTTCACTTCATCACTCCCCCGTCGGCAGAACGTGCTGATGACTGACTTCCTGTTCTGGGTTTCTGTTCTCTGTTGTCTGAGGAGGATGAACACAAACTAATGGAGGGCCGACTGATTCACATGTGAGTCGCTGCGTGAAGTGTGAAGTGTGAAGTGTGTCTGGTCTCACACCTGCAGTGGGACTTTGGACGGATTTAGATAAATCAGCACGAACAGCAGCAGCCAAACGTCTGGACACCTTTTTTATGTTGTGGATTAATATTGGAAACTATGAAGGAACAAAAAACCAGGACATGTTTTATATTTTAGATTCTTCAGAGCAGCCTCCTTTTGCTGCGATGACAGCTTTACACACTCAACACCTTGTTTACCTTGTTACCTGGTCTGTACACAGTGATCAGCCCTGTTCAGGTCCACGTTATGACAAGAACCTCTGAAGTACGTACAGAGAAACAGTCACAAGTGTGAATGTGCAGTCACTAAAACCATCAAACACTCTGATGAAACTGGCTCTCATGACGACCCCCCAGGAGAGGAAGACCAAGAGAGCGGATGTTTTCTGCATGTGTGGTTCTCACCGTGAAGATGGAGGAGGTGATGTGATGGTGTGTGGGGGGGCAAACTGAACCAGCCACTCACCTCTCAGCGATGGAGAAGGTGTGTCCAGACCTTTGAAAGTCAAACTGTCACGAAATAAAGAAGATTTGTACATTTCAGTGCTTGAGGTGAAGGATGATGAAGAAACAAAGCCACCGATCCTCCTCCTCCTCCTCCTCCTCCTCCTCACTGTGCATCATTAACCCTCTCAGCCACCCCCCCCCCCCCCCCCCCCCAGGTCTGTGTGACTGTGAGGATGATAAACAGCACATGTGGGATGATTAGAGGAGCAGAGTTTGAGGAAGGAGGGAAACAAACACAGATGAACGGAGGAGAAAGGAGGAGTAAATAAAGACCCACAATAATGCAACGATGCTGTCAAGCCTGCAGCTCGTTTCATTCTTCTAGTCGGTGACAGACACACAAACGGACCTGCAGCTCACTGTAACACACTCCAGCCTTAAAGGACTAGTTCAACAGCAATCAGTGAATATTTCCCAAAATGCCAGTCTCATTTCTTTTCCCTTTTAAACTGTTTGTCTCTTTGCACAAATAAATAAATCAAGAAAAAGTAGGAAACAAAGGAGGAAACAAACAAAATGTAGAAAAGGCCACAGCACAGTTTTAGACTATAAACTGGATCAGAACAGTTTGTAGGTTCACTTTCTGGTGTGTGTGTGTGTGTGTGTGTGTGTGTGTGTGTGTGTGTGTAAAACTGTGTCTTTACTGATATGACTTTATCTCTTTATCTCTGAGATGTTAGTGAAGATGCCTGCGTCATGCTGAGGGGGGGTCTGTGTATCTAGTGGTTCTGAAAGGGTTGATGTGCTCTGGCTTCCTCTCTGACGTCCTTCTCCTCGCTCAGGCGCTCGCTCCCGCCCCGCCTCCCGTCACGCTCTCTCAGTGTGCAGGTCACCATGGCAACCGAGCCTCAGGGCAACCTGGGGAAGCTGAGGTTTGGTCCCAGTGACCACCTGGTAGCCATGTTCAGGTCAGTGCTGCAGGCCTCAGACACTTCTCTGATGTTTTCCAGCCCATGACTTCCACTCATGTAACCAGCGTGCTTCCTGTGATTCAGGGCCTGCTCCGTGGATTCGACCGAGGCCATTAAAGTCCGCCTGAAATCTCTGCTGCACACGTTTGTGCAGCACCACAAGCACAACGCAGGCGACGGGAAGACCATGGGTACACTGACAGGTTGTATTCAGCTTGAGTGCTGGGGGGTAAACGCACGGTGGAGGCCAAAGAAACACCGTGAGCTCGTGTGCAGATGATCACCTTCACACGGGTTCATCTCTGATGTGCAGAGACGGCAGCACCCAGACACACACCAGGACACATGTTTAATCTGCTCTGGCTCCATCAGACGCAGCTGCTGTGTTTGAGCTCAGCAGGGAACCTCTGCCTGCTCTGCTGCAGCGTTTTAAATCCCCACCGGCTGCTTTTTAATGACAGCTATCATTTTCTGAAATAAAGCCGCTGTTGTTGATACGTGTCACAGCTGATCTGTGTGATTGTGTTCACAGAGTTGGCAGTGAAGTGCTGCTGTGAAGCCGGCATCTGGTACTACAGGATTCTGGAGAAGCTCGGCAGTGGGGAGAAGGAGAGGCTGGGTGTCACTGACATCTCAGTGAGTGTGGCGCCCTCCTGTGGCTGCAGCTGGAACTGCTGTTTGACAGCTTCTGTCTGCACACTGGGGGCACTGTGTCTGCCACAGGACCAGTTTATATGAGCTCGTTCTTTTGCCTTCTGAAGTTATTTCCATTAATACAGTCATATTTTGTCCCGGCAGTTCATCTTAGAGAATGACCTCATCCAGGTGTGTCTGGTCACCTGCTCTCTGGAGATCGCCATATCCTCCAACCGTCTACCATGTGACTTCCCTCTGCTCCTTCACATCCTAAAAGTGCCACCGTACCACTTCTGGAGGGTGAGCATCCAAACCGGTTCGCTGCACACACACGTCTGTGTGTGCATGTGTGAATGTCCATGAATGTGCAAAGAACAATACTTTTTTATTAAAAGCACATGTGCACAGCCTGGATTCTGAAAATATTCATCATGTTTTGCACATTTACACTGTAGGTGGTAATCCAGTGTTAAGTGTTCACACCTAAAGCTAACAGTTTCACCATGTCAGAATAAAATCAGTGTCACTTTTACATGTTTATGAGTCCATCAACAGTTCAGCTCCATAACAGTGGAGTGGTCTGAGATCTAACCAGACAGTAACGTCTCTGACTCCTCCGTCCTCTGCTGTGTTTTGCTCTGGTCAGGTGATCGAGCTGGTGCTGCGGGCTGAGGCGGGCGTGCCTCGCGCTGTGGTCAGACACCTCGCCCGAGCAGAGTACGTAGTTCTGGAGAGCTTGGCCTGGACCAGCGACTCACCGCTGTGGGAAGACATCAGGGCCAACGAGGGCCATCTGCCCACCTGCCAACAGGTGGGCAACGACACACAGAAACCTGCTTAGCTCACATTTGATACTCAAGGTTCCTCCAAGGTGATGCTGGTCAGGTGAACTGTCAGCTGACTGGAAGATGGAGCTGTGTTAAACCACCAGAAGCACTACAGCATCTTCACACTCACAGACGTGGCTTTAACGAGGCCTTTGTGTCACACAGGTGATGCTTCCTGCACAGCTGGAAGAGCCACAGCTGGACGGACACCCCCCAGGAGGTATGAATATATAAACCTGTCAGTAACTCTACTGCAGTATACATTTTAACTGACCACAGTGTTGTTATTGCCGACTGACCGGTTGATTGTGTTGTTGCCAGCGGGTCTCTCTGTTCGCTCGGACCAGCAGTGGCCCCCCCCAGCTGGAAACAGGCCTCACAGAAACAAACCCCTCCCCCTGTTCGCCCGCAAGGTCAGTCGGTGAAGGACAGCCCGACCTCCTCCCCGTGTGGAGAGTATGTTCTGTTCTGTGCTGGTGACCACAAAGCCTCCGATGGTTTCACTCCACAGAGACACGACACTCGATGTCACCAAACTCTTTTACCACCTGTTACCTGCATACATCTGTCTAGTACTGATCTCTTAGTGGTCGTTGGCTACTCGCCGGACTGCACATTGTGCTGTGTGTTCATGTTGTTGGTCCTGGCCGACATGATTGTGCACTACAGACCTGCGACGGCTCTGTTCTCCACAGACTCATCACGTCCTGAATTCATGGTCGATCATTTCAGGTGTACATACTGGTCATGGGGGGAACGGGCTGTCGGTGTGGTCATGCTGTCTCTTCGCTTCAGGTTTACCACTTGATGGCGAGGCGTCTGACGGAGCTCTGCTCCACTCTGGACATTTCGGAGGAGCTGCGGCTCAGGATCTGGACCTGCTTCGAGTTCTCTCTGGTCCACTGCACGGACCTCATGGTGGACCGGCACCTGGACCAGCTGCTCATGTGTGCCATCTACATCGTGCCGAAGGTGGGCTGTGGTTTATCTGACGGCAGTCTCAGCACCTTATGTGATGTGGTAAACATGCGTGTGTACACGTAGGTGCAGCCATGAACTGTGGCTCAGAACAGCACAAGAGGTGGTAGAACAACATCTGAGCAGCTTCTTAAAGATGAACCTGGTTTCCTGATGCACCTGCATCAATGTTTACTTCTGTTATTAATATTAATTCTATTGGTAGTCATGTTCATTTCTTTACTTTTACAAAATCAGGTATTAACTTGTGGAATTTGTGTTGTTTGCACAGGTTACCAACGTGGAGATTCGCTTCAAGCACATCATGAAGTGCTACAGGTCGCAGCCAATGACCTGCAAAGATGTACGTCTTTCTTTGAGATGGTTCCTGTAATATTCAGCTGGATCAACTCTGTTGAGTTTCTGGGTCAACAGGGACAAGACTGAGTGCTTGATGCAAAAACCTGAAATCAGCACGCTTTCACTTTTAGACAGCTCGGCTGCAAGACTGTGACTTGATACTACTGAACATTAACGGCATATCAGAGCCACTAAAGACAGATCCAGGGAAGGGAGGGATACCTCAGAGAGAGAACTTAAGAGTTTAAGATGGCACAAGAAAAAGGTCTCACCTTGTGAAGTTGGATCAACGTGTCTTTACATAAGGAAATATTCCTGATCTGAGCCCAGGAACAATATTTATAGTTATAGTTACAATAGTTATGACTCAAATCTCAGACTCTCTGAGTATCACCCCTCTCTCTGGCTGGGAGTATGCAGAATTCCCAAGAGTGGGATTAACACTGAAAGTGTGTCACGGCTGTTTCACTCCAGTAAACTGATATTTTCTGTCCTCAGGTCTGCAAAAATGTGCTGATTTCCAGACGAGACACCCAGAATCCCTTCGATGGAAACACCGGTAAGAAAGTGTAAAACCACACAGTCATCAGCGTGCAGAGGAAACAGGGAGGAATCAGGACTTCCTCTCTCTCCCCAGAGATGAATCAGGGTGTAGTTTCCTCTGTGGCGGCCATCTGGCTCCACGGCGGTTCCTTCATCTGAGGCTCTTTAGGCTCTCTGTCGCAGAGCTACATTATCCTCACTGTGGAACACATTTAACACTCCAAGGTACCACGGTAACTCACAACAGGTGACCTGCATCCTGCCGTCAGTAATGACGGAGGGGACCGTTTGTCACGTTGTTGATTACAGATAACGGAGAACACAGCGGTGAGATCCTGACCCCCAACACGCCATCAGCACACTATCCAGGAACTTGTCAGGAGGAGAGGGGCAACCTTATTTACTTCTACAACCAGGTCTACAGCGCAAAGATGGAGCACTTTGCCCTGCAGTTTGCTCCGACCCCTGAAGTAGGTGCCCCCCCGACACCAGCGCTAACACAGCGAGGACTGTTGTCATGTGCAGCATCACTTTCTAACTTCTGCTGTGTCGCTGTCGTGTAGGGACAAACTCCTCCCTTGTCTCCATACCCCCAACTGTGGAGAGCGCCCCCATGCAGACGCAGACTGTCCCCCACCCGCTCCCCACAGGTCTGAGAGCTTTTACTGATTCAGTGACGTCTTTAATAAGATGTTTGTCTGCAGTTGTTGTTGAGTTACTGGTTTCATCGTCACTGACTGTAGCAGTAAAACCCTGTGACCTCCTGTCCCCCACAGGGTCTGCGTGACACCAGTAACGTGATCTGGACGGGCAGGACCCCCCCCAGTCCCTCCCACCTGGTGTCACTGGAAAGAGAGGAGGAGGAGGAGGAGGAAGATGGTCCTCCAGCAAAGAGGATTCGTTTGGATGATCAGTCAGCCTGGCTGAGGAGACTGCAGAGTGTGGTGAATGAACGTGTGGCAAGAAGGGGCCAAGACCAGAACCAGGACCAGAACCAGGACCAGAACCAGAACCAGGGCCAGGGCCAGGGCCAGGGCCAGGGCCAGGGCCAGGGCCAGGGCCAGAACCAGGGCCAGGAGCAGAGCCAGGGCCAGAGACCGGACCAAAACCAGGACCAGGAGCAGAGCCAGGGCCAGAGACCGGACCAAAACCAGGACCAGGAGCAGAGCCAGGGCCAGGAGCAGAACCAGCACCAGCACCAGGAGGGTGTGGCCTCACTCTGCTCCTGTTTCTGAGGCTCTACGTTTACAGGGACACTAATATTCCAGCGTTCTTCCCAAAGTGACGATGATGTAAAAGTCGACTGTTTGGAGGTTCCACCTTGATCCAGGTCTTGGTTTCCAGAGGAGACTTGTGTGTCTGAAATGCTGACGCTCAGCCTCTCTCCTGCTGCCCTCTGAGCTGGAAACACAGAGACTGTCAAACACTGACATCAGGTACCTCATTACCTTCCTACTGCAGTATTACACAGGAGGGTGTTTTTAAATAGGAATATTAGTGGAACCACCATCTTCAGCCACTGACACAGCAGAGACACTGTGGTCTTCAGTAGCTGTAGGTGTGGGAGGAGTGTTAGGACTTACACTCATCTCTAAGCATTACCTGCTAAAATGGCACCTTTTTGCTCTTTCGCTCTGCGTCCTCTCTCCCGCCCCCCCCGGCCCAGCGGGGCAGACCGTGGAGGTCCTGGGCAGCTCCGGCTGAACTCTGATGTATGAATGTGAAGGAGGAAGTGCTCAGCTGCCTTTCCTGGGATGTATAAAGGCTAGAGACTGAGAAAGGACGGCGCTGTGCTCCCGTCGGCCCCCGTTAAGTGCTCTCAGGGACGAGCCGGCCTTCATCAGCGCTCGGCTGTGACGAAGTGATGAAGGTTTGATGCTCAGTGTTCAGTGCAAACTGATCTGAAGTGATTTTTCATGTCTTTCTTTCTGCTATCCCATCATAGAGGTAATAAAATAAAGAGATCACAGCCAATCTTTAAAAATGTGTGAACTGTAACTTTACCATGAAGGTCTGCTCTGTGCTGGAGGGGGGCTGGAGTAAAGGGGAGGGCACAAGCTGCAGCAGATGTATTTTATGGCACATGAAGTATGTTAGCAGATAATAAAAACCTCTGGTCAGCCATTAGTGAGTGCAGCCTCGACATCATGGCTGTATTTCACTGCACTGACGTGATATGAAGAATAAATTAATGACTGAATTAATCATCTGTGTAGGTACAAATGTTGTTTAAAACAGTGTTAAGATCATTTAAGAATAAACTTGCATTCATAAAGTGTCTCTGTGACGTTCTTATTGATTCAATCATTGACGCTGACACTCTTCAGACAGCTAATGAGACCAGTATCCTGGCAGAGCTGTGACCAACAACCTGCTCGGACATCATCCGACTGTCCTCGAACAAAACTCAGAAAACCCTCTGACTGAATGAAAGCAGACACTGTCGGCACATCCGCTGTGGAGATGTTGGTAACCATGGCCGCCCTGTGACCGACACACAACCCCCCCCTCAGTGTTGATCAGTAACCATGTCCTGGCACGCCGCTCAGTTAATTCTCAACCCATGTTGCTTAGGAAGTGATTAGAAAAGGGCAGACAAAGGCTTGGAAAGCAAGAGCAACACACAGTCAGGTGCCCAAACGCAGCAGGAAGTCTCAGGGTTGCCATAGAGAACAAAGGCACCTGATCCCACAACACTTGGACAGGTTTTCGGGTTATGACCGGCGTTTTAACACTCCATACGCCTCCGGACTCCCAGCAGCTGAACGGCACACCGACCACTCTCACATTTTGCCAAATCATGGGTTGCAACACAAGCCGGGACACCACGGCGGTGGACCCCGCTGAAAAGCCCGAGGAGAGGCCGAAGACGGCCGCCTCCGCCGAGGACGCGTCTGCAGAGGAAACAGAAGCAACAGCAGACAAAGACAAGGATGGAACTTCAGGGAGCTCCAGCTGAGAGAACACTTCTCACAGTAAGAAACATCACCCACTGTTGTTTGACTGGAATTACAAACCATCTCAAATATTCACAATCTACAAATGTCAGCCATGTCCTTCCATTGTGCTCACTTCCATCAGTGGAACGAGGATGTAGCACCTCACGATGAAGCCGGCAGTTTATGACCGTCACACACTGGGGTCACTTTGATACGATCACCTCTATAAGCCGACCGCCGTGTCTGTCTGAGGCTGCTGCACATGACGAATGGGCTGTGTGTGTCTGTCGCTGTGTGTACAGATTGGCCTGTCCGGGGTGAAGGAGGGCCTGTCAGCAGGAGGAGGCCACGCTGCACTGCTGTCCGTCAACCTGTGCGTCATCTGGACACACACACACACACACAGACCTCTGAAGAGATCCAGCTCTGAGCTTCATACTCCAGAAAGTATCTTGTGATAAATATACTGCTCCAAACAGCGTGTTGTGTTGTTGTGTACCTGTGCTGCCTCTCTACTCTCCTTCTGTTCTTCAGGTTTAGATCTTGCACAGCCCCCTGCGGCGTACTTTGCATGGCCTTTGTTTGTGTTCACAGCCGTTATGTGTTCATCCTCCTCTCCTCCTCCTCCTCTGAAGCGCTCACACACCTCTGGTCAGGGCTGATAGTTACAACACACTCTTTCAAACGCTTCCAATTGTGCTGCAGGCTAAAGCAGCAACCCTTTAAGATAGACAGCTTATGTTTCCTCTGTGGATACGCAGCAGCTCTCTAACTAGATAGCATTCTCTGCATATCACAAGACTGCTGTTCATTTGAGCAGTCAGACACAGTGAGTGCCCCACACAGCAAATAATGAAACGCTGCCAGGAGCCGCTCACAGAGCTGCCCGAGCACGCCCCAGTCCTCGCCGCCAGGTGGCGCAGGCCCCCCGTCTGAGGCAGTCCTGTCCGCCGCCACCAGGGAGCAGAAGTGGTCTGCGCTGGGCGCTGGGAGACTTCTGAGGCCGGCTCCATTTGCTGAAGACATTTAATCTGAAATATAGGTTGTAAGTTTATTACCAGCCAGTGAATGGAGCTGGAATGGAATAGCCATTTCACAAAGCCATATCAAAAATACCCATCTCAGAGGCAGTGGGAAATTACATGAAAATATTACCATTATACAAATGGAAAGTGTGATTGAATAATGTGCTGGAGAAGATAAATGAAAAGCACTTTGTTGGAAAACGTGGTACTAAATAGGTTTTTAATTTCAGTAGTGGGATAAAAGAAGCGCATTTTTACCCCATTTCACTGCCAATTGATTAGTGGCTCCACATCTGCAGATAGAGAGGAGGCCTTATCGTCTCATTATCAGTTAATTAATATGCATGCACACATGCCAATTATCTTTCCTCTGCCATTTAGCAGAAATGAGACATTGATGTTTTAATGGTGCCAGAATGGATAACTCCTCTGTTGCTTTAAAGACAAGGCAGGCACATTGATTGACATAGCCCGGGAATGTTAAGAGAGACAATTGAATTAAGAGCAACCTGAGACACTTGATTATTACATTAATACGTCTGTGCAGCTCAGCCGACTGCTGTCCCTTCCCCGGGGCTGTAATCCTGTGATCTCAGAGTTTTTCTGATGAACTCTCTTTCGTGAAACATACAAAAAGGGCAGGGCTTATGGCGCAGGACACACACACACACACACACACATACACACACACACACCTACCAATGAGAATCCATTATGGAAACATTTTACTTGAAGGACATGCAGAATAGCAAGCTATTAAATTTTTCCACTGTGCCATGACTATTAAAGGACCCAAGGCCACACCAAGTGAAGCAAACCCAAGATGAAAGTTATATTAATCATTATTCGGTTTACTGTACTGTGTGCGCTTGAATTTATGTTCGTGAGTCACAGGCCAGTGTTATGTGCCAGTGAAATAGGCAATATTATGGAAGGAAGCACTATTGACATTTTTCATTTCTGCATAAATGCTCCTGGCTGCACATTATGCCCAAGGCTGTTGGGTTCTTTTTTTATTTTATTTTTTTTTATCAGCGCTCTTTGAGTTCAGTGCCATAATGTTGGAGTGATCCTGCACAATCAAAGAAAAAAAGAGAAAAAGAAAAAGGTAGATAGATAGATAGATTCTCGCGGCCAAACCAAGGATGCTTGAGGTTTTCACACATAAAAACATCACAGAGGACAAACTGGAGCCACTGGAGGCAGCTGCTCGCAGGATTGTGCCAAAAAAAGAGGGCAAACAGAAAATGAGAAGGGTAACTAAAAAAAACTCTCTGGGGCGTAATCTCCTTACTCAGTAATGGACCATTTATATGATATGTATAATGTGCTGCCACAAATATTCACAAGTAGTGGTCTTATTTTCAGCCGGCCTCTCTTTAAAGATGTGTTCTTCACAGGGTATCTTTTGTGAATATATGATCAGAGGCACGACAGCCCCGGTCTTTAATCTTACACTGGCCTTGAAGAATGTCACTGATTCCACCCCTCCAACCCCACCCTCCTCCTCCTCCTCCTCCTCCTCCTCCTCCAGCCCCTCCACCACCACCACCACCACTGCAGGCTCCAGAGACCGTCCCATTCACACTGCGCTGCAGCCACACATCTCTGGTTGTTTCTTTATTTGGGGCTTTAAGATAAATCAAAAGTAAAATCAGCAGAAACATCTCATCACAAACGTCTGATCTTCTCGTGTGGCTGAGGTGAACTTCTTTTGTTACACCACATCTGCACTAGTTTGATCTTTAGCTTCTCTGTAGGATTATTTTCATTTTCTTTGGCCATTAAACAGAAACACGGACTAAGTAAAGCTCAGCAGAGTCTAATAGTATAATGGCAGCAGTATGTTAGACCTGATCACCCCTGGGTCACATGATCACAGCCGCAGTGATTCAGGGAGGATCAATAGCTCATCACGCAGTAATAACAGTTTTAGTTTGTTACAAAATTGCTTCATTTATTCTGATTTTAGTACAATTTAAATAAGCTTTTAAGGGAATTCAATAAAACAGCCGACGTATTGTTGATTTCTAAATGAACAACGTACAGCAGAAGTTTCCAGCTGGAAGTAGGAGCTCCTCAGTCCTTCTGTTTCCTCCTCCACCCGTGTCAAACTCACTAATCTCCACCTATAGTCCCACTGCACCTCCCTGCTGGGGTCGGGCACATGAGTAGCATACATACATACATATTACATGTATGTAATACAATATTACATTCATGGTGACCACCGTCAGTAATGTAATGTCTGATACAGTCCTGCTGTGACCTGCAGCTTTACAGAGCTCACAATGTTCAGTTAATGTCTTAGTCTTAGTCAGGTCTTAGTTGAAGCTGGTGTTGTGCTGGACTACATCACTGCTCTGTTCATTTACACACACACACACACACTGCAGTATAACTCACACCACGCTGGATTTCTATCATCATATCACCATAAGTTATGTTTATAAATCCGCTTCCACACCAACAAAGCAAAGATCTGCTGGTTTAGAGATCGATTGTGACGAGAGACAATAATACCAATGTGTTCATTCACAGGGAAAAGGCCTCCAGCTGAGCAGAAAACTCTCTCTCAGTTTTTCTAATTGTGCCAAAATGGACAGCGAGCAGCCAGCGGGGTCCACGTTGTGATTCCAAATCTTAATTTATCAAAGTGTTCAGTTAAAGTTGCACTGGAGGAACGTGTTGGTATTTCTGTGTTGATGTGCTTGTAGGTTTGTCTGTGATACCTTCAGTCAGTGTGACTGACTGTAAAACCTCAAAGCTGCATACATTCAGCTCCGACAGAAAGAGGAAGCAGTGGTCGCCCACCGTGTAGACCACTGTGTAGTCCATCAGCCTCTCCTCTGCTTAGTAAACAACAGCAACTCCACAAAGTTTTTTTGGGCTCCAGTATTTTTATGATTTGAGGAGCTGCTTAATGGAGCACACATCCAAAAAGGTAATCTCGCTGAACTATGGGGAAATGTCCCTGGAGCAAAGCTGCTCCCAATCCATCTCCCCGCTGCTTCAAAAAGGATTCTCTCAAAGTCAACCGCAAATGAATACAGGGACTGAAATATCTTACCATTAAGTTTTTCGTCAAATGTCATGGCAATGAAAAGTCTGTAGGACACTGCAAATAGATTATGAACGAGTGGAAGACCCTATAAAGTCCTGAAGGCAAATAAGATTTAGCTGAAGATAAAGGTCAGGGCGCTGGAGGAGAGATACGGGGAGGCATGTGGACAAGGATGACTTGATTATCCTGGATGGGAGCACAAAGAGACGTGTCCTTTTGCAACAGGGTTAGAAGAAATACCAGCTTCTAATAACAGGAGCAAGAGTCCAACTATAAACGTCGGAGAATTCATAGAAGTGATTGAATTACTAAAAAAATAGTAATTCTGGTGCTTTAATAACACATGTGGGATGGGAACTGATGTCTGTGTAGTGAATTAATGTTTGAGCTTGGTGATTCTCCACGTTATTGTTACAGTAACGTCAAATTAAGTCATTCACCATCCCAGAGTGACTAGCTGGTTGACCACAGACCTACCTACACATGATACACAATCAGTACGTGTAACTGCTGAATCCCAGGTAAATGTTTGGGGACTTTACTGTTTGTTTGACAGTAAAACACGAGAGCTTAGTGGCTGCTGAAAGCCTTCAGCACGTCTCTGTCCACACATGTGCACGTGTAGAGTAACGTCTTTCAAAGAAAACGGTGAGAAACAGGAAATTGTGCTCTAAATGTCACTCATTCAGCTCGGATGTCGCGGTGACCTTCAGCAGAATCAGCTCCTCCTATTGTGAGCGTGGCCGAGTGGCTCTGTAAAATATCACAGTTGATAAAAAAGTCTGCGTGATGGCGGCCACTGTGTGGTTATCTACATGCATGGAGGGATTCTATTGTGTATTGTGTCTGTGGCTTCACTCATTAGATAAGCTTTGTGAACACAGAGATGATCAATACACTATTTACAGGAAATATTTTAGACATTTTGATTGGCAAGTTAAAGCTGCAACAGAGCTCATTCAGACACAAACCAAAGCACCAACACAGCAAAGTGACCACAGAGTAACATGTGATGTAATGTCAGAGACACAAGAGCTGAAGGGACGGATGTTTGTAGGCCTCAAATGTTAGCACGTCACTCCTCGGTGAATCTGTCAGCGGCTTGTAATGAAACTAAACGTATGAGGTCATTAAAAACAGTGTAATTACCAATCGATTGATTGTTTCTCATCATGCTCTCTGATCTCCTCTGGCCACATGTCGCCTCGTACTTTCTCCTCCGTGGTACCTGCCTCCATCACCAGTACAGTAAGTGTAACCGCAGCGACGGTGGACCACGAGAGTCAAAGAAACATGGCTGCAGTGGAGTCGTCCTCTTTCTCGTGTATTTTATTCAACACCTCAGATTTTTACTGCTACTTTTAGACCCTGAACCTAGCGTAGCAGCACAGGTTAGGTGTTTAAGACCGACACAGCTACTGTGGGGGAGCCACGATGCCACTAGAGTGACATACTGATTTATTTTGGTGTTGGGAAGTTTACACTGCCCGACAACCTGGGCCAAGCCTGTTACAAGCAGAGACGGTGTTGGATACAGTTGCAGTTGTCTCCTTCGTGAAGCAGCTGGTGATGATGTTGAGGTTTTGCTTGGAACATCCTCAGTCAGCAGCATTATATCATGTGTGCAGCCAGCAAGTGCACATTCAAGACCTTTTTATAGGTTATAGCTGGAGACACCAAAGGTCAGGTGGAGAAGCAACATTCAGCCAAATCATGAACGTGGCTTTAATAAGCTGAAATCCTCTAACTGCATTAGAAATGAGTACCGCGTCACCGGCATCGCTGCAGACTCCACTGGTGCTAACAGCCTTCGCCAACAGCAGCAGGGTTTAGCGAAGGCTCAGCTGCTTCCTGCTGAGTAATAATTCTGTTTTCACTTCCTGGATTGTGCTCACACTGAATAATCACTAGAGTTAGAGGCACGGCGTGAAACGTCGTGATATTTCAGCAGAAAACGAATGAAGCACGGTGAGTCAGTCCGAACCAACAGTATGTTATTTAACAGCATTAACAAACATAATTACATTCCCCTCCAAGCACTTGGTGTAAATTAGTTGTACTTCTAGGAGACGCGGCTGTGAGGAGGATGGAGATTACTCTGTGCTACAGCTCCCAGACATGAAATCCTACCAAAGAGGAGCAAGAGAAGCGATCGCTCATAAAGAATCATCCAGATCAAATGTGTTCTCTGGAATGTATGTATGGTTTCTGTGTTCAGTGTGTAACATCACTAGAAATCCATTAGGACATAAAAAGGCTAATTATCACAATAACTTTCCCCAGACAGTTTGCCGAAGCCTTAGTGTTCACCATGACAACGGGCCCAATACCCCCGAACATTACTAAACCATCTGTGGGGGGGTTGCTTAACGCACATCAAATAACAGTAATAGTCTGCTGATGGCGTTATTGCCCGCTGTGTCATCATGCCGTAGTCCTGCTCGGCTCCGGGGAGAAGAGAAAAATCTGCTCCATTGTTCCGAGTTAAAATAGTCCAGGCCAAAATATTAAGATTATATTCTGTTTGTTTACCTTTCTGTGCTCCTACATTTGCTTGTTTGAATTTGATCATCACGACTGGAGCACAAACCCTCGGAGGGCATGTGCTGAATGGATGCCTTTCAGCCAGCATGTTTGTTTGTCTGCAGATTGTTAATAACAAGCTCTCCTCTCTCCATCATTGGGCCATGAGGAATGTGACCTCATCTCTGGGAAAAATAATTAGGACGGCCGTCCAGAGCATACAGAGAAACCCCCCCTCCCGCCCCGTCTCTCCCAGAAGCAACACTGCACAAAGCCAGTCCTCTGTTCTCCACGCTGGCCCCGCCTCCATATTTCTGTCCAGGCTCTGGCTAAATATCACTACTGCTAAATACAACCAAGTTTGCGGCCTGTGAAAGGGCAGCTGCAATTAGAGTAAGATTAGCCAGGAGAAGGGCCGCTTTTTCAGGGGCTGATTACAGGTCCGGCCTCTCTTCAGCTCATCAAAATGTGTCTCATCGCTGCAGCCTGATGTTAGTGTCCACTAATAAGTCAACACTCACCACACACACTGCCCACAGTCTGGACACTAGAGGGTCAAGGACACGGAGAACATCAGCATCTGATCACACAGAAATCCTTTGATTTGACAATAGGATGAGTTAAATTATGAGCCTGCACATCACTCTTACTGGACAACTAGGAGATCAGTGCTGCTGCTGTTTTTAATATGGTGCCATGATGTCACACATTTACTGGCTGCACCGCGTCTCCTTTAGGCTCATTTAAGTTATTACATATTCATATGAGTAAGGCTGCAGTGCCTCCGAGGACACATCTGATGTGCAGTTAGCATGTAAACACCGGTAAAGCTTTCTGTCACTAAATGATCGTCTGCTTTTAATGGTGATTTGAAGGCTACGTTACTCTTTTAATTAGCTGGAAAGCCTTCAGCCAAGCTACTCTCATCCTACACACTGTGTGTGTGTGTGTTAGCTGTTTGTTAGCATGTTAGCATTACTGTATGTGTGTGTACAGAGTCACTGACCATCAGCCACAAAGAGCCTCTCTGTGGTGACTGAGGAAGTGATCACTTTAATGTTTAACGGGTTTAATGGCCACCGAATGATTTAATCAGCCTTTTGGACAAACCTGGCTGTCGTGCATGAAAATTGTTTCTGTCACTGTGCTCTCTGCATGTCTGGGGTCCACCAATTGTTCACCCCAGTGGCTGCTAAATCTGCGTGTGTGTGCAGCCATACTGTAGATGTGCCCGTGTGTGTGTTTGTGTAGCATCTGTTCATTGTTGGCTGGGCAGAGCAGTGTGTGCTGGCGCTCAGGTGCAGCTGCTCTTGTCTCCTGTTGCTGTGATCTCTGAGCTGAGAGGCATTATTAGCAGCCTGCAGCGCTCGTAGCCTTTTCCACCCTAATTACATACCCATCATTAAAATGCTAATTCATACTGTTAAAGGGGCAATTAAAAGGGTAATTAAAAAGGCTTTGTTCCACCAGTCTACCTGCGCGAGCAGCCTGACCGTTGCTGGTCCCCTTTTGATCTTTACTATTTCCATAATGCCCCAGGTCTAATCCCCTTATCCGGGTTCAGCTGGGTGTGACTGGCCACTGGTGGAGGAGGCTCACAGATTACAGTGGAGGGGACTCTAAATACAAAAAATCATCTGAATACAGCTACTCAGGTATTGACTGACAGCTCAAAATTATTAATTGTTTTAATGCCTTCCTCTTGTATGAATGAAGGACGAAGGAGAACAAACCATAAAAGTGCAGCCTGAAATAAAACACTTTTCTCAAACTAAACGAAACCTGCAGAACAAAGATGAAACAGCAAAACAATCATCTTTGCTCGGATCCTGTTATGAAAAGCATTTGCACTGATCATCTCTGGAACGTGGGCTCATTAGAAAACTCTGAGCCAATGAGTCATCTAACAAATCATTTTATCCACCTGCATCATTCAGGGACACGAACGTCTGACTCAAACTGAAACACACACACAGTGAAGACAGTTGTTTCTCTGGCACACACTAATGTCAATAATTACTGCTGTTCTGCACATAATGTGGGGTTCTCCTATAATCCCACAGTCCTCTCTGTATGTTCTCATGTGATATCAAACACAATGGGCCCTGGTGAATAGGTGGTGCGTGTTTATCTATTATAAGGCAGTTTGCTGCAGATACAGACAGTGTTAATGAAAGTTAGCACAGATGGAACCCTCTAAAAATGAGAAATGATGGATTCGCTCCAGCTTGCTGATGCTGCGGGCCCTATTTGGTTTCAGGGCCGGTGAAGTGTCAGTGGTTTAATTTTATAGTGCGTAGTTTTCCCTGATTTCCCCCTGGAACGGAGCGCTGCTGGAGAATGCGGAACATCTGCCGCCACTCAGAGAGCGATACATATAAAAACCATCATTCCTATCAGCGCTAGTTGCAGCCGAGTCAAGGAAGAGAGCCAAGCGCACATTAGAATAGCTGCCTTTTCTCCCTGTCTCATGTTGGCTCCTGGGGATTGGCAGTCAGAAACCTATTAAATTATCCTGTGTTGCTCCAGCATTTGTAGCATTTCAAATATGAGCCCAGAGGCAGTGCTGGCTAAAGGTACAGTATCAAACAGCATGAAGAAAGCCTGCAAACTCCATAGCATGATGTTATTATTGAATCTGACATAAAGCAATACTATTATCTCACATTAATGTTTTATGGAGCATTAAAGCAGCGCTCCATCTTTGTGGGAGCTTAAAAAATGTTTAAATATTAGATCACAGGGTAAATTCAACCTCCTCTAGATCATAAATGAGACTGAAAATAACTTCATTTACCAAGAAAAAGAAATGGAAATGCATTTACCTTGAGAGCCCTGATTCAGTTATTATAAGAAGGTTGTTTCATAAGAGCTGAGAAAATAATTCTGGAAAAGATTTGAAATATTTTATGCACATGATAACTTTAGAAGTCGATATATAAAAAGAAACTGCTGATTTCAGTTGGTGAGTGAGTGAGTGAGTCTCCTCTTGCAGATATTACAGGTCAGTCTAACTGGAGCAGAAAAACAGCTTGTAGGTTTTGTCTGCTACCAAACATCAGGAAATTCATAATGTTTCCTCCTAAGTGTCATTTTCCAAAGCCAAACGCTCATTTGTAGGCGGTGACACTGCAGACAGGATGCAGTTCTCTAAAATTCACACATGGAATAATAACCGCTTCTATTCTTATTCCAAAAACAACTTTAATCAGGTCTTTTCTGTTGTCGTGCAGCTTTATTGCATCATGATTGTGTCTGCTGATAGTTTGTTCTGTTTCTGTGCATGTTTTTCACACAGGGAATGTAGTTCTCCTCCAGAGGAGAATTGAAGTCATTTAGTCTGTCATGTCTGCTTTCATTTCTGGCAAATCAGACGGACGGGTCTGCAAGTCATTAGATGAGAATGAAGCAATAGACTGTGAAATGTAATGTATACAGAGAGGAAAGCAAACAATGACCTTCAGCAGGAGAACAGAATGAAAGAGAAGGTGAGCGTGGCTGAGCTGAGCACTCGTAAACACTTCTGTCCGGGGAGCGAGCACCGACACATCAAGTGGTGCTACTGTTGTTTACCATAACTCCAGCGCACAGCATGAACTTGTATTTGCACACTTTAATATTATAGTTTGTCCCATTTCAGCTCCATCTGGAACCTGTTTTAGCCCAGTGACAAAGTTGTCGAAATAAAACAATGAAATGGCTGCCGTTTCTTTTCCACGTGTGTTTTGAGGGAGTCGTACTATTTGCCAGGTAGAAATGATTTGCTCTGAAAAACAGTGTTTTAAACTCTTGACCCTTGACAGAAGAACATTTTCTCCGTTCTGGGAGCTGACACGAAACAAATCCCGTCTTTGGTTTGCATCCAACATGTCTGAAGCCCATTGCTCCAGAAGTCCTGGTCGGCGTGGGGGGGTTCCTCATGGGAAAAATGTTCTTCCATCAATTACATTTTACAGATCATTTATAAAGGAGCTTTTATTCAGTTTTGTTTAGTTATATTGCCTCCGTCAATCAATATTGCAGATCAAATGTCCAAATATGCTGGTCCTTACTTTCTAAAACTAAACTTCAGACACTAGTCCATCAGGTGGAGGAGCCCTGCCTGCTAAGGAATGAGTATCTGTATCTGCTGGACGTGGAAACAGGCAGCTGTCGGTTCACAAGTTCGCCAAGTCAGTTTAAATTGTTCACAGCTCGTTTCCAAGCGGCCAAAACATCTGCTGCTGCAGGTTTGAGTGATGCAGGGAAAGAAAATCAAAAACTGTCAGTTCCATTGTTGGAATATTATTTTTGTACATTTCTACGACAAAAGACAAAGGACACAAACACAGGTGTGTTTAAATATTAGCCATCACACCCTGGACAGACCTGTTCCAGCTCCTCCCCTCAGGCAGGCGCCACAGATCGCTGCACGCCAAAACAAGCAGACAGAAAGAGCTTCTATCCACAGGCCATCGCTCTACTGAACACTTAAATCTACTCTAGTGAATTCACTCATATCCCCCCTGCCTCATGTAGGTGATGGAACCTGGACAGAGTCCATATTTAATCCATTTATTCTTTTTTAAACCTACACTTACATCACACTGTAAAGACCATAAGTGTTAAATGTGTGTTTACTTTGTTCAGCTTTGTCGCTCTCGTCTCCCTGTCTGTCTGATTATGTGTAAGAAAACAAGAGCAGTGGAAAAACCAAAGTCAAGTTCCTTGATGTGTTCACACACCGACTGTGACTGTGACCTGGTGAACGAAGCTCGAGGCCTGAACACACTAGTACAGTCACGCATTTGTTAATAAAACATAGTAAATAATCTAATATGCATTTGTTTTTGCCTGGAGAGGAGCTTCCTCTGGGAAATATCACATTAATAAAAGGTCCCATCTCTCTCTGCCAGACCTTTCTGTGACTTCTCATCTTCTTCTTCTCCGTCAGTTTGTCTTTAATTACGAGTTTATCTGATCATTAATGTCGTCTCTTTTTCAGCCTGTGTTGGTGTTTTGCTTGTTGAACAGCTGGACCTCATGCTGGACTCGCCCATGGCCAAACACTGAGCCCTGTGGAATCATGGGATATTCAGGATGAAGTTGCCATACTTGATGGTGCTCCGCTCCAAACTGTCACCAGTTGTTAAAAAATAGCTTCCATTGGAGGTCCAGAGATGCGTTTGCAAATGTCAGATTGGTCATGGTGCAGATTGGGAAAAAGGAAAAGACAAAACAAACAGACAGCTGCTTCCAATTATGGTTTTACTAGGCGCTGATGGGCCAGTAATTACAGGATTAGAGACGTGTAACTGCACACAGCTTTGGGTGCTGCTCTCCAAGTTTGGAGAGGCCCAGAGACGAGAGCGCGCCGACGCCAGAACAGCTCATACACTGATGTTTGCACATTACAGCAGCAGAGGCCCCGTACGTCACTCAGCACGTCCACCGGCCAGAGATGTGCCGAGGCTGCGGCGGTGACATTTCAGGGCTCATTCCACGCTGCAAAAACACCATCTGAGGCCTCAAAGTCGCCCTCCTTCATCACCAGAGGAGTTAAATAAACCGTTCCCGGTAAAACTAGAACTGTGTCAGGTTTAATGATGATGGGTGGAAAGAGAATGAAATCATCAGGTATCAAGTTGTTCCTGATAAAATCTGAATCAAGGACTATTTAGATGTGAGAACTGACTCCTACTTCTACTCCGATGTTACAGGAACGAGTGTTTACATCATTATTATTACATCTGCTCTTGTTTGGTTCCGTCTTGTTTTACCATCGATTTTACCCAAACCTCAAGTACCAGGACTCCAAACACACAAGCACACAGCGCTCACAAACATTAATTATGTAATCTCAGAATCTGCATATTCATCATACAGCTCTTGAGCGTTTAATCAGCCTCACAGCGATGACCAGCTCGTCACCAGTGGCTAAGATACAGTAACAGAAGCCTGAAGCTCCCTGTAAAACCTGCTGCTGTTCTGTTTGTGAGCAGATCGTCTGGTGTTGTGTGGACAGAGGCACGCTGGCCGTCCTCCTCTGCTTCCAGTCTTTCTGCTAAGCTAAGCTAACAGTAAATGCACATTCAGTAGTATTCAATCACACACACACACTCTGCTCACATGTTTGACGGGTTATTGTTGTTCTCTCCTTCACTTCAGTGTGTTTGGCTGTCACACTTCTCTGGAAGGACCCGACTGAAAATACTCAACATGTCAAAGTGGAAAAACAGCTAAAGCTTCATCCCATTAAATCACCACGTCAGCAAAACCAGAGCTGTGGTGACAGCGGGGGCATCGTGATGCCGCCACAGACTGGGGGGCTTTAAACCTGACACGAGTGTTTCCCAGAGGTCTTAATGGATAAGAAGGATGGCCGGAGCTGGGGACCCACCCGCCTGAGGTGTCCTCATAAATTGTAGGCAGAGGAGGCTGAGATGTCTGTAGGGCTCCTCAGGTCTAATTGGGGGGGTGCAGAGATGCTGCTGTGTGTCAGCAGTGGTAGCTCTGGACCCGTCTGACTGTCCGGTGTCACACAAAGTTCAGATACAGGGTCTGGGCTGGGAGCTCTTCACCACATTTCCACTGCTGGGGGGGTTTTAAAGACGATAACGCTTTTACAGCTAAGCCTAAATCAATTACCCATCTCGCCAAAGAAAAGAAAACCAGCATCTGTTCTGTTCTGATCATCAATCTATCATTTCAGTCATCAAGCTACAACTACATTAAACTTCTCCAGATCCCTTTCTTCATCACCTGTGGTTGGATCTCCAACTAAAGGTGGAACAATACATGAATTCATCAAGATAATAACCTTCATGCATCGTTGTGTGAGGCTGAACATAATGTGCAGAGTACAGGTGCAGGTTTGCCTGTAAGCATGAGCTCATATCCATGTGCAGACAGTCCTGTGTGTCAGTGTGTGTGTGTGTGTGTCTACTGATATTACACACTGTCTGGAAAAAAAAATCATTTCTAAGCAGCTGAGTACCAAATATTTGATAGTTTACAAAGCAGAAAAACATCATTATTAGTAACTCTGTTATTATGGAAGTGTGTCGTCCAACAGTCAGAGCTTATTTAGACACCACATGTCCTGTGTACACACACACACACACACACACACACACACACACACACACACACACACACACACACACACACACACACACACACACACACACACACACACACACACACACACACACACACACACACACACACACACACACACACACACACACACACTGTGTGTATATGTTTCAACATGCAGGAGAGGATTTATCGTAGCATGTGCCTTCCTGCTCACACACACGGTGACAGTGACGACACACACTGATCTCCAGCCTTGTCGAGGCCCCAGGCTGAGCCCCGTGGCCCCTGGGACTGCGCTCCCCGTTGTCCCCCTGGATCATGTCAGGGGGAGTCTCGCTATGTGCCAGAGCTCAGCCTCCCTCCAAAGGGAGAGCTGCTGGGGAGCATATGCTGGATGTGACACATGGTTGCACTGACACACATGTACATGGCCATGCATTTATACAAAGAGCAACTCCCTCCCTCCCTCCCTCCCCCCCACACACCTCTGAAAATAACACTCACACACATGCATGCACAACATTAAATACTCTGTTACCACCCTATACATGCACAGAGAGCTGCTCTCTCTCTCTCCTCTACACCTCCAGTTAAACAAATCACCGTTTCCCCAGCAGCACATGTTCTCCCTGCCCCCCTCTACCAGCACCATAGCAACCAGCTGGACTACATCCAGCATAATACGTATTAGATTTGATGGAGTCAAAGCGCTGGCCACAATCTAATTAAAGCTAATGTGTTTATATTTGTGTTGTGTGCGGCTGATTGCAGCCTCTGTGGACTGCAGTCGGCCGACGCTGACATGGTGAAGCCGGTGTTTTGGCTGCTCAGACGTTCCCTGTAATTGAGGCCGCTGTGTTAGCTTGCTCTGATTGGTTGGCTTTTGTTTCTAGATGTAAAACAGACGCTGTGTAAATATAAAGGCCTGTGTCCACCAGGCACGTTTTTGATCCAGTACTTGACGTGCATATGTTGGAGCCGACATGGAGTCATTTTATTCGGCGGTGCCGTGTCCGCCAGGCGTAGATGTGGCATGACAGCCAGACTGGAGCCTCACGGCAATCTCTGCTGTCCTTTATTCACTTCGGCTTTAGTTATTTTCTGGGTTTGCTTGTGTCTAGTGTGGCAATAAGGCATTTGGATCAGAGATACAGTGTTACTACATTATTAGTCCGATTGAAACATAAAGGAGGTATTCAGTCATTTCTCTCATTTACACCCAGATTAATCAAAAAGTAAAGAAAGAAAATTAATTTGAAAATATTCTGATAACTCGTTAGTCGATTAAATGAGTCATTATCTCAAAGATAGTGAATCCTGTTAAGTCACTATGTGTCTCTGAATGATGAACTCTTTGCTGGATGATGAACGTCACTGGTGATTTTTCCAGGGAACGTCGACCCGGACAGCCAGGCCATGATGCCAGTGTGTCTGCCGGAGAGGGCAGGAGGAAGCAGTCAACTCTTACTACAGCTGAACAGAGAAAGAACAGACTGATGACTACAGACGGTGAAAAACTGTGCAAATTTAAAGACGGAGAAACTAATTGGACTAAAGCTTGGTCGCTGAGTGGATCTGTCAGGAGCCAAAAACACACCTGCAGTCACCTCTTATGGCCACAGGGGCCGCCAAAGACAGCCAAACGGAGGTCTTTGAGGTCGACACTTTCAATAATTCTTTAAGCAAAAATGTAAAAAATGATTGTCCAGCATGAGGAAGCTGACAAATGTTGACATTTAAGAAGCTGAGAACAGACACTGTGATTGTATTGATTTTCTATGTTGTGTTTACTCTGTGCTAAAGGCTTTAATTGGCCCTTCTACACGGTCAGGACCGGCAGCTTTTATACTCTACATTGTATGGATCACCTGAGTGACCACGTCGTGGCTGCTCACACTGAACATAAACACTGAGCCCTGGTCTGGAACGCTGCTCAGTTAAACTCCATTATGAACACAGAGTAAGAGGAGAAGCAATAATATGGAGCTGCAGATGGCTGGGACATGCAGACGGAGCGGTCGTTCTGCAGGTCGGACCTGTATCATCATATATATCAGACTGCAGTGTAAAATATGACTCCATCGATGCTAAAACAAGCTGGGACCATGGAGACGCTCAAACTGTAGACACTGATTCTTCAGGCAGTTACTCTGGTGTTGATGACTGAATTCATGTTGGCTGAATCTGTACAGCGTCTGCCCTGCTTGGTCTTCTATGACGCTTCACTAAATATCTTTGGCTTGTTTGTTCCCATAAAATAAGCAAACATGTCAGCTGCAGGTCTAGGAAACTGTGACGGGATTATTTATCATTATTTTGTTGCCTACAGATGAATCCACTGAGTTAATAATCGATAATCAGAGTGATAAACTCATCAGGTCAACTTTTCATTGTATTAGGCTCTGATCACAACACCTTTACTCCTCTTATTCTGCATCATCTTAACGGTCTGATTTTACTCCCCTCGGTCCTGAAATGTGTTATTCCAGCACTTTGTAGCTTTATTTTAGATTAAAGAAAACAAGAGTATAAAAAGATGTAGGAATAAAATGTATAGTGTGTCCCGATTGAAGCAAATGATTAAAATTCAATCTATATCCTACACCCTCCATACAAAAAGTGTGTGTGTGAGAAGCAGCTGGTTTATTAAGATTTTTGAATGTGTTTTTCAAACCACAATGTTTTTCTACTGCAGTTCATATTTTAGAAAAATGCGCATCACCGTAGGAGACGTATATCATCTCTCCAGTGTAAACATGATAACTCATGGCGTGACACTCTGAGATTTTCATATCATGATGAAGAGAGTCAATCTGCAGCAGAGAGCAGAGTTGGATTGAGTCACACACTCGCCTCAGCCTTGTAAAGTACAGAGTGTCACGTCTCTCGCAAGGTAACCATCTTTCTTGGCCGTCCGTCTCATTCACTTGTAAAACATAGCTATACTTTATAGGCTTGTTACTGCCACAGGGTTACTCTTTTATTTATTAGGCTGTCCACAGTGAATGGATGTGTTTCTGTCTGTGATGTGAACCCCTTGAAGTGAGCCTGATTCCTGTGTTGCTTCTATCAAGGTTGGACAGGAATGCTAATGCTATCAGACAATCAGTCCCCTGCCTGTGGCTGGATAAGACCAGTGTGTGTGTGTGTGTGTGTGTGTGTGTGTGTGTGTGTGTGTGTGTGTGTGTGTGTGTGTGTGTGTGTTTGCATCCATGTAAGAGAGAAGATGTGATTAAGGTACAAACTCTGGCATGTAAATTGCTCCCTTATGCCTGTTAAATAGTCACATGACGGATGCAAAAAAAAAAAAAAAAAAAAAAAGCAGCAGCGGAGGTTTTATTTTGTTGATATTCCATCTTTACACTTCAAACCGTTGCACTGATTGAGCTGTCTGAATATTTTGAACATTTGAGCAGCTTTCCAGAGGGTTGTTGGGGGGGTTGGGGCTGGGAAGTTGCCTGCAGTGCAAGGTGACTCGATGCATCTTGGACCACTGAGCCTCAGCGTATTGAACCCTGAGATAAATGATAAAAGGGAGCTAATCCTCAATGGCATGCCATCATAGCTCATTTCCATAGCAGCCCCTCTCATTGTAGCGGGATCAAATCTGAGCTGGCACAGAACAGTTGTTTCCATTTTCTATGGCCCTCTGCCCACTGCACCATAATGGCTGCCCTGCCATAAGGATATACTTTTTGATTGCTGGTGAATATCCTGCAGCGATTCACCGCTTTTCCCCCCTGACGGTGAGTGCGGAGCCCATTCTGCTTCTGCAGCTGAGTTCATCTCGATTTGGACAGGGAGGCAGAGGATGGAGGGGAGAAGAAAAGAGGAGAGATTTTAGTGCAGTCTCTGTTCTCTGCGATAATGAATGCTTTGTCAGGGAGAATCCATCAACGGTCACTGTGGGGGGAGGAAATGTCAGGGAAAGTTATGGTTTGTTGGCTTTTAACCCACGTGGCCCAGCCCCGCAAAGTAATTGAAGTACAGAAAATGTCATGTTGTTGCACTTCATCTATTTGTATAGCTGTCTCACAGGATAAATAGAAATATTGCTGTGGCAACACGACCAACAACAAGCGCAGTGTCTGTTTAGATCTGCAAAGTGTGGGTGGAAGGTTGATGTACCGTACAACACATCACAGCGCACATCCCCAATGTTGCAAAAAGAGAATCTCTATCAATTCTTGCTCTTCTTCCATTTGTCTGCTTTTTATGCTCTTGTGCCTCTTTCAGAAACGGCTCCTTCTCCTTCTGTCGATTTGATCTCGTGGAGACCCGAGTCAAAAAAATCAGGGCTTGCTGATTGCTCCTTGTTGAGGGCGATCGGCTATCTGTGCGATATGGACAGGAAAAGGATGAGTAGTTCACAAGGCATGAAAGGAGGAAGTGTGCGTATGGCGTGTGCACACCCCCCCTCTCCAAGGTGTCCCTCTGTGACAAAGGCACGATGCTAAGAGAGATAACTCCGTTCACAGGGAGCGTGACAATTATTGGATCCTCACTCGATTTCAGAAAACATTTCATTGCGGGCATTTTATCTTTCAGCTGTAAAATTGAAGCCCGTCTGACTGGAGGTTATTATGAAGCAGCATTTAATAGACCCAAAACACAAATACTGACCAGCATTAAGGACGTTTCCTGGTTATTCTAGACCAAAGCCAACAACTAACTCCGTCCACTTCGGTGTCCTAAAAGCTTTGCCCGTTTAATTATATTCACGTTGATTTTAACCCGTAACAGAACACCCATCCATGTCTGACTAAAAGCCAGGCGGATACACTGCAGCCCGGCCTAATTGGAGAGCGCCTGTCTGTCTGTGTTGTTTAGTGATCCATGGATGGACCCTTTCCTCCAGTTAGAGGTAGCTGTGCTTGAATGACACCTCCACGTTAGGGAAAGGTGCACAACCTCGAGCTGATCAGCCTCTTTAACTGCTCAAGCATGGCTCCTCGTGGAGCTTTCCCCTCTTCCAGCCTGCCTCATTCCAATTCTGAGGCCCGCAGTAGCTGTCAGCGTCGGCCCGGCTGTGCTCGTGGAATCCAGGCACTCTGTCCGCCGACATGCTTCACGCCAGTAATGGGGGGAGTGTGTGAGGCTTTATCTCCCATCCATCCGGCGTGTTGTTTGACTACCCTGCCCCAACAATGTAAACGCTCACAGCCAGAGTTCACAGAGGTCACGCGTGGTATTTACTGACCCAGAGAGGAGAGGAGGAGACGTTAGGAGGAGGTTTTGAACGGAGGGAAAGTGGAACAAACAGCAGTCTGAAAAGGCCCCGTCAGAGACGTCACATGATCTCGGCGCCGAGCAGCTGATGTGTTTTGATTCTGGCACTGTACTGTATGTTAAGCAGCACACGGTGATTTGATTCAAATGTTATGATTGGAAGGATGGAAAAAAATCTGCAATCTTCAGTAATTGTTCCCCGGAATGAAATTGATTCACACCCAACCGAGCATGAAATAACATTGGCAGATGACACTGCTGTTACTGTGCCTGAAACACAACGCGATTCTAATAGGAATAATCAGCACCTTCTCACACACACACACACACACACACACACACACGCCTCCAGGCGATTAGCTGCTGCAAACTGTTTTATCAGGTAGGGTTGTTAGAGCCAGGATTAATCCCTAAATGGAGCTTAAAGAAAAATGTAGAATTTTAAATCTTTATCCTGACAATGAGTCACTGCTCCTCTCTACTGAAAGAGTAATTAGGACTGTGAAGGCTCTCGTGGCCACATACTCTTCATATGACACAGCAGGTGGTCTCACACACACACACACACACACACACACACACACACACACACACGGCTGCTTCCTGCTTCTATACAGTAACTGCTGTCAAAGCAATTCCTCACTGAACCATCTCATTTTACGTAAACGCACAGCAGTATCACTGTGCCACCTTTGACATGTTAAAGGGCAGGTTCACAATTTTCCAAAGTAACAGTTCTTTATTAACAAACTACCTCCGACAGTGTAATGAAAATGTAGTTCTGGAAAATATCAGCTTGATTTGGCCAACTCTCATATTAGGTTATTAAAGTTTTATATAACTTATGTGTGACATAACGTATAACTGTGGATTTATGGAGTCGGTGATGGACGTCTTCATGACCAACAGTGGGAACAATTACAGAAACTGAAAGATGTGCCACTACACACGTGGGGGTGATCGTGAACCTGTTTTAAACATGCTTCACAAGCAAAAAGAGTAAAAACTAAATTACATACATTCATGATGCTCCATCTTAGCAAAACAAACTCCCTTCTTAAATATGAACAGAAACAAAGCAGCATGCTGCCCCATTCAAACCCCGTTCACTCAGTATTCAGTCTGTGTAGCTTTCCACAGGCTAAACTTTACCTGACACTTGTTTATCATGCGTTTCCACTACTGATGTACCTCCAGTGGCTTCCTCCACTTTTATAACATGCTTCAAATTATTTTTCTCAGGTCAGGATAAAAACACGTGTGTGTGTGTGTGTGTGTGACGTCTGAGGAGAACCAGGAACTAAACTGCTTCAGCTGTAACCCTCCATCGTACTTCTGAGTCTGTATCTACAGTCAGTCGTGCAGCCACAGCACATAACTCTCCCACAGTTTGTCCTGAATAATGTAAAAGTTATGCATCTGAAAGTGAGCAGGTGGTTTAGAGAATGGCTGGATGGTCCGATGACTAGTGACACCTACAGCTACCACACACACTAAAGCTATAAGCACCACTCGTACTGATGCACATCAGGAATACCTACAGCGATGCCACTTTTATCCATGAATTTCAACTTTTCTGACTTATGGTTATTGCATTTAGAAATTATGCTGCTGAGTTTGGCCCAGGGCGCAGGGTACCTACACGGGCTCTGAAAACACTCCCCACGCTGCTGCACAGCCCGGTTAGGCCGGTGGCTCTCTGGAGGCTCAGGGCTGATCAGTAAACAGACTGACCTGATTCTGATGCTCTGCCTCCGGCTATTCAATCCCGAATCGCTGAGCACTGAGCTGCTCTCGTGAACTGACTACACGGTCTTGGCATTTAGCGGACCACTCCCCCTCCATTTTTCCTCCATTCAGCCGACCGCCACAGCAAAGATAAATGTTTTTTTGGAACGAGACACTCCAGGTTGGTGTATATTAAGCAAGCAGAGATTACTATACCACTTCAGTAAAAATCAATAGCCCCAATTGACTGTGCCTTAGAAAAAGAGAGCGGTGAGCCAGGCTATAAACAAACCCATGGCGAGACCCATTAGACACCACGGTTTTATTCTGACTAGCCTGAGGTGACTGCTACCGTGATGCATATGTACATATCTTTAGAATATCATTTCAATTTATGTTTTATTCAGCTGTGTACAGTGGAGGCTGGCAGTGGGAACACAGCCTCTAACAAAGACATGAGATGGGCTCCAACTGCTGACGAGTTTTATTCAGACTTCCTGCCCGCTTCAGTAAACCACTGACAGTGAATATCTCTGAAAACACAAAGTACCAAGACAGTAATAAACAGGGTCAACACCAAAACCCTACTCTGCACAGGACCGTAGGCAGAAACACTGCACAGGTGTGCAGCATCAAACCCACAACACGTCTTACATAGATATAAAAAACAACATGGTTTTGTATACCTGAGCAACATCATTTATCAGTCTGAGTGCTTTAGTCTCAGCACGGTTAGGTTTAGGACACCTCACAGTATTAACACGAGTACAGTTGCATCAACTAATAGAAGATACACACAGTTTGTTGGCATCTGGACTCACAAGCTGAACAAATGAGTGGTAGCCATCGTGGAACAGCTGCTGAGTTTCTCCTTTTCCAAACCTTGTGTGACTGCAGTGTTACCGTCAAGGTTAACAGAAACAAAGTTGAATTTTGGTAGGAGACAGGGTGCAAATTACGGCCCACAGTCACACCCTGACACCTTCTGTGGCAGTTTAACAAAGTCATGCTGCCTCTTAGAAAAAACATGTGACACTTTCAGGGGACTTTTCAGGTGAGCACAGTCTCCATATATGCAGTGGGGGTGGGGGGGGTCCTGTACCAGCATCTACCCTCTGATCTGTACAGATCCAATAGATGCACTCACAGTCAGTGAGATTAATGCTTAAAGATGATCTTCCCCATCCATCTCACCCTGACACACATCCTGTCGTCAGAACAGGCTCAGTCCCATGAGCAGGCAGCACATCGTCTCCATTGTCTCTCCTGGAAATGAGTGGGGGAGGGAATAAAAAGAAAAAGGTTAATTAAGAAAGAGCTTAAATCACAGCCGCTAATCACTGCTACTCACACACTGAGAGCAGTATCTACACTCACTTTTGTTGAGAGCGACGAACGGAGACGTGCTTCCACAGAAGTGTGCTGGAACCGACAGGTGAGAGGCTCATTAAAGTGCTGACAGCACCTTAATTCTCCCTCCATAACCGGAAACACACAGCAGTGGAATGAGGGAGGCGGGCCCTCCTCAAAGTTGCTCTTCACAGTTTAATTAGAGGTCACAATGTGTGATGATTACACATCAGCACGGCTGCGCTGAGCAGGACGACAGAGCGTCAAGTACGTGAGTACAAACAGGCAGATCTCCTCCCAGGATGTGTGTGATGGATTTAGTCGGTGCACCACTTCATGTCTGTGCTTCCCTTTTCTCTGCACACTCCTGTTTGAGGCAAAACAATCATTTGGATTTGATCCGACATGTTTACAGTGAGGCAAAGCGACCTTTGTAGTGACCATGAGAGCGTGAAGTCGCATGAGATTAAAACTAAAGGTCTGAACTTTAATGCTGTTCAGAAAAGTGGCCCTTAAAGTCATTAACATTAAATAACAGTGACAGATTCATCAGTACTGCATGCTGCGTGTGTTACTCCTCCATGTGTGCGTTTGTGCAAACACACCTGACTTTCTGTGTGCTCACGTCATCTGGATCTTGTTGTTGCCAGTGTTGAAGAGAAGCCGTCCTGCTGCGGGCATGTGCAGGTGGGAAATGAGGAATGCTTGGGAACAAAACCTTCAGCTTCATTCCCCTCAGTTTCTCAAGACTGGTGAGGTCGGGCTGCACCAGCTGCTCGAGAAGCCCCCAGTGTGGGAAAGTCTCTCCCCGGCTAATGGAAAACAAACACCTCGGAGAGCGCTGGAGATAGCATGAAAACGATTAAAGCGTGACCCAGATTCTGTTGTGTCTCTGGCCTTTCACTGCCGTTGACAAATACAGGAGGGGACCTCGCTAATGAAAACACTGAAGAAACACTGGATGCTAATGAAGACAAACAAGCTCATCCCAAGGTGCAGCTGGCACCGGCTTTGGCATGTTGGGAGAGGGAAGGTGCTCGTCAACAGACCCAGGACACCAAACCTGAGCTACGGTGGTTTTTATCCTGGAAAAAATAAATAAAAAAACCAATAATTGCTGCAAATGCTGCAAATTTATTTGTGATCCTGTCAAATACTCAGAAATAAGAGAGTCTGAAGTGAACCAGCAGCCTCAAAGATGCCTTTTTGTCTCATGAATGTGACGGAGGGGGGGGGCAGCACTCGAAAACATTATTCAGTTTTCAGGCTAGCATGAACTTTTCGTGACATTTCACTGGCTGGCATTTGCTTTCCACAGAAAAGCTTTAAATTATCTTGTACTTTCACTGATAATGATGCAATTTCTTTAAAAGGCTTTTATGGCATTTCTACATATTCATTAGTGTCACGCCTTAAAACGACACTTCTTGTAATAAAACATGGTAATTCACGGTGGATACGAGGGGCAGACTTCATCTGGTGGCGTAACCTGTTCGCCACACTGGCTGCGTGTGATCTGATTTCTGTCTTCAGCGATCACAGCTCGGTGCTCGCACAGCTTTCTCCTTTGTGGTTTTTGTCTCTGTCAGTATCCATTTGTCTTTGGAGGGATACATCACAAAAAGAAATCTTTTTTCTGACTCTCTGCTTTAATCTCCAGCTGAGCTCTCAGCAGTTGAACGCTCCTAATTGACCTGTAGATGAGTGCTAATAGACCAATGAGGCGGTGTTTGCTGCAATTTTGCACACCCTTGTGCAACACGCTTTTCCACTGTTGTGAGAGGAGCAGCAGAGAAAGGATCAAATATGGAGGGAGCACAAGCCTCTTGATGTCTACTAGTGTTGCAGCAGTGTGTGATGGGACTCTAGGGAGAGATGCTCACATCCCAGCAGGGAAGTCAACCCACGCCTTCAGTGGCAAACCTGCCCCTGTACTCTGGTGGGTTAACATCAATGAATGATACACGGCTGATCTGGCGTTCTGCTGCGTGGACAGTGTGGCCCCCAGCCCTGCTCTACTAACGTGTACAACGTAGCATTTAGCATCAAAACACAGATAAGCCATCGTCACTTCTCTATCTTCATCCCACAAACAGCCCTCCTCCCCTACAACACATCCCTCTGGGTCCTCCTCCTTTTAAATACTCTTCCCTTTATAGATGTCAATCCCTCCCCTCTGATTCATATCTCACACATTTGGTCTGTTTTTTTAGCCCATGATCTTTGCATGGTCACAGCAACACAATAAAAAAAAAAAAAAAACAACACTTCATACTTGCATGTAATGTTTGTGATTTTAGAGATGAAGTCTGCAGGACCTGCTTTGACTTCTGCTGGAAAACTGTGGAAGCTAAACGCCAATAATGTGGATCTAAATTGGATTCATTCCTGGTATGTGCATATAGCAGGGACTGGCAGAGGAATCCCAGTCATGAGGGATTCATTTAGCAAATATTCCAGCAGCCCAGCAAAGAATCTCGGAGCCCATTCCACTGTTTCTAACAGCCCTCGATGCCATACGTGCCTGGAATGAACAATAGTGCATTTCCACCAGTGGCCAGTAGGGGGCACTGACATAATACAGGACCCTGCCAATCTGTTATGCCTGGCTGGCCCACAGAGATGTTTGCAGTAATTTAGTTCCACTGCCAATATATAAATAGGAATTCTGCTGTTAGCACAAAAGAGTGGAGGGGGGGGGGGGGGGGGGGGGGCATACCGCCGAATGAATGTGAATTGCTCCCCTGCTCCCATTTCAACATCAAAGTAATCAAGGAAAACAAGCTTTTTTAATCGAAAGTATGCAATTAGAATAAAGCAGAACTGTCCTGTCTGTGCACACTGCCAGAATGAAGAGATTAAATGGGTAAGGAGAGAGGGGAAGTACAATCAGCGTAGCAGCTATCGGACTGCAGTCAGAGAAGATAATGTAACACCTTTCATTTCTGTCCTATACTGTTACGCCAAAGACCGGCTCCATGCTGGAGGATTCAAGGGCAGAGGAAACGCCAATCATTACAGGCAGCACGGAGACCAGTCTGTGGACGCAGCAACCAATACAAACCTGGGTTTCTGTCACACTTACATCACAGAGACACCTGAGATTTTAAAAGACCTAATTTCCCTGTGAGATACCACTGCACGGCTACTTGCACCCCCAGAGGAAGCACACGGGGAAAAAATAGGGATATATGTTTACAAGGAGGTGTCACAGGGAGCACGGTAAATAGTCTGTTACAATATAGCACTAATTTGTTTCTGGAGCATTAATGCATTGCACAACCTCTCTGTCTCCCCACACACACACACACACACAGCTGCCTATAGGCACGCCCCATGCTGTCCTATCCTATGCAGTGTCAAAACAATGATAAACATTTGGCCGCTATAGGAGTGCTCTGGAAACCAGCCAAGCTGAATGGGCTGTTTTGTTTCACTGAACAATAGCTCTGCTAAAAGTACTTAACAGCTGTGCAGTGCCCTGGGTTCCCCACAGACCCACAACATGCTAGGAAGTGTTGCTTTGTGCAGTTGTTCATTTCTTTATTCGACTGGCAGCTACAGTCAAAGACTTTCAAAACGTAGTATTCACCATTCTGGAGGAGGAGGAGGAGGAGGAGGAGGAGGGACAACAGTTGCCATTTCAAGCATGTGCTGCATCTTTTGTGTCAAGACTATCAATTAGCTAGTGAAACGATGACTCCTCTCCAAGATGTTTGCTTACAGCTCTGACAGGTTTTTTCTAATGGTGATAAAGTGTGTTATTTCCTGTCAGTAGCTGAAGCTCATGGTCACTGCACTCTTTGTGGGTATCTCATTACTGCACCTTACCCTTAACTTGATCACATGTATGATGCACTAACATGTTAATAAGAGTTGCCTACTGTTAACGTGTTACCTCACTCATACTGTTGTACTCTTGTATTGTTTAATTGTAGATCTGCACTTCTTTCCTACTTTGTGCTGCAACACCTGCTCAATAATTCCCCTCATCTTACCTGATCTTTTCCAATATGTATGTTTCTTTATAGACCTTCATGTTCATGTTTCAAACCTTCCTTTCTTCTCAGTCTTCTTGTGAAAATGCTTCCAGCTGGAGCCATAATGTAGCTACATAACACAGCGTACAGCAGGACGGCACCGTGGACAGCTGAACACAGTGGCTTCACCGAGGCGTCACTGTGTGCAGGTCAGCTTCACTCTCCACAGGAGTAGATCTCACTGCTGTCATTTTAGATTGATTTCTCCCCGAAGCCCAGTGTAATAAACACTTAGGAGAGCCTCTGGTTTGGTGATGTGTGAGTGTAATGAGGCTCTGTCACATGACTGACAAGTAATGTTCCTGCCTCGTTCTCTTTTCTGATGCCGATGATCCCAGCGGAAACCGCGTCCATCTTCTAACCTGCATATTTCTGCTGAAGCCCTCTCTCCAGCTCTGTGAATAACTGTAGTGTCCATTTCTTTATTTAATGCCATGAGTGTGAAAAGAGACTTGCACTGATGTGGGAGCTCCAGTCCAGGCTGGATCATTTATCTGGGTAAATATGATGCCTTAATTTGGTTAAGTGTCTGTTTTGTTGTCTCTTCTTTGTGGCAGAGTTGTGTGTGTGTTTTCATCTCAGTGGGCACATTATTTTACACTGTGCTTACTGTCAATCACCTGACACCCCCCCCGGGAAGAGATGGAAGTGTCTGCCAGAAAATAATACCTCAAATAATAACAACAGTAATACTTCAGCGTGTCACCTTGCAAACTTGTGACATCCATGTCTTCTCATTCAGCCTGTTTTTGTTAAGGCAGACAGCACATTATATCTGCTGCTGTGGTTTCACACAGTAAAGTTTGTCTGTCAAACTAACAAAAACATGAAGGAATGCGGCATGCGTCATAAGATGGTAAATTGCAATGCGACGTGGAAAAACACACACGGTGAAAAAAGTTAATCACTGTATTCTGCCTTCTAACATGAACATACAGCTACAGCTGACCAAAGCACCGAGGTCCTACGTAAAGGATAATGCCAGTATTTTAAACCTGGGCACCATTTTATTAGATTTTTTTCTTTACATATTTTGGATTTGACATAACTGGTAGGTAGTAAAAGTGTTGGAACTGGTCCAGTAGATCACCTCAGCCAGCAGCCACCAAACGGGCTGCAATGGCTGCAACGTGATCCTTTGGGACAACTGCACCTGATCACAGTAGGTCCACTAAAAGAGCTTGTTTGATCCACTGACAGGCTCAGAGTGTTATTCTAAGTGTGTGACAGCATCATGGAAAGGATCCCTACAGAGAGAGACCTGGAAGATCCTTTTGGTTTAACCACAAACAGACGGTATATGTACAGTCAGATTCCAACATTTCAGCGGCCCCACGTGTTCGAGTGGGTGGTCTTGGGATGAACTCACGAAATGTCATCAATCCCTCATCAAGACTTCAGCGATGTTTCTTCACCCTCCACTTCTTAGTACTGACTACAGCCGTATCTACGCGGGCTTTGCCTTAAATGCCTCCGAGTGCATTAACTGTTTTGTTAGATATGATGGCGGCACGCTGGCACAGCCGTATACTGAGGGGGGGGGGTGCAACACGAAGAATACTTTCCCAGACCAAAACTGAACTGTAGCAGCCTGAGATGCAACATCTGGATACTTGGCCGGCATGAAATCCACATAAAAGTGTATTTCTCTTTAAACTGATGTGCTCCTTTTACAACATCTGGCTTTACTGTGTAATGACTGTATGGTCATTAAAAGACCCGCTTACAACACCGATTATTTACCATGTGATTATGTTACACGCTTGTCTGCTACACAGAGTGAAAAGGTGACCGCTGTCCACTGCTTTCAGTCTTCTGACTGCCTTCCTGGACGTCTGGGGTTTAACACGACCGTGGATATAAAGAGCAAACACTGACTGATAACAGTAAATGCTCAGCAGCTTTGACTTGGAAGGCAGTCTGAAGATTTATCACACCACAGAGACTTAACAAATAGCAGCCACCATGATCTTTGCTTTTGGCTGAGATCTTACTCTTTGTACTGTACATAAATTGTATCAGCTAGCTGTATTTACGTTTCACCACCAGACCTCCTGCGTCTACTAGCAGAAAAACAACCGGTAATAATGTATTAAACCAAGCACTGCTGGTGGAGATGAGCTCGCCTTCTCAGCGCAGCCATTTCTTACCTTCGCTATATCACATATATATGACTGAGAAAGAGAGGCTACAGAGTGAAGGTTGGAGAAATGAAGCATTCCCACAACAAGCGGACACAGCTGGAACACACAGCGCTGTGTGTGTGTGTGTGTGTGTGTGTGTGTGTGTGTGTGTTCTCCAACCTCGACTCCTGCTCCCCCCTTTTATCGTATGCACCAATCGTCCCTTTCACTCCCAGAGCAGGGAGACCTCATTAAGGCAGGTTAAGGCAACCCACTAATGGTTCCTCTCAGTGCTAATAACACGAGGTCACCTAATATTACACACTGCTTTGTTCCATTCGTCCAGCTATTTATCATGTATTATTACCAGCCAGGTATCATGAAATCACTGCTATAATCATAATGATGTTCTCATGCTCTGGGTTAAGACAGGCAACACTCAGCGTGTTAGCACATGACTTATTATGGGCAGGAGAGCAGGCGCTCCCTCCACCTGATGAATATTTCACTGCCAGCGGAGTTACACGCGCTAACAAATCAGTGTCAAGCTGAGCTGGACTTTTTGGATGTGTTGTGGGCAGTGTGGACGGACTACACCACAGTGGGAAGAACACGCTGCTTCTTTGAGTTGAACTTGAACATTGTATGCAACACGAACAGGGATGGTGTTTCTGGTATCCGCAGAATATTCAAACGGACAATGACGGAGGCGGCGCTGCCTCCCGTGCCAAATCAGTTTATACTTTTAATCTGTATTTCAAAGCCATGTGTTTGAATAAAGCAAAGGTTTGTCTCAAATTCAATATTCTTGTTCCTCAGTCCTCCACATATTCACAGGCCAAGGACCAATATTTTTCAGCATCTGTTTGGAATATGAAGCACGCTGTTAAATCACATGCAGACCCTTTCTAGACTTTGGGAATCTTGCCTCAGTCATTGTAATGGCCAACGTTGCATTGCCAAGCAGGCAGGCTGATGTGATTTAGCATAATTTGAATAATGTCATTCATGGAAATGTGCAAGGGTGATGAAATTTTAATGGAGCTTGGGATAACACAACTGCTCCTCAATTACAATAGCTTTCTCCAAGACTCTGAGGCCTCCGTGGTAACATGGCTTATTTCATTACTGTACTATCAATGTTTTGTGGGACTTACTTAATTACTATGGATATCTCTATTGCTGCAGAGTAAGAGAAAGCTGCAAAGCCTCCCCTCTCACTCGGAGCCACTTCTGCTGCCTCATCCTGTTTGCTCAAACTGATGCTGCTGTTTGAGAAATGTGGAAATGATTCCAGCCACTGACCGTCGCACGGACGAGCTGCATATCTAACATGAAAAGTCTGCATTGTCAGAAACCCAGATCATGAAGGTGGGGTTGAGGCAACAAATTACCAGCTATCAAATGCCCTTAGCTTGAGCTAAGGCCCCACCCATTCACAAGAAATATGTCTTTGTATAGCAGCGAGTGGCTGGCAGACCACGCCTACACCATCTATCGCAGATGTGGGAGCTCTGGTTGAATTACATAACAGGGTACTTTGAGCCAAGCTATTTTATTGGTCTAAAACATTTTCCAGCAGTACAGATGATCCCCATAAAGCAGAACAAGCCCTACTTTATTGCTATATTGTCTCTTATCGTAACCGGGGAACCAGTCGATGATATTTTCCATTTTTGCTTTCAGCTGGTTATGGCTGCCTCATACAGTCATTGGTCTAGTCATGCCAACTGATCAAGCTCTCTTTTTTTATTCAACCACTGCATTAAGTGGACATTGCATTCTAGTGTAGTGGCTAAAACTTTGCAGTATCAGACATTATTGGTAATGATTACCATCATCATCATCATCATCATCAGATCCCAGCGGCTGATTGACGACTCAGACGAGCTTTTTGCTTCCTGTAATCGCCTGACGTCATCTGTAACTCTCCGGTCTTGCCTGTGGGAGTATGGCAGTGAGAGGATCGTGCTAATGTTTGATATCTAGCTCATACGTACTGTAGCCACATCATCTGTCCAATCGGGGGGGCGCAGGCCTCATGTTTCCCATCGCCCTCACTTCCACAGAGATTACAACACCAATTAGACTGCCGTTTCCTGACATTCTCCCATCAAAGCTGCGAAGAGGTTGGTTTTATTTTTCACATCAAAAGGGTGTTATTCTTTTGTTTCTCCTTTCAAATCAACATCTACCCTGAGGATGTGTGAGTTCTCGCTCTCATTTTCCCTTCTCTACCCACAGTCGGAACCGTCTCTGAACCCTGCCGTAAAGGAAACGGCGATGCAGACCAAAGACAACAAGGAGAGCGTTCCCAGTCGCACTCCAGAGATATGAAATTGTTTATTGTCTTCCCTTCATCTCCTTCTCTTTTCTTTTTTTGTATCATTGCTTATTATTTTGACACCATGTGTGAAAAGTGCAAAACCTAAAGGCAGCATGTAGTAGTTTTATATGGGGGGCACATCGTTACACAGCAGCACGCTGCAGCCATGTGTTGGGAGTGAAGGTTTAAAAATGTATGATCCATGTGCATTATGTATAATAATGTTTTAAATATAAGATCTCCTTTACTCCTGTGAGACGTTTGTCTGTATGGTCCTGGTTCATCAGGTGTGATTGATCTCTAGAAAATAAAGGGGGGGGGGTGATAATCCGAGCTTGGCACAAAAAAAAAAAAAAAGTGTGATCACAGGATAGTCTCGGTGAGTCAGGTCTAACCACACGGTGTAGAAACAGCACAGCTTTAAGGGCACTTTGTGTCATTTCTATGCATCTTAAGCTTTTCCCGTGTCATTTCACACCGTTTAGTGTCCGCTGACTTATATTGTTCAGAGACGGCGTGTCACAAACACATCAGAACAAAGTCCGGATAGGTCCGCGCAGGGTGGAGGTCTGGGTGGATGGATGAGTCAAGCTCAGCTTGTTTGTCTCTCAGTGAGCCTTATTTTAAGAGTGCCATCACTGCTAACGTGACTGTGGAACAGGAACGTGTAGTTTTGATGCTTAGGTGAGGCAAATCTGTACTTAAACATTAAATGACACATGAAAAGCTTAAAATCCGTGAACATGACACTCAAAATGTGGTTCAGAAGCGGAGCTTTTCACGGGCCGACCCCTGGGATCCGGTTGGGTGAGTACACAAACGCTGCTGACTTCCTGTCACATGTTACTGCTGATGACTTTACACAGAGCTGCTCCAGACATTTGATCACAAATGTGCATCGATAACTGCAGAAGACATCAAACCATCTCAGCTAAACGTGATCTATTCAGCCTGAATAATAACTGGAGACCAGAGAACTGTAACGCTCGCTCAGCTCTCCCCTCATTTGCTTTGGTGCCGCTTCTATGTGAAAGCAAACATGTCTTCTTAAAGGGATGTGCACAGCATTTGATTGATCTCCTTGTGGATGTGTGTAGGCGTGTGTGTAGACACGGACATATACTGTATGTTTGTACGTATGTCTTCACAACACAAGAAAAATGAGAGAAATCTGCCAGGAGGAAAAATTTGCTGGATATCAGATCTTCAAAGTGCTAAACCTGGGAGATTCATTTTTTCCTTGATTTTTGTGAAAACTCTGGTGATAAACCATCTTTAACGCGAATCCTTTGCTGCCAATTTCTCCGACATCTTCACCCCTTTGAAATGCGAGTCGTTCCCAGATGTTTAAGCTGCAATAAAACAGCTAAAATATTTGTACCAAATATCAGATGCTAGATTGGAAGTCAGACTGCTCCATTAGCTTTAGTCTAACGTGAGAGTTTGTGCCTCAAAGAGGACAAAAAGCTTTTTAACAGTCTGTTCAGCGGTGGCTCGTGGTGTTGGCGCCCCCCCCCCCCAAACTCAGCAATAGGAGTAAAATGTTTTCATAATCAGCAGGAACGACTGACTGCAGTGACTCCATCTACAAAACTAGAAAAAGAGATTTTCACTTACAGTAAAACAGCCTGAAGGCTTCGAGCCAAAGGACTTTCAAGCTCAACGTCCATCTAATTAAGGTACAGGAGTGAACAATTACCCACAATCCCAGAGTCCTTTTCAAAGTGCCTGATTATGCCAGAGAAGCAGCTCCTCATTTTTACACTGATTCTTCTAAACAAAGCTGATCTCACTGCTGATATATCAGGTTTTAAGGCAGTAAGTGTCCACATCAGCCCGGCTTTAATAAAACCTCCATCTGTAGTTACACACAGTCCAGAGCGATACACGTCCCAAACATTTAAACCGTTTTAAAGAAAAAACTGTTGACTTTCAGGAAAGAACCGTCACCACTTTTCCTTGACAGCATCGGTCGGAGCGATCAAACCCGCCTCCAGCACCAGCAGCCCGCCTCATCCCATTTACCTAACACGGCTGTGCAGTAAAACTCTGGGTTAAATGAAGAGGCTGTGCAGCCTGTACCATCCATCCTTGACACCCAACTAGTAGAGGGTGTCACTGTTGACAGCTCCTATACTACATGACAGAATGATGAGCCAGTGGTGCAGAGGTGAAAAACTGAGCAGACCGTGTGCTGTGGTGCTATATGACCTCTGGGATGGAAACACTGCATCACAAGGAACATGATGTTTTTCTTTGTCGGCTACATCCCTGAAATAGAAAATGTAAGCACATGAAAACCTGTGTGTTCAGGTCGCTCGGTTTCCTTTAATCATTGGGAAATGTGATTAGAAGGCTGCTAATGCGTTAATGAATCAGCTTTATATTAACAACAGGAAGAACATGTCACATGTGGAGCTTTCTTTGGACACACAGCAGCTGATGTTTGGGAGATAGTTTCAAGTGGCAGCAGATGTTTCTACTGTATCCAGGCCCAGAAAACTAATTAATGGGGAAGCCGTCCACTAAACATGAACAAATGCACAAATTGGTGAAGCCAAAGTTCATTACAATCTTATCGGTGCACAGAATCTGCACAGACCAACATGCAGGCAATTTGTAGAAAAGCCTGCCTGCCTGCCTTCAGACTGCTGGGGTTGGTACAGAAACAACTGCTAACATTTACCCACTGGATTTATCAGAAAGAGAGCATGTTTTTCTTCTTTCCATCACAAACCTCTACCTTCCACTTAATTTTCATAAAAAACCTGACCTTTGTGGAAATGGCTTCAAACATACATATTAATAGCAATCTTAAGGTCAAAAATGGATAATGTTTTAGCAGAAAACATGCAGTGAAGTGAAAGTAAAACTCAACATGACTTTAACTAATGGAAGTCAGCCGTTAGAGAATGCTGCCCTTTCCTGAAACTGACTGTCGATCATTACACTGGGCCGGTTTACTTTTGGCGTGTTGGAGCCGAAGGAACCTGCTTCAACAGAGTCGACAGCTTTTAATGAATGCATCTCTTTACATTGCTGTATCTTCAGTTATTCTTAAAACAATAATAAAACACTCACCCTAGCCATAACCCTCACACAACCATAACTCAACCATAACAACCCTAAACATATTTCCAGCTCTGCCTGTTTCCATCTACATAATATTGCTAAAATCAGGCCCAAGATGATGCAGAAAAACTAGTCCACACATTTGTCACTACTGGATTATTGTGATGCCTTACAATCAGGCATAGTACCGTACTACCCCACTCTGCAGCAGCCTTCAGTGAAAGACTGTACAGTGCTGCACTATAAGCTGCTGCCTCAAATACAATCACTGCTCCACATAGCATGACTGATGTTTTACTGATGTTACTGAGAAACGCACTTTATTACTCAACCAATCCAAACTGTGCAATAATCCACGTTTCTTTATAATTATTGTACTACTGTGTATATAAGGTTTCTTTTTGTGTATAGAAGGTTTTCCTGTATAAATTCTGTTTATTGATCCCACAGTGGGGAAAGGACAGACATAAAGTTCATCTTTATCTTTAGAGCACTGTGCTCCCAGTATGCAGGCCTACTGGTGGTTCCTAAAGTCCTTTAAAGTAGTGATGGAGCCAGAGCTTTCAGCTATCAGGCTCTTCTCCTCTGGAACCTCCTTCCAGTCTGAGTTCGGGGGGCAGACACCCTCTCTACATGTCAGAGTGGACTAAAAACCTTCCTCACACTGAGACGGTTCATCCTTCATGTTGATCCGCTCATTTGTTGAGGCCTTTCCTTTAGTTTGTCTCCGTCTGTCGGTGCTTCAAGGTCAGCTGGTCATTTTAACAGCAGGGTTTTGTTCAGTGGTCTGCTAGAACATCACATCTACAGAGCACATGTCCAGCTCCAGGGACCAGGGCTTCCAATGAGCCTCACTTATCTCCTTTTAACTAAACGGCTCCTTTTAGTCACTTTTTGACCTGAGGTGTTTTCACACATATTTGGACACCTTCTGATGATGTTTGATACCTTCTGATTGTGTCCAATTAAAGTGCAGTGAATCTCTAAATCTATCAGATCTGAAATTCCCATTAAGTATCTTCTGTAGCACCATATCAGAGACATCTTTGAGTCAGGTTTTTGAAAGGCAATAACATCTCACTCAAATTAAACTGATGCGATAAAGCAAATAATATCAATAATTAACTGGAATCTGATTATTCGTTTGCTTTTCTATCCAAGTTTAATCATGGATCCAAAGCATTCAAAGGGCTGCTCTATCTGTGGTACCCACAGCTGCCAATTACAGATAAAAACCGATTAAATCATTTACAATGATGAAAACCTTTGCTGCACTGTTACAAAATGATGTCAGCTCTCATTTTTTGCTGCAGCTCCACAAACCCTCTCTGCGAGTGGCGTTCAGCTGGTGATGCTTCTGTGAAGAAGGTGAGCTCCGGGGATGTTTGGCCCGTGGTGGAGGGGCCGAGTCCTGCTCAGCGCTCGGAGAAAGTCCCCCTTGTTAAGTAAATGGAAGGGTCCTGGGTCCCTCTCCCTAATGGTGTGGCGTCACTACTGGGAGCACAAAGCAGCAGCCTGAATACCAATGGGAGGCTGCTGGGTCCTTGAAGGAACACAACCTGCAGCAGACAAACACTGCCAATTAGCCGAGGGCCCCCACTCATCAGCCATGTGTTCACATGTGATTAACAGAACACATTCACTGCATCAGGTCCGGGCAAACACAAAACCTTTCCCTTGGGCACTTGGTTTTCTGCTCATATCCTTATCTATGTCAATTAAAAAGGCTTTATTATGATGCTAACTGTGAGACCACTCTGAGGAGTGTTGTGGTTGGGGGGGTTTAAACCAGTTACTGTATTGCACCTTTGTTTCCTTCCCTGAGAGATCTCTATAAAAGCCTGAACAAAAATCATGTGCTTGGTTTGGCCTTCTTGAACACATTCTGAAGAGGGCAGGAACTGAGAATCGACCAGTTTTTAATGGCTGCGTGCTTCTTTTTTGCTCGTCTTGAGTGGCTTGTGTAAAGTGCATGGATGAATAAAAGTCTCTTGTGCTGCCCAAAGGTGTGGCTTTGTGCTGCTGGTGGCCCAGCTGCCTCCCCCAGGAAACATCACCTGGCAGGCAGGTCGACACAGCATCCGTCTTTAACATCCTCTTTCAGAAAATGCTCCCTCTCTCGAAATGGAGGTGCTGGGCCGTACTAACCAATTAGCCCACTGATTCCCACCTCTTCATTTACATCTCACTTGTTGAAACCACTTGTTAAAATCGAATTTGAGCTTCGTAAACATCCTGCATCTGGTTTCTCTGAGTCCCAACACTGTGGACAGCAGATTTCTACAGACGTAGCACACATGGGGGTGCACAGCATCGATCTTTTCAAAATGGCGGTAAACACAGAGTAAGGACATTAGATGGTCAGATTAATAAAAACTATTCTGAGGATATCATTTTATGTTTTTAAATCCATTCATGAGAGTCTTAATTATTTTAGATTTTAAGTGTGTGCGTCAAGTTCAAGTGTCTCAAAAACACACATTGAACCCTTAATTTCCTCTGTGGGACGTGTTTCCCCTCATTTTCCATGCGGGAAAGGTTTAGTTAAAAATTAACATTATTATTATTATTATTATATTAAGGGGGGGTCAGACGTCGAGCTGTCAGCAAAGGAGGAGGAAGAGAGCCGGGCAGTAGAGTAGAGTTCAACATGTGTTTTAAATTTGGTTCCCATGGTCATTAAATAAGGAAGAATCAAAAAGAAATGTAATATTTCATCAATTCCTTGTACTGTGGACACTTCTGACCTGTCCACTCCCAGGGACACGTTATAGAAAATAAATTAACAACATTTTAAGGAAAACTTACATTCAAATAAAATCTACATAGAAAAACCCTTTTCTTCCAGTGGTTATGAAGATTTTATAGCTGTGGTGAGACATATTTTTACCTTAACTGTTGATGAATACTCTCATTTCTGTTCTTTTCTCTCCATTTTTACAATCTGCGCCCAAGGTCTCAGCTGAAATAGGCTGCAGCCAACTCCACACACAGTCCAGGCCCATGTTCTTCGAGTTAAATGGTTTTAAGATGAAGAGCAGAGCACTCAGGGTACTTCTTGAATTATTTTGAGAAATCATGAGTCAGACTGGGTATGAAGCCGTCGGTGCTCCGTCGAGCTCAGGCCTGGATCCCACCGGATGCTGCTGGAGCTTCTCGGCACCATCTGCTTCAGAAATCTGCATGTTGCTTTTATCGGCTACAACATTTTATCTGCGTCGTTGCTCGTTTGTGTCGAATTTTTTGGAGTGTTTTTCCAGATACAGTTCTGTTGTTAAATCTTTTTAATAAACACAACATGTTTCCTCACATCTTCTTGGCCATATTAATCAATTCTTAAGGCCATTTAGTTGTGGTCGTAATTATCTATTTGTATGGAAGTGAAACGCTATGTGTGTGTTTGTGTGCGTTTAGTTCATAAAGTTCATTAAGAGCAATTAGCCCAATCTGACTTAGCTAATTAAAGAAGAAGAATGATGACAGGAGACAGGATGCTGCTGTAAACCACACCGCAGTGCTGAAGTATCTAATTAATGTATTGTGAAAGAATGACTTCATTAACTAATGATCATTTGATTCTTCGTGCCGGGTCATTTACATGACCCATCCTACACTGAAGTATTCAGACATCATCAACAAACAAAACATTCCAGCATGTTAACACGTCTTCTTCATCATCCATAAACAAAAAGAGGCAGATTTCTCCAGGAGATCCTACAATGGAAACACAACAAATACACAAACAGCTAAAGACCCAACACACAAGTTCAAACACAACGAAAACTTCACCTGCATTCGTCAGCGCCGAACACTGAATGTGAAACCAGCTCAGTGACCATCAGAGAACATGTCGACCAGCCGTCACTCACTGAGGAGCTTCATTTGTCCTCCTGCCTCACGCAGGGCACATATTCAGGAAGTGCAAGAACATCATCAATGGTTATTCAATCAAAGCTCCACTGTCAATAACTATCAAATCATGACAAGACGTGAACTTTCTGAAATATTTGACATAAATCACGATATAAAAGGACAGTATACTGGGAAATTAATTTATTTAGTTCAATTAGTACAATATTCAGGTCCTTTCCTCTTACACTGGTTTTACCTGTACAGTGATTAACAGTTGAGAGAAATGCATGTTGGGATATCATGAGTATCATTACTAATAACTTGAGTGTGAGTGTTTCTGAAACTACGTCTTCATTCCCACAGGACTGAATTGTTTGTTTACAGTATGGAAAACAGTGTGTTGTGAGAAACTGTCAGAAACTATTTCACTAATAATCCTCTGCATAATTTCTTACGACATACAGAAAGTTGGTGGTAGATCTTCTTCCTGGACTAGTTGAGATCTGACAATCAGAAGGAACAAAGCAAATAACTTCAGCGATGCTACGTACACGACACAAGCTACCGTTGTGAAATGGCTGCAGTTTGGTTATGTTTAGGCACCAGAGCTGCTTGGCTAGGTTAGACACAGAAGTGAGGTAAGACCGAAGTAATGCGTCGTGTGTAGCAGAACATATCTTACGTCACTTAGAATAACTGTGTGTCCGGCCACTAGAGGTCGCCTTGGTTTTTAAGAGGCGTTAAACCACCTTTTGAGGACAGAGCGTCTCATTACAGGACAATAAGTGTCAAGGTGTGGTCCCATAATGACTGCTGTCATCACCTTATTCATTATGGTATCATGTCCTTGTTACGCGCCCCGAGATGCTCTGAAGGTTCACACAGGCAGCACGACGGCCGCTGACACTCTGTCACATGTCTTCTTTTTAATGACCTGCAGCACAATGATGCAAATCTGTCGTCACACAGTGATCAGTGATCTCCGTGGCTCACTTGACCCTGCTGTTTTGTATTGAAGGTGTTTCTACTGCACTGCTCTGATCTGATGAAACGTGTTAAATATTGTTTGTACACTTTTCAGAGGTAGTGGCTTTATTGCAGGCAAAGCCAACAGAAGGCATGGCATAAGAGTGCTGACAGGAATATTAAGTGAGGCAGCCTGAGCAATATAGAATATAAATGAGGTTATTTTACACTGCAGAGCTCTGCAAACCGACGCACAGACTTCTCTCTTTGTAATAAATCATTCCCATTCAGACAGCCTCTACTCTTAGGGCATTGTTTAATACTATCTGCAGTAGAGGGGGGAAATAAATTGGTTTACATTGCAAAAAAAGGTGCTGCGGTTGGAATGCATGATATGATGATGAAAGATAGAATATACTTGACTTATTGATGATAATGAACTTGCAGATAGGAGAATGTTGCATGGAGGGTGTCATGTGGGAGTAATATTAAGAGGCGGCACTGGAGAGAAATCCCAAGTAAGCAGTAAATGTAGCAGAGTAAGATTTTCTGAAATAGCATTTTAGTCCCTGCCCACCCCTTTCAATAGAACGACATAAAAATGCAATTTATGTCTATACCCCAGCCCACAATACTGCCTGCGCCGCGCTGAGATAAATATTTTGTCAGAGATGCTAAAGATGAAGTGACAATTACTCCCCTCGAGAAGCACTTCTTGCTTCTTTTCTCGTTGCCGGCACTGTGGCAGAAACAACCTTCGGTGCGTCGCCTTCTCTCTGATTTGCAGATACAAAAAGGGCTGCTGTTGTGTGACATTTGTTGGCTCTCATTTGCGCTCTGGTTACTTTACTCAGATTGAGAGCTGCGATTGTGATTGAGAGGAGCACACCTTTTACTGAGGCTCGTCTGCTGCGAGGTCCAAGATCTACAACCAAAGGAAGGCAAGCGGGGAAAGAAAGCGGTATTTCTGCTCTGCTGCCTGTGCTCATCAGGACACCGAGAACGCAGTGACATTGAGAATTATACCTCCACGTCAAATGTGTTGCAGCAATCCCAGAATGAGAGCAGCGTGCCAGAGCCAGTCTCAGCAGAACGGTTACATAAGCGAGACAGATACTAGGCACAAAGACGTGAACACTTCAAAAGGTGAATTTGAGAATTTGTTCACTTGCAGTGCATTACACACACACACACACACACACACACACACACACACACACACACACACACACACACAGCAGAGGCTTGATGAATAGAGCTGTGAAGAACCTCATCTACATCATCCACACAGTGCTGAGGCTCAACATGCAAATATGACAGCTGAAACTTCTTATCAGACCAACGTGGTAAATTAGATTTTATCTACATGATTGGTTATTATCAGACTTTCAGCCCTGAACCTGTTGGACACACCAGCTCCTCTGCTGGATTTACTGTGGGTGCTGCATTTTGATCGACAGTGAAGGAGTGCGAGGCGACACGGGGGGAGTGTGATACCTGTAATTCTTTCGGGAGATGAGATTCACACTGTTCTATAGTGGGGAATGAAGGTTGCCGTCGAGTGGGCCTTTCTCCTTTGAACTGGAGTCAGAATCATTAGGATTTATAAAAGTCAGGCGCCGGGTTTGGTGGCTCATTATTCTCCTGTTGTTGCCTCTCCCCGTATCTCCTCATGCACACCGTTGCCCTCTAACACCTCCGTGTTCAGAGATAGGACTGCAGTCCTCTCTGATCAGATACACAATCAGGATACTTGGTTAAAGATTGGACTGTATGCAGCACTGTATCTGCTCAGTGGATGAAATATGATTTTGGAGGCTGGACTCCAGCCTGTTTTATTACATCATTATCTCTGTGGTGATGCTTAAACATTTGTTTTTTTAAATACATATATAAATAAAGTGAAGAGCTTTATAGTGAATAGCATAAAAAAGGATAACATAATCCTTTGGGAGCATCCCATACTATTGATGCAGAGGCTCAGTCAGTTGTATTCTATAGTGTGATAATGAGGACAGTAACTGGACAAAGAGGACATTGAACTTAAATTTAATCTCTTTTGCTAAGAAACTAGTACATGTGTACTAATGTACTAATGTACTAATGTACTGTGTACTAATTTGGCCAAATAATCACCAAAGGTATTTTACTTGTATTGATATTCCTGATGTGACAGCACCCCCCACATTTTGGACTTTTGATCAAACTGAAAATGTCGGCACTGGTAATTTGTTAAAAAGGTACAATAAGTACCAGGTCCCTCCCCATCAGGTGGAAAACCAAAATGGGACTGTAGTCAACAACAGATTCTCTGAACTGTGCCGTGAATGACACACGTTTCTCAATTTAAAAGATCATTTTGGGAGTTGCAGTTTTATGCAAAAACCATTGAAGTATGAAGGCATGAAAGTACGTAATCAGAAAAACTGCACACCCTGAAGTTGTGGAAGTGACGTCAACATACCCAGAGTGTGTGTGTGTGTGTGTGTGTGTGTGTGTCGTACTGAATGCAGCTCAAGCAGGTGGAGGTTTTCTCCGTCAGGACAGAACACATCAGGGAAGGTCTGTGTGTGGAACATAGCTAAGTTAGCTAGCTAGAGAGATGCAGCACTTTCCTTAAGAGGTGAAATATTTATGAGAAAACTACTCTTCTAAATAATCCTGCTTAAAAAAAAAGGTCCCATAATAAGCAAAATACACTTTTTGATGTCTTTTCAACATAGGTGTGTCTTCAGACCACCAAACCATCAGAGAAGACGTCCTCTCGCTCCTTTTGTCCAGCTCCATCTTTCAGTAAATCCTCCAGCTCTCTGAAAACCTCCTGAATCCAGTGTTTTTCCTGACTAATGCCAGCGACCGCTAAGATGTCGAGGGTGAGAGCAAAGCAGCAGATTGTTCAGTTCTTCTAAAACGGAGCGTTCAGACAGAGGCTGAAAACAGCCGCAGCAGAAACGTCTGATAGGAGAAAAGTAATAATGTGTTTTTAACATCACCTACAAATACAAGAATAAACCCTAAAACGAGCAGAATATTGTAGTTTCACTGTTTCCCCCATGCTGTTAAACACCAGCAGCCACAGAGGCAGGGTGGAGAACAAAAAGTTCATTTCCAAGCCTTTGTCCCGTCTGTGATTTGTTACTGAGTGATGTCCAGAGTGCTCAGGACGTGTTGGTTTAAACTTTGACAGTCTGGTCTTCTCCCTTCACAACAACTTGACCTGTGAAGGAGGGACAGCTGATGCTGGAGGAAGCTACGCCCCGTCCCCTCCACAGCGAAGGAGTGTGTGGGAGCTGCCCATGATGCAGCAGTAATGAGATGTCTGCTGGGAATCAGCGCTAACGTTAGCAGACTAATTAGCTTCCACTTCACTTTTGACGTGGTCCAGTGGTGCAGCATGGTGGACAGAGCGTCTCCTAGCAACGCCAGGGCTCGGTCAGGGCTGAGCCATGTGACCAAACCCCCGTATCCTGATACACGTCATTTCATATCCACATAACCACACACACTGAACATCATGATACAGCATGATTTCTCCACAAGTACTGTTTGTAAAATGACCATTTCATTACACTTTGAACTACAGAACAGCTCCTCGCTCTCATCGGTGACGACCTGTTGGAGCTGACAGAGAGAACTGAGAGCGAGCAAAGCAGAATATAAAACACTTTCTGTTTACTACATGATTCCATATGTGCTCCTTCATAGTTTTGATGTCTTCAATATTAATCTACAATATAATGAAATGACAAAAGTAAAGAAAAACCATTGAATGAGAAGGTGAGTCACTCAATGGGAAACACCAACCCTCAGGCAACAATATTATTCTAATTCATCATTTTGAATTAATATCAATGGATTATTATTACTTTTTATATGACGTATTACTATAATGTCTTTACATAAAGAATTTGGGGGATTCAAGTCTCAGCTAAACTTCCAGACTTGCTGTGTTTTTACACACATTAGTGAATGAAGGAAAAGCTTCTGTTCCGTTTCGATCGCTGGTGAAGCAGCACACAGCGACAGGATTCACAACATCTGGAGAAGGTGTGTGAGCTTAACACACTGAGCCTGAGAGTCAAATTAAAGCTAAACATCAATACAAGGAGAAAGAAGAGCACTAAAGACAGAACAATGATTTACTGTTCAGTGGAATCAAGTTTTCTATCATATGAAACAACACATTTGTGAAATCCTCCTTTTGAGGGCCGTTTCTCTCAGTTTAAAATTCCCTTATAATCAATATGAAATTGCTCCATTTCTCATGACAGGCAAAGCTTTGGTGCAATATATGACTATATCTTTTGCTAAGGGAGTAAAACCCCTAATTTAGTCTGCAATAAAGCAGCTTAGAGAAACTGATTCTTTCCAGAACATTAATCATAAAAATTTAATGGATATCAAATATTTAATACAGTAGAATGTACAACTTGTATTACTATGGCTTTCTCCAAATCGATCATGTAGAGGAAAATCCATAATTAAAATTATGCTAGCACGGACAAATCATTAAGATTTCTATTCGCCTTCGTGCTTCAGGAAAATGAAATATACACCCTGCCAGTGATGTATAGGCTATTAGAGGCAGAAATAAATTATTACTGTCTCTTATAAAAATGGGTGCTTGATTATACTAGAAAAATAAGAGTGTGTGATAATTCTTGTGTAACTGAATCTGACACGGCTTCTGTTCCAGAGAAATAAACCGCATTATAAAAATATATGGAACAAATATCTCCACCGGTGTTAAACACAACATTTACATCATCATCAACACGTTTACTCTTAGTGATGGACCGCTCAGATGAAGCTGCTCTGCTCCAACGGCCGACAGGCTGAGCAGCGTCCGGCAGAGATGTTACGTACAAGGAGGAAGCAGCAGTCACACTCAATACTTTAACCGGCCAGCACAGAATATAGATCATCTAATGTAGTCATTCCTTGTTGGGTTCAGACCGAGCAGTGGTTCAAAAAGACAGAGGTGTTGATTTGATCAAATATATCCATCTGTGTTCAGACACACAGATAAAGTTATAGATGGTGCTTTTAGTATACATTCACATTACTTAACATAGTGTATGCCTCATTTACTCCACCGACAGGCGTCACTTCTAACATCCATTCATTTAATATGCAAGAAAACGAGCTCCCAACAAGATACAAAACACAGCTTCTAAAGTGAATTTCCACATGTCAGTGATGCAAACACAACCAACTACAGAAGAAAAGCATAAACTGACAATTCCAGGATACCGTGTCTGATATAGATTCATATCTGTCAAAGATGGGGGGGTCGACTCGGGCCAGTCAGGCCTGGGAACCTGAGGCCCCGATCCCACCGAGGCGTTTTTGAGTCATTTCCAATGAGAGTGAAGCTTTGAGCTCAGATCTGAGCGCCCTGTTTTCTGCTCTGTGCGTCGAAACGCCTCGATGTGAAGACAAACTTGAGCTCTGAGCACTTCAGCACCATCAACTGTCCAGTCGGATGAACTGAGAGGCCTTAACGTGCTGGAACATTATGGTTCTCAGTGCGTTGAAGGCAAAGAAAACAAGGCAAACATTAACCCCCCCACCCAACAGGCTTCAGATCGGCCATCAGCTGATGAGCACACTGATTAGAAGCTAGCTGGCCAACAGCATCACTAACCAGGGACAGATCATCATAATCACAGACACATTAAAAACAGTGTGTGTCACTATGAGGTGTACAGCAAACTCCTCGCTGCTGATTCTGAGCCGATTTCAGCCATTTTGAAGCAGGTTGGTTGCCTAGCAATACTGCTACCTGCAAAAAGCGCTCCGTCTGACAGGTGGGAACTCTTTGGTTTCCCTCCTTGTGGACTCACCTGCCTTTAAAACCAGTGGCCATATTTCAAGTATTCAGGTGTGTAGGTATTAATTCGGGGGTCCCTAAACGAACATAGCTTGACCCTGCCATCACCTTTCAGCAAACACCCTCCAGCAGCATCCCTGTGTATCCGGGTTCAGCAACTCCATCTGTGGCCGCCATCAGCGCGCCACTGAGCAGAGATGTTTGCACACAGATCAGAGGAGGAGCATTAGATGAGACGTGAGCACAGTGGGCTCTAAACATCTCCCTCTGGTTCTGTGATACGGACCAAGGCCATTCCCTTTTGGAGGAATTCCTCCGTCCCCCCCCCCCCACACACACACACACACACACACACACACCTCCCCCTCCATCTTAGCAGCTCTGCTTGCTCTTTGATCTGCTGATGTTCTCTTGAAAGGCTGAAACACTTCAAACAGAAAGGGCCGTGAGCCGAGCGTGACTCTCATACGAGCTGCTATTTTTTACTGCCATCTCATCGATTTGATAAAAGTGATCAATACTCTTTAATAATGTATCATATCTTGTTCCTCTGTTTTGGGATCTGAGCTTCTTCATGATTTGAGAGGAGAGGTGCTCCTCACTTTAATGAGTGTGGACAGTCCTCTCGCAGCGTACACTACAGTACTGAAGGCATGAATTATGGATCAGCACTACAAAGACTTGGTATAGAAAGCACCTGATCAGATTATCAAACATTTACCATCACATGCATCTTTGACCATGAACTCAGAGGAGGAGGATTACAACTTTGAAAGTCTTTCTACACCTAATGGTTTATAAAGTACAATTCAATTTTCAGATGCCCCACAGCTGAACTTCTTCTCCACTGCTCATTATTACTTCTCCCATTATTCTGTAAAAATGCACCGAGGACGGAAACGCTTCATCTTCTCACACAGAGACGCACCGATCCGATCTGCCGGATCACCATCAGTGTGGATGCTGAACTGATTGTCTGGATCGCTATCTGCCGTAATGTGAACGATCCACATTAAACACGACTTTATTACCGTTCTAAAAATGTTTCTGCCATTAGCTACATCCACTCTCAGTTCTTAGCGTCACAACCATAAAGAGCCCACATAAAGAGTGGTGAGATCCTGATCAAGTTGATCACGGCAGGAACATTTCTTGGTTGCCGGTCCAGTAAAACACTGATCTAGTGAGGAAAACTGTTGGATTGAAGCAGAGGTACCTGCCGTCCTTCTAATCCTATCTAAAACACCCCCCCCGTTCAAACGGTTAGCTGCTAGCTGAAAGTGAGGTACGAAGGAACTAAAGTCATTCAGAAATATGAAGATGCTCAGTTTACATAGTCACAGTGAAGACACACTAAGGACGTCCCACTGTGTTGGAGCTACTAAATGAAGTTTGGCAGCGTTCAGCCTGCAGAGAAGCCGTTACCTGAATGTTTGCTACGCTGGTCTTTGCTAATAAGAAACAGACTCTGATTCGTCAGCAATGAGAGAATCTGTGTCAGACCTGAGTCAGTGACGCTCAAACACTTTCCACTCATGTTTGCTGTGAAATGCTCACGCTGTGGAGGCCGAGTGTGTCTGTGGGGGACGCTGAGGTGACAGAACTCAACTGAGTATTTAAGGAAGGGATTTGATCTGCATTTGGCTGGGTTTATTTGGGCAGTCCATTAAGGTACGCCAGGATCAGCCCTGATACTAATCCTCCGACTCACTAGTGGGGTTAACAGATTGTAAAAGCAGCGGTACAGGATCTGTAGACACGCAGAGTTCAGGTTTCAGAGTCGCTATCCAGACAGAAGAAGTTGGATCGGTGCATCCTTCCTTTCACAGACTCACAGAAGTGGGTTAAACTGATGGAGGGAAGTAAACACTTGTCATCTGACCTGGCTTATCGACCCCTCCTTTAATTGAATTGATGTTACCGAGGTTTAAACAACATGTAGGAACATCACGGACTACTTAGTCTAAGAGAATAGAGACGGACTGTGAGCACGAGGGGACAGAAGAACAAGAGAACAATCAGCTGAATGAAATATGGAAAGAGTTGTGTATCAACAGCCCCCCCGGAGTGTGTGATGGTTTCAAACCGGTGCATCGATGTTTTCAAAGTCTTGACTATGGAGACACAAGTAAATCACTTTCCCTCATCCACACGTCTCCAGCCGTCTGCAGGCAGCATGTACAGCACGAGTCCCATCATGTGTGGTTAACCTGACCTGAACATGCACAATCAGCAACAGACTATTGAAAAATAACCACAACAAATGCAAACTAATTCATGTCAGAAGTTTGCAGAGAGAGAAAAGTATGAAACACGTTGTAAAAGAAGCAATAAAAGTAGCTCAAAGTGCACAACAACTGCAGTGAATTAACCTGAACTGTAGAAAAATGTGAATTATCGTAACTCAGCCAGCATGTCTGTGCACACTGCATCTGTTCAGTGTGGTCTGATTGCACATCAAACAAGTTAATGAGCACAAAGCAATAAGAAAAACCACTTCAAAACCAAAGCACAGTTTTGTCCCGTCATGTTACTTCAGGTACGGGTGTTGCTCTGCTCCAGTGTGAACAGAAAGATCCTGTAATTAAGAGATCATGGTTTATTACATTTTCACACTGTCCTCTCGCTGAGGAGGAGGAGGACTGTAAAATACCACAGAAATATTATCTCTGCTATATTAACACAGATGGACACAGGCAGTCCGACACAGAGTAATGCTTACTGAGGTTTCTTTAAAGACCCCCTGAAGCGCAAATCAGAGCTGAGGTCATAAGCTGTGGCTGTGATAAAAAGGAAATATGAGGGCGAGCTGTGAGCCAAACTGTGGAAAGTGGCAAAGCAACAGCAGTATTTCTGGAGATAGCAATAAAAAACAAACACAGTGATGAAATATAGTTGTAGTGAAACACTTTTTATCAAAATATTACACTGGTACACCCTCAGTCAGTGGCCCTCGGTAGCATCAGGCTTGTATGTAACGTTGTGCGCTGTGATTGGCGTTTGGTCACAAGCTGTTTGAAAACGCTTTTAATTGAAGTGTTTTGAAGGTACGTCATGTTCTCACAGTGCTTTCTGCTCAGATCAGAGCCCCACTTTAACAAAGCCATGCTGAATTTCACAGAGACGTTTTTTCCTCTTCTGCACGTTTCCTGTTTTGTTTAAATCTCGCTCAGCGACAGAGGGACAGTGGTGACTGATGCAGAGCTACAGCTCACTATGGTTTGGTTTCTCTGCACACTACACCCAGATGTCTTGGAGAGCACAGTGTGGATGGCTACGTCACCGCAGGATGAACCACATGCACAGGAAGTCATCACACTGCATTAGAAATAGACTCCTGATCAGTTCGGTGAAGAGTTAGCCTGCAGGTATTTAACTTAAGTGACACTGCAGCTCCTGAGTCCAGCTGATCTGGGTATAAACAGCCACATGAATTGGCTGGAGTCCTTATCAGATGTGCTAACTAATCATTCTAGTCCTAATTGCAAGTCCAAACCACACCAGCCAACACGGCTGCCCTCTGTCTGCCCGACTACCAGGACACACACACACACAGGATTATTATTCAGCATCCTGCAGGAGAGGAAGTCCAGCACCGTCCGCACACCGTCATTTATCAAAGCATTCAGCATTTGACAAACAACCCGTCTGTGGTCTCGATGAACATGGCGATTGAACATGACAAAGTGACGATGATGGAGCGTCGTCCCGTCTAACGAATGGAGAACTGTAGGAACTGTAATTATTTCAGTGAGACAGACCTGCAGCAGCAAGACTTCAGCGCCGGATGGCAACATTTGGATTCAACCAAAGCAGCGTGCCTTCACATGTCCTCGATTTAATAATATATTGATTTCATGCGAGTGTAAGGAGAGCTGTGTGAGGTGCACCAACCATCTGTCAGTCAGACGAACACGATGACAGCAGATCACAAGAATACCGTACGTGTAAAAGCACATTCTTGGCATCGCACCTTGTGAACAGAGTGGAACAGGAATTTCTGCACATTGTTGAACAGATAATTCAGGCGGTGGCATATCTGCGTTCAGACTCGAATTCAGATGCAAACTGGAACTTTGAATGAATAGGAAGTGAGTGAAAATAGCCTGAGTTTTGCCGTCTGAAATAATTTGCTGTTAACACAACACTTCTCTCTCTGGCATTGATACTGATAGAGTATTTATAAGTCACAGATCTGAGCCTGCAGGCTTAGTAAGGATATTAAAACACATTAAATAAATAAAATAGTACAAACAGCATGAAACAATCCAGCTAAAAATGTCTTCATATTCTAAACTGATTAGCTCTTCAGTAAAGCTGCAGCACTTGAGCCAAATGACTAATTTACTCATGTATTACCCCCTAAATAGCACTCTGACAATCAACTTTAACTCCAAATGTAAAAACATTCTGGAGACCAACAGTAATTATTAGAGATTAAATAAATTCAACCTTTTAGTTATGCCGCCAACACTGCTCTTAAAGTTCAGCACTAATGTGTTTTTACTGGCTAAAGTGCTCTTGTGAAGGAAAATATGAACATAGATTTTATTTTTCCTTCTGCAGGCAGTTCTTCACTAAATGTTCTCCAGTCAGATGAAATGAGCAGCGTGTGAAACCAAACTTGAACGTTTCTCAGTGAGTTAGTCAGTCAGCAGACGTCACTCTGAGCCTCCAGCAGGTAAAACAAGAGGTGGAACGTTTCCTCGTGGGCTCACAGCTTCGAGTGCATCAGTCATTCAGCTAAATGAAGATGTATCAGAGTAGTGGCTGCATCAGCGTCATTATCAGTCTGCTCTCAGCCATCATCACCTGAAGCACAACTTCACAGGTTCAAACAGTTTCAAATTATCACACAAGGTATTTTTAGTGGATGAACGGCATGTTGCATAAATAATACAGGTATATTTGGGGATAACGAGGCATTTGATTCAGCTCCAACGGGATGCTGAGGAGGAGGAGGAGGAAGAGGAAGAGGAGGTTAGTGCCACAGTCTGTTTGTTTAGGGTTCATAGTGAAGAAGAGTGTTGGGGTGTAAAAGCGTCTGGAGAACAGCTGGGAGCTCCACGATGCCACTGCAGTGCTTCACCGCTTCGCCCTGCACTCTTAAATCATTCATAGATGTTTACCCAGTGCAGCATACAGAAAATGTGCTCCGACACGGCCGCTTAGACGCCTAAAATCGGCCACGGCAGATCCGAGTAGCAACACGAGTCCATACTTCAGTGCGGCATTAATAATGAAGAGCTACAAAGGAGAGGTTAAGGACCTCCTGATGCATGGGCAGCGAACTGGGTCCGTCACCGAGTGCTTCATAAAGACTGCTCCGTGTCACCCCGCCCCCCATCTGTTTGGCCTCTTTCACAACCTTTAGACGTGGCAGCAAACATGGAGCAGAGATCCTGAGATGATCGCTCACAGGTGACGTGCCTAATAGTCCCCTCAGTCTACCACTTAAACCTGACGTGTTCAATAAATTCCAGTATAGGTGCTGATGATGGATCTGATATCAGAAGCACAGAGTATTACTGACGCACACGCCGACGTTAAGCTCTAAGCACGCTCTGCCTACGTGCTCCGGTATTACAGACAGACGAATAAGCTACCTGCAGCCTTTCAGGATGGCTTTCCCAAGTGACCAGATTTCATCTCCTTAAAAGGCGCCATTAACTCCTGGTGACAGAAATGAATTCCCTCTGTGGTGGGAACAGCTTCTCATCGGCAATCATTAGTTTAGCACTCCATAATCACCCCTCCGCGCTGCGTGTTCATCAGTAGGCCTGCTCGGCTGGTGCCGACAGAGATTGAGGCCACTATCATCAAGGGCAGGATGTGAAAATTGCTCCATAAAACAAAAGTAATACCCAATAAAATAGGAAAGCAACTGGCACTTACAACATAAAACTGAGAGATTACCGTGGAGGTAGATGGTAAACACGCCGTTGTTCCTCACAGGTAGTCCAAACGGCAACCTTGTGCTGCTGCTTTACTTTAAGACTTAGAGCTCTCATCTGTATATTAAGAAGAGGAATGGGGCTCAGAGATGAAATGCTGTTCAATAAAGCACATTTTCCTGTTAAGGGTGCATGATGGCAGTGGGGGAATAACTCAGAGCGGATGCTGAGATTACTGAGAGAGCCACGTGCTGTTTGTGGCTTTAAAGGTTCTGCAGGAACAGGAACCATCCGTCTTCATTGAAGCGGCGACTTGATGAGGCAACCTGAAAGGTAATTAAGTTTGATATGTTGCCTGAGCTCCTCAGCCCACGCTCCGAGAGAGTAACAAGCTCCAACAGCAAAAAGCACTGTTAAAGTTATGGCCTGTCATCTTGCATTTTCTGCCCCCTCGTGATTTTTCACTGTCACAGGCACCAACTTATAAATTCTATTTGAAGCAGAAATAATCTAACATTAAACTCCCAAACTGCCTCCTGATGAATGCTGAGGGGTTTTTAATCTAAGAGGCAAACAACAACAACAAAACACACAAGGCTTGATATAAAATGGCACCAACACGGAGCAGCATTTAACATTAGGAAGAGAAATACTCCACCGGTCACAATATAACAGTTATGAAGTGTCTTCTGTTTTTCTTCCTGGAGGTTGCATTTAAAAGAAGTGGAGACCGTCTTATATTCAAGGTCTCTCAAGGACCTTTTCCCCACAGTGCACAAGGACTCTGGGTGGATATTTGAAGATGGTTTTATTATAAATGAGAGGGAGCTGCGCATGTCAGAGCCCGACCCAGGCTGGATGTTAAGGCCGATCCTTTCAGCTAGGTTTGTGTTTATTAGGTGTCTATTTATGGGTTTTTACCTGAATACTTAATAAGAAACGATGTATTTATCTACATGAAGACATTTTTAAACATTTACATGAGCTCTAACATGCTCTGTGATGGACGCCATCATTAGCATTAGAGCAGGTCCAATGAATAATGGCTGCAGTTTGTGTGAAGAAGCTGCTTCTCAGACAACTTCTTCAATAAAATGCTGGTTTTACATCACAAAACTGATGTTTCATAATAAGCACGTAGGAGTGAGCCACAGGATGACTTTTAGGAAACACACTGTAGGGAAGTTCACATTAGAGACAAACAGCACATGACAGAGATCTGTGACCTCCACACTCTGATCCGTCTTCTTAGGATAAAAACAAAGACAAAGTGCAAAGTCAGCAGCACAAAGCAAATAATAATAATTATAATAATTAAAATAATGAGCTGAAACACAGTATTCACAGATAGCAGCAGCATCCAAGCACATATCAGACTCATGACAGATAACCAGCGTTATACTAGCTGTTCTTTAACAGCTAGTTTCTCACTGCAGAGCACAGCCTAATGATGACTGCCCTGTGCAGCAGCCTGCAGACCCTCTGCTCACACTGACCACCAGCCCCGACACAGCAGTCACACAAACCAGGACCAGCACATACAAACATGAACACAAGCAGATAAACCAGTAAAACCTCCACAAGTTAGCATGACGTTCAGCCGCCACAGAGCCAGCACCACCAGCTCCAGCACCACCAGCAGCACCAACACCAGCAACACCAACACCAACACCAGCAACACCAACACCAACACCAGCAGCAGCAACAACAGCATCAACACTAGCCCCAACACCAGCAGCACCAACAGCAACATCAACACCAGCAGCAGCAACAATAGCATCAACACTAGCACCAACAACAGCAGCACCAACAGCAGCAGCACCAACAGTAGCAGCAGCAGCACCACCAACAGTAGCACCAAACACAGCAGCACCAACAGCAGCACCCTGCGGGCGGAGGAGCATGTGACTCACAGTGATGGAGGAGGCTCTTCTTCCTGCCACTTGAGCTCCAGGAGGTTTCAGCTGACTTTTCTCTCAGACGCTCTGCAGGCCGTCAGCTAGCAGCTGCTGCTAAACTAGCTACCTGTCTGTGAGACTGCTCCCTAATCACAACACATCAGCCTCACCTGGCTGTGCCCAATGACGTTTGACCAATCAGTGACGTCCAGGTGAGTTCATCACCTTAAAGTGACAGGACAGATGACAGCGCAGGCAGACAGACTGTGTGCTGCGGGGTGTTAATCAGCAATAAGGAAATGACATGTGCAATGTTAAAGTAGATATTTATGAGAAAACAAGTTATTACAAATGAAACAAGATAAAAGAAGCAGATATTCACTTCTTCCAGGCCTCAGTAGTGTTTCTGTGTTTCACCTCAGATAAAATGCTGCTGTGTTGTTTATTGCGTTGGAGCGGTTTTTTTGATGAATGTGGAATTTTCCAAGAATAAACACTTGTCTGATATACTGTTATGTTCTTTCCTGTCTTATCTTGACTGATCTAAAGCAGCACGCCAAACATCTACTAACATTCATCTCAAATTTCTTTTTTGGAAAGTTGGCTCCATCCACCCACAACATTTTAGAGATAGAAAAGATGAAAAGACTCTCCTGTTCACACTTTTAATCGGCATCCAGTTTGAATCTTTCCAACAAGATAAATTCTCTACAATATCTCTAAAGACACTTCCTCAGACGTGTTATTGATCCAGTATCTATCACACTTCATACTCTTCCTCACTGTAAATCCCCACAGACTCCCTGCAGACTTCACTCACGCTGATGGTTTGTTTTCATGAGCGGTCAGATTTAAATGTGGCCACTGGAAGGAATTGTGGGACAGTTTTGTCTCCTTTCTTTTGGTAAAGGATGGTCCAGTGTGATCTCCACTAGAGGAGATGAGAAAGGAAGCAGCGAGGCACCTTTCTTCAGTGTTTAGAGAATCTCAGGGTCACTTCACTCAGGGAGGTTGTGATGATAATGGATGTTCTCCATAATCATTTATTCACTTCACAGAGCCAAGATAATAAAAACTGTGTCAATATCCAAATTCTACACACTCCACTATAAAAGCACATTAGCTCCCTTTAAAAGGACCAGTCTGTAGGATTTAGCCATGAGGCTGCAGATTGGGACTGTCTGAACTGAAGGGCTCATAGCTAACGATGCTAACAAAGCCAAGAGAGAAAACAACAGAGCTCTCTGAACTCTTAGTTTGAGGTGATTACACACTATTGAAAACATAGTTGTGTAGATTTTGTCCTAAATCCTACAGACTGCTCCTTTAAGTATTCGCACTGTGCTTCCTCATCACACAGGTGTACATGTCAGAGCACTCTGCCACTTCAGGGATCTCATACACGTCTGCAATCACAGAAACTGAACTGGGCCGGTGCCCATTGGCCTCCTGCTGTTCCTCTGTTGCTCTGAAAGCAGCCCCCCACCCAACCCCACCCCTCACCCCCCCCCCCAAAAAAAAATCTCCTGGCCAGGGCACTTTACTCTCACAATAGCTGGTGCACACTGACTATCCAGTGTTCGGTGCAGTGAGGTGAACTGGACAGTCCACCAGTGAGCGCTGTGTGAGGAGCATCCTCACCCACAAGAGTCTCGGCTTCCTGATGATCCTGGAGTTTAATTATGTGATCAACACTTCCACACAGACACTGGGGAGACACCACAGACGCTCGGTGCATGCTAAGGCAGCTCACTGTAAATGTTCTGCTCCCTGGCTGCATCTGTATTTCATGTAAAAATGGAATTGATATATATATATATCATAATATATACGTGTCAATACAGATGATGTGTTTAAATGAATCTAAATGAATTTGCAGGAGCCGGTATAGCAGACTGAATGATACATCAAATGTGGCTTTGGATCCACTGTGAGCAAAAGCACGGCTCAAATAAATGAAAGATATTGCCTTGGGACAAACACATGTCTTTACATATGTCAAAATATTCATTATAAATTCATTACAAGTGTCACCATGTCGGCAGAGTGCATAATGAAATCTGTAATTATACAGTTGGATTCAGACATTCATTCCGCTTGTGTTCATCGGTTGTTTCTCTGTAAAAAGAAGTGCTTAATTCAGGAATCTCTGATATTAATAATGATAATGATAATAGGCTGAGTGGAAAACACAGTGGATGTGCAGCTTCTTGTACACATGAGTAGGTCATCAGTATCATAGCCAGTTAAATGCATTTGTGTCATTTATTTGTTTGACTATAATGATTATGGTTCGCTTCTGAAACATCCTGTTTTTAAGTGCTTTGAATGAAACAGCATTGTGTTGTGTGTGTGTGTGTGTGTGTGTGTGTGTGTGTGTGACATGAGTGATGCTGTATTAAAGCCGAGGCCTCAATCTATTCAAGAGCCTTCACTGCACTATCTTCACAATTGAGTTAGCTCGGTGCAATTGCTGTCTGTTCAATGGCTGAGGAATTGAGTTTCAAGCCCGAAGCGCTGCCAACATCATGGACAGAGGAGAGAGAGAGAGAGGGAGGGAGGGGGGTGTGTGAGTGTGTGTGTGGGGGGGAGAAAATACTGAAAAGTAAATGAATGTATCTTCATCCTCCCCTGCCCACATTGCAATGAGCGCACATATATTTCTTTTAAATGTGACACTTGAGAAAGTTTTTGACAGGCGTGTCAAAGCCCAGAGGTTCTTCATCTGTCCAGAGCTGGTCGACACTCATTAAGTCGCAGCATCATAACCAAAGGCTTAAGCAGGCCGGCCCTCCTCTATATGCAAAGCAGTGATTACTGGACAGGTTATAAATTGTGTTATTTTCTCCATCTCACTAAGAACTGCTCATTCGTGGAAAGGTGATTTGAGCAGCCCACAATTACATAGCTTGAGAGAGAAAATTGCGCACTTGACTCTGCCAGGGTCCAATTGGTTCCAACTTCTAGATGATGGGCAATCAAGGCTGTATTTATTTGGTCATGTTTGGGTCCAGGAGTTGATTGAATTTTGGTACCAATCCCTATCACTATTTTGTACTTGATTGTGTATGCAGGGCATTTTGATGAGTGCTTGTGTTGTTCTTGCTCTACTGTATGCCGCTGCTCCCCTCCGACTGACTCACGCTTGTCATTGTTCTGTCGCTTTGATCAGCCCCAGTCAATCTTTGCTTTCCCTGCCAGCCGTCGCAGATTGGCTAGACTGTGTGACACAGAGCCAAATTCATAGCCTGCCTCTCCTTCAGAAGCAAATGCACTCTGAAATGACCCTAAATTTGGTTGTGTTGTCATTATGTCTGGAATGACGACCATATGGGTCCATATGGCTGTGCTTGTCTGAAGCACCATATGTTATCAGTGCACGCAGGCTGTGGTACTCATTTGAATAATATTGGTACCCCAAACCAGCCTTATGCTGCTGAATTCCATCACGCTGCTCAAAAAAAAAAGGCTTCTTCATTCCTCTGGAGTTACAGGAGGTATTTCATGATTGGTCCTGACTTTAATAAGAATCAATCTTGCATAAACATTAACTGTTTCTCCATTTAGCTCATGTTGTATTTCAAACTGCCATATGTGGCATACTTACCAACTGATTGGTTTATTGCTTGGTTTTCTATCCAAATGCCCTGCATTCATTCAGACAGTGTACTGTAATGAAACTCCACCATATGGTGCTGTAGGATGCATCAAAGGGCAGCAGCTTCCCTCTATTGCTTTCACTGTGTTTATTTGACTGAGTAGACACGCACGTTCTGTCTAAGCACTACAGGTTGATGAAAATTGCTTGCAGATCTGCTGCTCCTCAGCTCAACCCCACCCTTCCTATCCTGTCTCTGTCAGTCGGGGTTAAGGAGAGCTAGCAGCAGCTCCACAGCCCCCCCATCACAAAACAAGACTCCTTCTCAGAGCAAAACACCAGGATGCTTTCAACTCCCTGCAGGCAATAAAGGGACACAGAGTGCATTTTATATAGAGGTTGCAAGGTTGCACTTCATTACAGTGTGGACAGGTAGACATGCCGATGGTGTGTCTGCAGAGCCTCGGAGATGGAGGTAATAATAAAAAAGGAATGTTTGATTCAGAGCTTGTAAGGTTCTGTTTGCACAGTGGGGAGATGTACTTCGATAAAACGTCTCCCCCAAAGGAGCTGTAACTTACTCCAGGCATGGTACGTCCTGGTAAATGAAGCAGGGACTCCGCATGTACGGTATCTCCCTGCATCAGATGGAAGTTATACTCAGCAGCACATGTACCGGTCATTTAGCCATGCAGGCGGCGTGGCTCTAGGGATGCCGGTGTTGGTCCAGCGGCCTGCTGATCGGCCCGCTGAAATATCTCAACAACTATTCTATACTTTGCCATGAAATTGTGTGCCGGCATTCATGGTCTCCAGAGGATGAAGCGTCCGCCACCGACAGGATGAGTTGTAGTAGCTAAACAATTCTGATGTTCCCAGACTGACTTTTCATTCAGCTCCACCATCAGGTCAAAGTTCATGACCAAAACAAAGGACTCAACTGAACTGTGGATTTAATGCCCATGACAACATGCTAAACATTGGCATGTGGGCATGTCAGTGTTCTAGTGTTTATCATTTAAAGACCTTGTGGAGCTGCTAGCATTGCTGCAGAGTGTTACCGTGTGTTCAAACGTTAAATCAGGCGAGCTCTGGAGGCGGCCCGAAGGCACTCAAACTAACGGACAGCACAAACTATGCAAGGCAAAGAATTTGCTTTTCGTCTGAACACACCTGAGTGTTTTTATAAACCCCTGCCAGCACAGTGACACAGAGTCGCTCAGATCGGAGACAGACAACATGAACGTGTGAGCTCGAATGAATCCAAAGCCACAAACTTTGCTTTTAAAAAAATGTCATTGGTTCTTCTGCGTGTTGTCACAGGTCAAGTTGTGTTTCCTATGGGCTCTGAGGCAGACTCACACCAGAGGTGAAATTAAAGGGCAAACCAGCAGAGCATTAAAGGAGAGCTGTGAAAACCAAAGTTGGAGTACTGCTTTGCTGCTGTCATGTGACGGGACATACAGCACTCTGCTGAAGGTAAATAATTCAGATAGCACGGCCACGTGTATGTGTTGCTGGGAGTTTTGCTCTGTCCGACTCTCTATGTTTTGTTCCTGCCATGTCTCAAATAACATAGAAAAAAGGAAAAGAAAAAAGTGCACCATTCCTCTGTGGAGAATTGGATTTTCCTTCAGTCTCCTAACACACTTTGTAAACAGGGCTGCACAGTCTGATGAGGTCTTGTCGAGCTAAGTCCAGAGGCCTTGGGCTAAAATGGAGGAGAATGAGAACATGGAGGCAGCACAGCGGTGCCTTTTTTTCCTTTCACACGGTGGAAATAGCAAGTGGTTTGTTGAGACCTTGGCTCAATATTGACATGTATCGTGCCGTTATGATACAAACTGCAATGAGGTTCAATCTTGTCTTCACTTTTCACATTTGATTCATACTTGATTCTTTTTGGCAGCTGTGCTTTTCTCCATCCATGTTCTTCTTTGTTGGGTTTTTCCTTTGAAGTAGAATCCTTTAATAAAATCTTCAACAACTGGAGCTCAGTACTGGAAATCTTAGATATTATGATCAAATAAGGACGATCAAAATACATTTATGTAGCTGTTTGGTGTTTGGTAGATCAGCAATGATCCCATGTGGGTATTAAGGCATCATATCATATCATATCATATCATATCATATCATATCATATCATATCATATCACATCATCAAAGTTAGCCATGACTTTTTAGTGACAGACATCGTACCAAATACAGGATGGTCCATTAGGAGACCTGTTAAAGTATAAGATCACTGACAGGCTGGTCCCTTCTGTTAGTGTCTGTTTATCTGTTTCATTGCTCAAACTTGAAGCACAACCTACATGTCAAAAAAACACAATGAAAAACAACTTTTTAGCTGCACTATTTTAAACTACTTAGCGTTCCCATCAGCCCCAGCTGCACGCTGACACTCTACGATAAGAGGGAGAACCTGGTAAACATTATACCTGTGACACATAACGTCATCACAATCATGTTAACATGCTGAATTTAACCGAGCGTGACTCTTCTTCTCCTGTGTCCTGTTTTATTAGCGGTGGTTAAACATACTGGACTCCACGACTGGACTGTGGTTGAACACCTGGTTACACGGTTAACATCTGGATTTCCACCATTTTACAGTGCAGGGATGCCAGAGGAAGTGTTGCATACGGATGAGAGCTGAGAAAATGGGAATGATGACAGACAGTCAGTCAGACGTTTATTAGACAAGATGGCACCATGGCAGTTAGACAGCAGAAACACTGGCTCTGTGTGTACCAGTGGTTTGGAAACACAGAACAAATCCCATCCAGGAGATCATGACTGCAGCCAGCAGAGCCCAGGGTGACCTCCGTATGCAGCAACCCTCCTGTTCCATTAGAGCAAAAACACTTGAAACTACTCTGCTGAATCAAAATTGAATTTTGTCCACTCTCATACTCACCATATCAGCAACAATGCATTATCCCCGCAAGGTCGGCTGGGTCATGGAGCTCAGGTCGACAATGATTTACTTCACAGTGCCTTTATTTCAGTGCTGCTCATTGGGTGATTGCAGCGACTGTTAAACACCAAACGTTATTAAACTCTTGTTAGAGGGAACTCTGCTTGTCTGTCGCTTTTTCCGTTCCATCTGCTGGATATTTAGCTGAATATACAGTTTTGCTAAACTAAATTTAGAGCCCGATTGGTTTCAGAAACAAAAAAACGCTACAGCGCAGCATATTTGCAGCCATAATTGACAGTCTTGAGTGGAGTGTGCTGCTGTTGATCAGCTCAAAGTCAAATTACACAAATGCTGCTTAGAGCAATGGGTAATGATCAGGGATGTAAAGATTCACCGATACCATCAAATCTAAAATCCAAAGTTTGGAGGAAGTGTGTAGAACAGCGATGCAGTGCAGCACTAGCACAAGTGACACCTCGGCGAAGACTCTGTGGATGCTAATGCTCAGCTAGCACAAGCAAGAACATCATTGTTATTGTCAAGGACTTCAGGCACTGCACCATGGTCATCAGTTCATTTCCCTTAAAAAGAATCTCCAACATGAACTTCTACACTGTGTGTGAGATATGTCATATTTCACATCAGTATAATGAGGAGAAAGAAAGTGTGTGTGCAGGTGTTTGTGTGAGGATACATTAATGTTTGGTCTCAGAAGAATCACTAGGAAACTAAGGAGTGAAACATAAGAAGGGGAGATAATGTGATCTTGTTATTCTGTTTCCATTGTTTGTGGAGATTCCACACTGTTCATTGTCCTAAAGACATCAAATCGAATCGTTCTGTATTAAAAGTTATTGTCCCTGAATCGTGTGTCTATTTGTCTCAGTAACGATGCTGCGTAAAGCATCCAAAACGAAATGTAATGTGCAGCTGACGTCAAGTAATTCTACTTCCAAAGTATCTACTTCTTAAGAACTAAACTTTACTTTCTGCTTCATGACGAAGCATCTTTAGATATCCAAGAGCGTCTGTCTGTCACATGCTGGGTGGATTGTTAAACAGACGTTTGTGCCGTCATCAGGTCAAATTTTTAAATTTCTTCAGCAAATACTGTCTTCTTTGAACCAAACATGACTTTGTGTTGTGGGCGGTGCGTCACCTGACCTCCATGTATGTTTGTCACAGTGACAGCTGAGAGGCATCAGTTGTTCAAGTTCTGCAGCTTTGCACAGAATAATGAGGAGAACTTCATCATTCACAGAGTTTACTGACGACAATGCTTCTCTCCAGCAGTTCCACTGTTCCCTTAGTATCACCCAGACTTCAAAATTAGACTAAAACGGTGCAGTAAGATGCTCAAACAAGGTGCAACAAAAACATTTATGAATGGTGCCTATAAGGAAAATGTCTGTGCTTCCGTGTCCTCATAATTTATTTAGATCTCACATCTAATTTGTGGCTTAATTCCACAACATTAAATATGCACTCCTGATATCATTGTAGCTTGATGTAAAGTTATTTAAAAAAACACTTGAGGGAAATCTTTGTTAAATAAATAATCAACTAAATGATAAATGCCAGTGATGGATTCCCTGTGTGTGTGTGTGTGTGTGGCTCCTTTTCACGCTTGGCCATGTGTTGACTGTGTGTCTTTAATTAGGGGAGGGTGGATTTAACCGATAATGGCCGGAGTGGGAAAAGACTTTGGTGTCATTAGGACAATCAGAGCTCTAAATGAGGTTTTGATGCCGTGTGTCCGACAGGTGTAGTGGGCCGATAGGGGAGGGGAGGGTTCCTCCAGCATGCTCCAGCTGTGTTTACACCCTTTGTGTGGAACAAAGGAGCCTTGTCATATCCGCCATGATTGATGTGGCTGCAGAAGAATAGTTAGAGCATATTTACATGAAACACCGGTGGGAGCACGCCGTTTCGTGTTTCCATTGTTTGTCCTGCGCGCTCGCCAAGCAGGCGTGCTGCAACACCACAGAGCATCTCCAACAGTTTCCTTATGTGGTGAAATCAGTTTACATTTGTGGGAATGATTCACCAGGTCGCCGGGGCCTCCAGGACACTGCTCCCAACATATCCTTCTCCAGCACACGTCACCCCCCCTCAGCTCTGCTGGGGGAGGGAGGGAAGGAGAGGGAGAGGGAGAGGGAGAGGGAGAGGGAGAGGGAGAGGGAGAGGAGAGGGAGAGGAGGGGGTCACACAGCTCAGAACGTGTCAGTAAGACATCTCCCCCTCATGCTTGTGTCATCATGGGATCATTTTGAATTGCTAATGACAAATGATGTTCTGAGGAGAAATCATATCATCGTACTTGACAATGAAGAGCATTAAAAAAAAAGGCAATAACGGCACTCTTGACTGATCATTGTGGAGATCTCATCTGCAGCTCCTTTTTAAAACATAAAGCAGCTCTGTTCTATTCTGAGGGCTTCGGATGAGCCCAGTGAGTTTGGGCTGATTTGAAGAACAATGAAGTGGATGTGCTGTTCTATAGACTGAATAATGAGGTTGTGTGCTTCAGAGAGCAGCCCTCCCCCCTCTTTCTCTCACAAAGACACCATCCCCCACCCTCCCCTCCTCTTTGATGAAGCTGATATATGCATAAGCAACACTTTCATGGGGTGCCAAGTATTGGTGGGTTAGAAGCTCGGTGCCCTATCTATGTCTAATGCTGTGATTACTTATATCATATCATTTCCACCTGAAATGCAATTAGCTTGAAACCCGGTGGCTTAAAACCAATATAATTAGCAGGGAAATAGCCTCCGAGCCGTAGCTGTTGCTGCTCTACCTGGCTTTATGTGCTTCTAGTATGTTGCCACAGTCTGTGCAGATCACTCCGACTCTGTCAGAGGAAAAAAAAAGAAAATAAATTCCTAACCTTTCTGGTACAATAGAGGTACACTAGCCCATGGCTTCTGACTGAGAAAGGGCATTCTTGCTGTTTTTTAATGGCTGCCAAACCACATAGGGAATATGATTCATGTAGAGCGAGCATAGTTATAGCAGAATGTTGTCTCCATCCAGCCCTGAAATACCATGGCCTTGACTAGATTCCCATGGCTATAATTAGATACTGTGGTTCTGAACCCAAGGTGAATCAATGTCTTAAACATCTCCTTCTCCTGCTGGATACCAAAAGCTTCATTTTTTCCCTCCTTCACTTCATTTGGTCTGGATCAAAATGAGCACCGCAAAAACAGTCCTGCTGTGTTATTGTTGTGCAGCGCTCGGAGGCTCGCTCAATGCCGTTTTGTGTTCTTCACTTGTCGGACCGCAACAGAGCCGACCGTATGCAGAGGAAGCCCGCGGGCCGGCGCTCAGCCCTGAGGGGTTACCCCACCCTTAATCAGACTAATGACCGGCCAATAATGAGGACAGTTTGTGCAGATCTGTTTGTGCCAGTGTCAATAAACTAGTGGGGTTAGTGTTGAACTGCAGCCAAGTAGTAGTGCTCATTGTACATCCATTGTGGTGCGTTGTAAAAGCGAGGTCAATGACGAAGCCTCATTGCACTCAAATGAAAATATCTCCATGCGTTCACGCCTCAGTGCTTATGAATACATGGAAAAATAAGCCCAATGAGTCTAAACAGATACATCCCGAGAGGCTGTTTGTGCTCGTTGATAGCTCTCCTTTTAACGTGCGCTCTTTGTATTTGTGTACGAGCTGACGTGTTTCCGCCGTATGACTTTAATATTTCTTAAACACTACAGTGATTGTGTGTGATTTGTATTTCTGCTCTGGGGTGCGGCGCCGCTCTGTGCGCCTGAGTAAAAAAAAATCATTGTGTATGAATTGCATACTTATTCAACTGCTTGGAGATTTGAAAGGGGATTACAAGGTTTCTCTCCAGAGATGAATTTGCTCCATTTAAACAAAACTCAGCGCAAATCCAGGAGGCAGGCCTGCACAGTGTTGATCAGCTGTTTAAGGTGCAGTTTATGGAGGCTTAAAACTCTTTAATTGACGCCTTCTCCCAGGGTTGAATAGTGGGTCTCCAGAGTAATCAGTATGCATTAAATCTCATCTCTCTCTGTGAATATTAGCCTTTCTATAGAAGGCGGGCAGAACAAAAAGACACGCAGGTCCCTGTTCACAAATAAGAGATGATAAAAATAAGGATTATTCTCATACAATTATTCTGGCTGCCGCTACAATTACTTACAGTCTGTTTGTCGAATACAAGTGATTTCACAAGTTGTGATTAAAACGTATACTTTAGTCTCTGCACCACGTTTCTGTGCAGCAGAGGGATGTATCCCCTGCATAAATTAAACATTTCAAACAGCCTCGCCAATTCCTTTTTTGCCCCTGTTTGCACATGAATACTGTATAAGCGTGTTTTACTTGAAGAGCACAGAGAGAATGAATCTGTGATTAATAGAAGAATAATGGAAGTGTAATAGAAATTACATTTTGAACATTCATAATCTGCTTCCCTCTCTTTGTTCAAATACAAATGCTCCAGGCTCCAATTTTCATTTTCACTTTGAATAATGAGATGGTAAATTGAAGTGCATGGCAGGCTAAGAGAGGGAGAACTTTCAAGTTCAGCTGAAATGGATTCTGACCTTGGATTTCTTTTTATTATTTTTTTTTTTTCATCGGAAAGTCATCTGACGCAATCAAAGAGTGATTCAAATGTAAATCAGAAATATGGTATGATCAAAGTTAAATGCCATTTGACTTCTGCATCTCTGTGGCTGGTAAGTGATCTGTGCAGTACACACTGCTGTTGGCGAGATAAGGGGAATATATACGTGTGATCCATCATCTTGTGCACATAATAATCGGCTCTTTTTCACCTCCTGCTCACTGCTGATGCACAGAGACGATGGCTTTGTGCTGTATCTTTAAGGGAGAGAGAATTTCCACCCCTGGCTTTGTATGTGAGCCATCAGATGGAGTATTGCATGTCACTCATGTCACATGTGATGGAGCCTTTTAGACCTAATGTGAAAGAAGGGGGCCGGAGCCTAGATTGAATTTAAATAGAGGAATCAATTTGAATGGAGGAGTGGAGCTGTGCGACGACACGGCGGACACCATCCTTGACATATACACTAACCCCCCTGCCCTTTACAGTCCAATCATATCACAGAGGTAATTCCATTTAATTATTTCATTTCCAAGCTGCTTGCAGAGAATATTTTTGACACTGAATATTATCTGGAACAGTGTTGAAGGGGAATTCCACTATTTCACAAGACATTTGCATAACCCTCAGCTCCTCTGAGCTCACAACTGTAGCAAGGTTTCATTTGATCTTTAGTACACACACACACACACACACACTGTTCCCTTGAATTTCTCCTCTCAGTTATTTAAAGGCTCTGTAAGTGGCTTGCTTTTAAACAGAAGCATGTGTACAACAGCACAGAGCTCCAGGACAAACAGGCAGTGACAGAACGCAGGTACGAGTTTCTGCAGAGACACTGTGGTGATTCTACTCTTTCATTTATAGATTAGTTAATATGTTCACGTTTGAATGATGATTTGCGTTTCCATTCATGAGAAAAGACAAATTATAGGTTCTGTAGCTTATTAATGACTTAACTGAACTGATCTGGCTTTGGGGGGATTCCTACCTGCATGCAACTCACAGAATATGCAAAATATTACAGCACACAAGTTCAGATGACCTGAATGTCCACACAGAAACTCATTACAAGTGCCCTGAACTAGCAGTAATGGTGTTTCACAAACTTAATTCAGGCAGTGAAAGGGTATTATCTGCAGGAGTTCTTATGTAGACACAACACATAATTTAACCATGTCCCATGGTTGTACTCGGTAATTTTATTTGGATTCTTTTGTGATATAAATTGCCTATACCGATGTATTCATATTTCATTGTGGGCTGTATTTTTCTGATAGACTAAATCAAGCAACAAAAGAGCTTTCGGCTACAGAACATTGGATTTACTGATCTGGTAATAGGTACCATAAATTCTGACTTACATGCCGCGGTGACAAATGGCACATCAGATATGAAATTTCCTTTGGGACTTTCATCCTTTGCCAGAAATGGTTTCTGCATGAAACAAGTATTTATCCTGCTAAGTGAAAAGGTGGGGTGACAGTGGAGAGATAAACCACAGCGCGTTCTTTATTACAAACCATATTATTAAAGTTTCAGCCGCGATGTGGGCAGATCTGCTGGTGGAAAGTGTTTGTGATGGGATGCTGAAATAACAGTTTGGGAGAGAGTGTCTGGAACATGGCAGCGCAGCTGTTCAGAGAGCCAAACTGCATAAACTTTATGTTTCAGGCTATCTGACGCTGCTGCCACACACAAACTAAGTCAGCTTGATATCAACGAGACTGATCTACTGAAGAAAACAAAGCAGTTATCCTGTAAACCTTATTAAAGTGGTGACTGATAGAGAAGGTTAGATTATAAAATGAAGGGAGTACTATGAGTCCGTCAGTGGATATTTTTTGTGTCACCATAACTGACTGGTCACTAAGCCCCTTAGTTACTGTTGCTACGTCTGTGAGCTGCCGTTTCCTGACGGATCCGAATCGGTTCTGAAATCAGGTTGAAACTTGAGGAGAAACTCCACAGATGCTTTAACTCTAATCTCAAACATGCTCACACAACATGTTTGAAAAGAATGATGCGTCCCACACTACAGGATATTATTCAGATCATCACCAGAGGGAGCAGTGGACGGCCATGTGTGATCTCACCTGATCTCACTGGGCAGCAGATGTAAACACAGGCTGACGTAGTACAACCTGCTTCAGGAGCGTCAGTGTTTCACCGTGAGAAACAACCAGAGCAGCTCAACGAATCAGGATAAACACATGACATGTCACAAATGTAATATGAATCATAATACAATCATCGTGTGCTCCTCATAAAAAACATAGAAATAATGAATGAACATACACAGAAGCAGCACATTCATTTACAGTGTGTCTGATGAAACACTGTGTGACATGTATATATATATATATATTACATTATACTTTCATTTACTGTTGATAGTGCCATAAATAATGTACCGTAGATCTTCCACTCCTATTCTTCAAAGAGCAGCTCATCCCTGATTGAAAAACCCAGCGTGTGATGCTGAGCAGGTTCTGGGTTAAACATGCAGTCAGGAAGAAGCTGCTTCTCCTCGATATTAACAACTTAAACTGAGCCGTCTTCATTAGAACGTGCTGCTCATCTGGAATGTGATAAAACAAGTAGAATCACAGAAAATGGTGTTCAAATGCTTTTTATTTATTTCCTCTCAAACCAGTGTTGATGCCACGGACCAGTTACTTCCTGATGCTCTGTGAAGGTAGTGGTTACTGTAGCTGGTTAGTGCACCGTGCTACGAGAAGGCAGCGCTCTCGACTGATTTGGAAAGGCTAAAACACACACACACACACACACACCACCCTCAGAAGTCTTTTTAGTCGCCTTTATTCCAGCCCTCTGCACACCACTTCAGCATGTGGAGAAATCCAAAGCCTGGCAGATCTCTTGTACCCAGTTATGGTTGCTAAGCTCTGATTGGACAGTAACTGTTCAGCAGGAAGAGAGTTGAGCGAGTGGTCAGCTCCCTCTTTAACACTTTCTCCAAGGTAAACAGAGGCTCTGGCAGGTTTGACGCACATGTGACCTGCACGTTTCATTGATGAAATGCTCTCTGTGCTGCACCTCAGCATCATGGCTGACCTGGTGCTGCTGGATGCTGTGGTGCTTTACTCCTGCCTTCATAATGTCTCTGTGTTCTCTGTGAGCAAATCTTATCAAAAATACTCTTCACGTTGGGGCTGGTGAGTCAGGAGCAGCAGGGTGACCTATATCCCTGCCTCATTGTGGGAGGGGTACCAGTACATTCATCATGCTCCTGACAGCCCAAAATATGTCTGTTTCTGAGGGGACCTGTTTGACTCTTTCAGGTATCGTCTCCTCACCGACGGGAAGCCTGGCCCAAACAAACTGTATATTCCCCAGCTGAGCCAAACATTTCACCATCTCAGCGTTTCACTGCGGGGGCACGGTTGATGCAACCCAAACTCAAAGTGTTTCTGAGATGTTAAAGAGCTGCATTTAAGTATGTTTGGCTTCAGAAGCTCCTGAAGCAATATCGGAAATGTGTTAGCAACAAACTCACTTCGCTGCTACCAGCGCCTTCATGATGTTATTCCACTTTTTTATGAGACTGTTGACCTGACGGAGCCATGGTGGAAAATGTGAAGCCTCCGGGGTGAGATCGCCTTGCATAAGCGCATTTCCCATTAGAACGGCACTGAAGGGCAAGTGGAATTTGAACACCATCTCCTGTCAATACACAATACAACAACTTCAGGAAAATATGGAAATGTGCACAACAAGGACGACTGGTGAGATATCAAAGCAGGCAGAGCTGCAAACAAGAACACAAACAGACGTCAAATTAAGCAGAGCGACCCATATACCAAATAAAGGGAAGGATCACTGTACGTGTGCTTTATTTTGAAATTTGAAGGTTGAACACTGTGCAGCCCTCACCACCACCACCTTCTCCCTCTCCCCCCCCTCCTCCATCCATCCCCTCGTGGTTAATTGAACAGAATAGTTTAGTGTGCAATTAATTATGCTGTGCTGAGATGATGTATGGACCTGACAGGGCATTGTAGGTAATAATAGGAGAGATTTATTTACTGGCTGTGCGTCGGCTCCTCTCACCCTGCAAAATTAATACATTTTCTCTGATTCAAATTATGGAGGAAAATAGGAAGGAAATTGTGTCAGTCGCATACATATACAATACACCCGGGAACACACTCAAAGACAAACAAATGGATAAATATGCACACACACATGCACACACACACACACACACTCTCTCTCTGTGTCTCTCTCTTACACACACGCACACACACAGCGAATCAATGTTGTTCTTGTAGGAAAATTGTAAATGTAAAACGGCAGAAATGAATCATGCTAATGGCATGGCTGACAGTTGTGTTCAATATTATGATTTCAAAGCCCCAAAAGATTGATTGCATAACCTCTTCTTTATTTACTTGGTGGAAGAAAATATATTGCTCTGCAGTCCTGTGGGATAAACATAAAGTTAGGAATAATAACACAGTTATGATCTGAGCTGAGCTGAGCAGCAACCAGATGCATCAAAGCCGCCATATGTGGTTTTGGTAAGCTCATACAAATGTATTCATACTTAAATCCAGCCACATATTACCAAAAATTCAGCTTTTGAAGCAAAGTGAAACCTCGAGGACTCGTCTCGCTAAATGCACGGTAGATGTGGTGGGGACTTCGGACCATACAGCTAAACGACCAAAAGCCTTAAATGTCGTCCAAGGATTGGGTTGTGCTCACTGAAAACGTTGTTTATTCAGTATTATGAAGTATTATTAACGTTATTATGTTTTTACAAACCTGCGTTCAGGGTCCTCTCCGACAGCCGTGCACACTGGCAGTCTCAAATGTCAGCGACTGTTGTTCACGTGGTGAAGATGGAAATATACCATGATGTCAGTAAAAGTGCATGTTTACTCAAACGGCCAGCCTTGGGCTGATTTATGCCGCTGAAGAGAAGAGAAGGACGAGAGAGGCAAAGGGTTTTCTGCACAGGACTCCGACGGTCCGAGCACTTCACTGTAAATAGGCCGAGTTCAGCAGAATGGGGTGAGACAGGTGTGTTTTTCCATTAAAACAAGTCACCCAGTGCAGCTTTAAGCTAATCTTCCCTTTCTGGACACCAGACAGGGGGCGTAACTTTGACTTATCCAACGACAGGTGCATCTCTGCAGAGGCTTTCCCACACTCACTCACTGACACACAGTGTGCACTCACTTTCTGTCCATCTGCGGAGAACAATGATCATCAGGGTCCTAAAGCACCTGGACATTTAAATGAGTGCAGATGTTGCTGAAACACATAAGCAGAAATGAGAGAGACGACATTTCCGTGTGTGGGTGTGGTGCTCTTGTTGTACAGAGGCCAAGGTGTCGTACAGCGTCGAGCAAAGCACTCGTGTCTTCGGTTGATCGATTGTCTTTCACTGAAGCTCTGTCTGCCACGGCGCCCCCTCCCTCTAAATCTGCCTCGCTATAGTTAAACTTGATTCATGTATTTTCTTCACAAATGTTCTGAGAGCGGAAGAGCTATTGGGTAAAAGTTGTGTGCAGCACAAAGCGACATTGATTGCAGTCTATTCTGCCATCCAGTTCTTTCATTCTTCCCCACAAGCGCTCTCTGGTGTCTCTCCATCTCTGGTGAAAAAGCACCTTGCTTCTTGGCGCCGGTGTTCCATTTAGTAACATGTGGGCACTCTGCCAGCTGCTTTCATTGTTACATAAATGAAACAAATCCCTGCTGTGTAAGAAATGATGTGGACACGGAAAAGGATGATATTACTTCTCCATCAGGAGTTGGTCCAAATAGCAGGAAGCTTGTAAAGGCTGGTATGTTTGGACCTTAAGGAGGCCGTTCTCAAAGAAAGGAGCAAGGGGAGGAAATTAAATCTAGATGCCACTGGAGCCTAATAACAGTTTCCTAATTTCTCACAATGGAAACTAAGCAGCAGAAGGATTATATAATACTAATGCAACAGTAAACAGCCGTTTATGAGAACAGTTTACGATGGTTTTCCATGGGGATTTGTCGGCAGTATAATCCAAACATCATGCGATGTGTAAACAGATGTGCATGAAATTGAAAATGCCTGTCTGACAAGTGTTTGTGATCCACTGCAGTGATTGAGGTCACTGCTATAGTTTTTTATAGGCTTCTCTGTTTACATCAGGGGTATTACCTCATACTGTACTGTAGGACTGCTGGGTAAACATGTATGTATGTGTGTATGTGTGGGGGCATATGTATGTCGGGGGGGTGGGGTGCATAGACATCCTGAGGCATAAGCAAACCTGTAGCCACTGGGGACCAAAAACTACCAACGTCTCTGTGGGTTTCTCTCTCTGTGTGTCAGCTCTGTGACATAATGTTCACATGTTTTTGGGAGAAATATTATATGTTATATTCTGTTTACATGCTCGCTTTTAATATTTCTATATAACACATATGCTTTAGCAGCAGGATCTCATGGGATGGAGCCTCAAATTTCATGTAAAATACGTATTTTTAGCTTTCCGCCTGTCATTTAATGTTCTCATTCTCAACTACACAAAGTCCATTTACACTTTCAAAATAAAGCTTACTGAGAAGCATTTAATGCAATGGTTAGGTTTAGGCACCCAAACTATGTGGTTAATTTAAGGAAAAGATGATGGTTTAGGTGGTTTTCTTCTCAACAAATCCCATGAAAACACCAAAACAACAATTGACTGACTCCAATAACAAGCAGGCCTATTCTCCCTGTAGCCAAAGCCTGATCTAGTTTATTGCTCTGTGCCATAGAGCTCCATAACTGCCCAGAACCCATTTAAAACACAGAGCCACACCACTGCACTGACTGGCCACTATTCACAGGCCACTGCAGCTCATCACTAAATCCACGCCAGCAAAATATTCCAGCAAGCTCTGCTTTGGTAACACAGTGATGATGTTCTATGACATTATTTTGCCTTTGTTTAAAAAATTAAAGTACATTTGGGGCCTGTTTTTAAAGAGCCACCTGTAAGTACAGTATTCACTCCCCTTTTAGCTACAGAAACCAGACCAGAGGGATTTTAGAGCTTTTCTGCTGAAAACAACTTTAAGGTTAATTTCTAACATGGTTAAATTACTTTATTTCAGTTATCTTGATTGTTGATTATGATTTGCACATTTTAAAACAGCTAACTGTTAAAAGCTCTGTATGGCAATAATAAAACAATTTAATTGAACTAATGGTTATGCAGTGCTACTGCTGTAAGCCTGTAAAATGGTCTCGGTCTGGCCATGCATGTGTGTGTGCCTCAAACACCAGTAGCTGTTTATTCATTACCATGGTGTAAGTGAGTCAGTGGAAAACAGATTAAATTCTGCACAACACCAGTGACAATTTATAAGTGTTTGACTCACTCCATCTATTCGAAATGCATAAAACATCAGACTGTTGACTTGCCGTGACCGCTGAACGCATTGTGAAGAGTAGATTAGGGTGAGACTCTTTGCCACGTCTTTAAGTAAGCTTATTCTGAAGTGAAGCAGGCACCAATCATCAGATACAGTGTACTGGTCCAGGCTAGTTTGTATGCAGCAAAAGATGCTCGCTTCTTGCCACAGGCATCTCTGTATCATTCTTCATTTAAGAAGTGCTTTGAAGAGTCCAGTGAAGTGTAGTGGGAGATACGAGTGAAAACAGCTGCCTGTCATAGTGGATGTTTATAGTCATAGTGGATGGCTTTGAATAACGCTTTTAAAGAGCTATTTATAATCAAATTCATTACATGCAGCTCGGAATGAACCCAAGCCTTTGATAAAACTTCTTTTTCTAGTCTCGTATTAACCGAAGTCTGAACCCAAGGGAAACAATTTGACCAACAAAACTGTATAATATGTTTTTGTTTGCAAATCATAGTGGACTCACGTTGCTATAGTGACGCGTCCTGATGGCCGATACGTAGCAGCTTTCATGTGTCACGTCTCTGCGTTTTAAGTTTAACGCCATCAAAACGTCACGTCACAAGTTAGCAATGTCCACTTCTACTCATTTCATGTGATGGTTGCAGTCCGGTTACGTTTAGGCAACAGAACTATGGGGTGTGGTTTAGCAAAAGATGATGTGTGTTAAAATAAGTGTATTATTTATGGAAGTTCTGCTCAGTACGTGACATAAGTTACGTCAGTTAAAATCTCAGCGGTGACTTTTGGTTTCTTCAGGCTGGTTGTTTTGGTGTTGCAGCCGTGACCTTGGCTTTGGTTCCTTCTCACTTGTCCAGTGAAAAAACACCGGGAAAGTGACTGTGGCACCAAGTGACAGAACGAGACAGGAGCGTGAATGTTTGCTCTGCATCTCGTCGATCTGTAAATAGGTACACCTTTGCTGGTATGTGCTCAAGTGTGTTTTCAGCGTGTTTGTGGTCAAAAAAAATGACGTAAAGGCTGCAGCTTTAGACACCGTATAGAATATATAGAACATATAAAATATTAAGGACTGTAAAACATGGCTGCAGAATCAAGGCCAGCAGCTGCATTTGGTCAGGATTATAATCGCTCCAGCTCCTCCATCTGAGGTGGCCGATGCGTCGTGATTAAGGGTCAGAGTGGGCGACATTCAGCTCTTGTGTCAGAAATGACAAAGAGCAGAAAGGTTTCCCTCACATATCAGATAATTACCAATGTTTAAATGAAGCGGTGGGCGCCGCGGTCCTGTGCGCTCTGTGTAACAGCGTCTCTGGCCGGCTTTGTTCAGCTGCTGCTCGCCATGAGAACTCGCAGGAAGCCTTTTGCCATTTGTAGGGATTTCGGTCCTGATTCTGAACTCAATTTCCTTGCAGTTTCATGGAAGATTAATGAGCTGGTGCTTTGTGTGGCCTCCTGATATCCCCTCTGCAGTGGAACTTAACAACCAATCACGAGCATAAAAGGTGACTCAGACCCAATCGTCAGGCGGAATTGATACACTCTTTGGCCGGACTTTCCATTTCCCACAGACAGAGATTAGACTAATTGTGAATCAAACCAAATGATTAACTCGAACACATTCTGAAAGGTTCTAAGGCATTTCAATTAACATGCAGGATACCAGTGAATGGAGAGAGTTTAATGAGATCCAATTGTACTATTTGCCAAAGAAATATCATTAGTTGATTTATGTGTGTTTATGATGAATGTTTTATTCTTATTAAATGTGTCCTCCTCATTATTAATCAAACACAAATGGAATAGTGATACAGCAGTGGCTAATGAATCTGCTTATTAAACGAAGCCCATGCCGTTAACATTCCCAGCATACAATTTAATTATCTTTTTTCACCCTCGCACTAATTATCTTTGATATTTTTCATCTTCGCATGCTCTGATGGCTATCTTATCTTAAAGGCACATAGCCAAGACTTTTATTATGCCTTTTGAGATCAAACAAGAGACTTGTCTGAGAATAGTGTTTTTCTGTCATATGAGACAGAAAGATCAAAAGCAGAGCTGAAGGATACTCTCATCATGATGTTCTCTTCGACTTCAGCCTCCCTCTGTGCTGTGGAATCACACACTGTGACCCAGAGGGGGGGCGGGCACCAGTCTAACATTACCGGGCAGGCCACATTACAGTGTGTATATGCATGCTTGGATGCATGTGCACATGTGCACAAACACACACACTGTCCCGAGATGTGAGGGCAGCTTTAACACATTTCATGGTTATTTGTCTGATGGTCTGCGCCTTTAAAGGCCCAAACTAAGCACAGGCACGTTCAGCTGGCAGAGGAAGACATGTGCTGCACTCTGCGGAGAGTCAATGAAGGAACTCTCATCCCAAAACAGTCTTCACCAGAGGAGAGCAAAACGTCCTCAAACATGGCCGCCAAAGGCCGCACGCTGGCACACAGTGAGGTGATGTGATCTCATGGGACGGCGGAATAAACAGCACACGTCACGTCTAGGGATTTTAATGTCATTAAGATTATTAGCAATATCAAATATGTGGCGTCTGATCACACTTCCAAAGTACAGCTTGCTGAGGAACATCTCAGGTTTGCCCCACTAAAACTCTGTGGGTGTGTTTGGGAAGAGATGATGTTTGGGTTTAGATAATTACGTTGGATGTGTTGGATAGTGAAGCTGCGTCACACGTGTGACTTTAACTCAACGTTGACTGTTGGAATCAGACCGCAGTCTCCTGTGTGAAAGTCCTGGTTTGACCCTTCAGGTCACCCTTACTCACCCCCCCACACCTCCCTATGTGTGCTGTGTAGCTCTGTGTAATGTGTGTGTGTAAAATGACTAAACGGTGTGAGGCGACACGCAGAAAGTCAAACGTGCTGAAGACGCTGGTGTGCCGAGGAAGCACCAGGACGGCTGTAACGACGCCATAATGATATCTGTGGTTGGGACAGTAATTAAGGTTGGAGATGAATGAGAAGACAACTCCACAGTGAGCAGATCAAAGGGACGGAGACGTGCTCCCAGTGATTCAGATACAGTTGTCGCAGACAGCTGCCGGCATAATCAAGCTGCCACATTCGTCAGCTGATGGGCTCTGATGAGCAGCCCGAGCTCAGCCAAATCATTATTAGATCCCCGTTGTGATAAATGTTATTTATTGCTGTCAAGCGGCATTAATGTTTAATTCAGGGGTGGAAACGGAGCGGGGCAGAGCCGCACGGTTCGGCCCGTTCATGGTCAGCTTGTGACAAAGGGAACGACTGAACAGCAGCCAGACAAACTTCATCACCCAGGAGCATAAAGAGGAGGAGTGTGTGTGTGTGTGTGTGTGTGTGTGTTTGTGTGTGTGTGTTGGGGGAGGGTTGGGGGTAGGGGGGTTAATGGCTCTAATTTGCATGTGTTTTAAAAGGGTAATGAAGTAATATGATGTTTATCTTTTCTGAAGAGTTTAATTTCTCCTGGCAGAGACCCAGAGCTCACCGTGACACCATATAATGAACAGCAGAGTGAATGTGGGCCAGGGTACGTAATGGTAGCAGATGTGCACGGGTCCAAGAGAGGAGGTGGGTATGGGGGGGGGGGTATGTAGCCTCTGTTGTGATGGGCAAGAGTGCGAGGGGGGGTCACATGCTCAATGATTTATTCATTACGTTGACTAACCAGAAGCCAGTGTTTGTTTGCTGACCCCTGTGGTACGCTGGGGAGACACTCCTGACGCTCTATCCCTCAGCTCTTCATTCACAGCACCATAATGTGAGACATGATAGCAAACCCATCACCGCCGTGCACGTGTGTGTGCTTCATCTGATGATGAATGGAACAAAAAAAGTCTCTTCTTTCATACCAACTTGAGTGAAAGTGGAGGCTGAAGGAGAAAGACTGCGGAGAAATTGCTGTGCCCAAGAGGCTCTGGTTCCTGAAATAAGATGATGATGTAAAAGGGGTCAGCTGCTAATCTTTATTCCCCGAGTAAAGCGCTCATTCATTATGTAACAGTTTGCATTTGTATTCAGGCCACAGACCCAGGGTGCAGAAACATTCAGAGAGCCACTCATAAAAAACATCAATTTATTCTTACTTCCTCTGCTCCCTTCTTCTCCCTCGCTCTAATCTAATGACAAGCTACTACTAATAATAGAAAACGCCCACAGTGAGGAAGTCTTTATTACATGTTGCCTGACAAAGAAACGCAGAAATGAAGACGAGCTTCAGAAATGTATGATATCAATAATGAAATCCCTTTGTTCCGGCGGCCCATCAAATATTTGCTTTGATAATGAGCCTGATATATTTTTTGCTCCTCTAATGTGCAGAGACTCTTTTTTAGTGTTAGAATTCATTTGAACTGAAATCAATAGGGGCTGTTAGAAAAAGGGAAGGTCCTCGGTAAATACTTCTTTTGAGGTGCCGTCACTCTTCTTTCAGCGGCACTAACCTTAACCTTGTATGTGTCTTACAGGTCACCTGTCATGTGTCATATTATTCTAATAACAAGACCGTTTTATTATCATTGTTATGATATGATATGTTCCTTTCTTCTATGTTTCTCTGCCTTTATTTGGAGGCACGTCTGCTGTATGAGCTGCACTATATAGAAACACTTTACTTGACGAGAGAAGAAAATGAAACTGTCTATAAACACACAGTCTCGTATTTATTATCCCGTCTTAGTTTTGAGAACAAGCTGCATTTGCTGTCTTGTAAACCTGAAAATGAAATGATATAAAATCCAAACTCACACAGACTCACACAGTAGAAATGTAGATGTGATAGACATGTAAATATTGTCTGTATGATCCTTTCATGTATGACAATGTCACTATTTATGTACTTTTGGTGATGCAGAGTAGCGTAAAGTAGAAAAGCAGTAGTGTTGCTGCAGTGTTGTGTGCATCGTCCCTCACAAATAAACTCATTAATAAATAAATCAAAATAAATCTTCCTGTCATTTCAACAAACAGTATCAGTGCATCAAAATACATCAAATCCTCCCATATCATGAAACACGTGTAACTAGAAGTCAGTATCAATCGTTCTTGAGATGTGACAGATAAACCCAATCAGAGGAGGCTCCCACAATTACGGATTGGTCCTTTAATTGACTGGTCCCAGAGAGGTGGTGTCAGTGTCTCCGTGGTGCGACGGCACGAATGAGTGTGAATGGTAATCACTCAGAGCAGATTGGGATGGCTCGGAGCCAACCTGGATGTGCAGTTAACCATCTCTTTACAGGAGGATAACATCAGTGCGGGAGGAAGCCGAGGGGGCCACAGACGGCCCCCGTTCTATTTTCATCCCGGCCTGATAAAGGTGCCTGACATCATCTAAACAACGAAGCCTATTTGTAACCAGGTTACCGGCTATCTTTCATCTGTAATTGAGAGCACGCAGCTTGAGTCAGAAGTGTATCAACAGTATAAAATGTTGTTAGCCTTCCATCAAGCAGCCTCTGAAGGGAATTAATAGCTATCATCTGAGAGGGAAAGGGGCCTCAGACAGACTGGGACGGGGCTGCAGTGACACTGAAAGATGTTCCCCTGGAGTTATTGTTATTACGGCATAAGAACGAGAGAGCGACGAGGAGAAAACATGTGTGGGGGCATACATGTGCAGGCGGGGGCCGCGTGCTCGCTGCTTTAAATGTTCAGACATTAGCACTCAACAGACAAACATGGCTCCTTCCACCAGATGGGTCCCAAACATTCAGCCTCCGTCAGTACAGCAGAACTTGTGTGACTCCTCACCCCCCCCCCCCCCACCCCACCCTCCCCAAGCCCCAGTTTTCCAAGCCATCTTCTCTCTCTCTCAGTGCAGCTTGACACCACATCTCCAATCTGACCTCGCAGAGCCATTTCTTGACATGTGCTTGGCATGTGAGAGGAGACTCCAGTAGAAACATGATAGACGCACCTCTCCTGCCCTGTCACACCATTTGTTCCCTGCCCCCCCCCCTCTGATCCAGACGGAGAGGATTGTGGGACTGTGGTGAATGAGTGTTCGAGGAGAGTCTCTGAGATATAAGACCACTTGACTGTGGGTGTGTTGTGTCTGTTGGATGTTCCTTACTGTACATGTTTCATCATCCTGGGTAATGATTAACACCTTCAACACACACACTCACACACACACACACACACACTCTCTCTTTAAGTGTTGATGTCAGTCATCAGCAGGCAGCTCTTACATGCAGCGAGTGTGAGCAGGTTGGGTATTATGATAATGTTCTCCCTGTTTATGCCTGCTTGATGTGCACTTTGCACTTCATATTGACATAGGTGTTACGATCTCAGACGAGCCCTTTTCAGCATGAATAAACACAACATGTAGTCCCTGTTTTGTGCTGGGGTGCAATATTATGAAATATTTTTCCAATTTCTTTTCATTTCACTCTCCTTTCACAGAGCCGGTGGAATGAGAACCTGCCACATCGCTGCGATTGCATTGTAAAGCTAAACAAATGGATTATAATGTACGAAATGTTTACAGTGACGGCAGGCGGGTCTGTGTGCCGCAGGCAGTCAGCAGTTTGTTATAATGGGAATTTCAGTCTTGTCTTGTTTGCCTTGCAGCTGAACAACTCCGGTGCTCTGCTTGTGTGTGCTCTAATTACAGACAAGATTAGAGCGGGCAAATTAAACTGCTACCAGCCACTGTTTGTAATTGCCACAAGCAAATGTTTGTAATTATGAACAGATTGCTTTACTATCGATAATTAAAACAACAACACAACTTATTTAATGACTATTGGGAGATGGCACTCTGAAATCGACAAAGCTGAGCACAGAAAATCATTTTCACCCCGACTCTCTCTCGTCTTGTCTCGTCTCTGCCGCTGCTCTTTTGTTTTCTTACGCCTCTTTGCCGACGCTCCCTCACTGTAGATTAACTGCGTTTGACTGGATTTGCTCCAGTTAAAACAAAGACAGTAAAGTCTGTTGATAGCGTTGCTGTCACAGCGCTCGCTCTCCCCTTTAGCAGTGATTGTCCATTGTCTATGTGGTAACTGATACACTAAGCAGTTGGTATTATTAGTTGTGCAACCATGATTATAATCCCCCACCTGTTGTCAGCTATTTGATACTGACACACAATATCAAGCCAGAGCAACTGACCCTGTCGCTCTGCTGGCTAATGAGCTGCTTTATGAGGCCACTGTCAGCGAGCTTCAGAGTAACACGGCTGTGGCTCCCTTAACTTCCACTCTTTCTATCACCACTGCCACTGATGATAGCAGTGCTGCTGTTTGAAGTGCACCTGTAGCACCAACGCTCCTCCTAAAATAGGGCCCAAGCTTCTTATCTTCATTATCGGTTCATGAAATGACACAAAACAGTGAGACATGCTCCATCAAAAGCTGTGGGAGCCCAAGGTGAAGACTTCAGACTGCTCATTATACAGTTTACAATGATATAAAAGACAAGTAGCAAATCCTCCCAGTGGACCATTAAGCTCCATCTGTGTTAGTTAAAGGGAGACAGTGAGTGTGGCTGTCCTGTCGGTGTGCTTGGTGAATGTAGTCCACTGACCAGAGTAATTCAGCAGAACTTCATATTTTCAGGACTAATTCTTCCCTCGTGTCAGACACAAGTGGACAAAACAGACTTCCTGAGATGAAAACGGTTGCTGTTTGATTTCATCAGCTGTATCTGGCTGATGAAGCTACCATCATGTCCACGGCGAGGTTCAAAAAGGCTGATGTTTATTTCTGCTCCTACTATTACTACTGCTGCTGGTCTCACTCAGCCCACAAACCAAATGTTATAAAGCATTAGATGAGTGAATGTGTGATGATGTCCATATCCAGAAGCAAATACAAATGTATTCCAGTCTTCAAACTGTTATTTAAAAGCTAAAACAAAAGTGAGCGGATGAACCGAGGTCCTGCTGATCCTGAGCTGTGTGTCTGGGACTGGGTTGCCAGATCTGTGTGACAAAGCCAGCCCAACACATCAGGTTGGCCAAACCATAACCGCTGCTTTTAACGCCCAGCAGCACTGCTGTCACTGCCAAATGGACTGTAATATCTACAGAGCAACACATACATGCTTAGTGCGCCAGCATCAAAAGCTGTTTCCCCAGAACAGTTCTGGTACCTCAGTCCTCACATGTGTGTGTAGACACAGAATAGTGTCACAGAGGAAATACAGCTACCAATTCAGTGACGCACAAACTAACCCTTTTACTTGTGTTTTGGCTTCACTTCCCTTCCCCCCCCAACAAGAATTACTATTATTTACCTTCTTAATCGATACAGATTTACTGTGACGCCTTATTTCAGCTGAAACACCTTGTTGCTTTACTAGCTTACTTTATTTCTTCTGACGTTTGGTGAATTCATCGTGTCACATGTTCTGTCCATTCTCTAACTCTCTTCTCATATTTTACCCACTAACGGGAGTCAAGCTTCAACAGGACCTGCTAGCTAGCTAACTAGCTTTGAACAAAGTGAAGGGTGGCATATAAATCATTTCATTTAAAATATGGGTTTATATTTTTAGATATTATTCATTAGGTTAGTAAAAAAAAAGGGGGTGGTTCGCTCCTCCAAATCCATGTCAAAGTGTCCTTGGGCAAAACACTGAACCCCAACTGGCTCCTGAAGCAGCTTCAGGGTGTGAATGTGTGTGGAAGTAGTCTGTAGCAGTAGTAGTGTCCTCCAGCTTAGATTCCTCCTGTGTGAATGAGGACGAGATGTAAAAGGGGTGAGTAATGACTAGAAAGGTGCTGCACAAACACAAACCATTTACTATTTAAAATAGGTCCGACCAAACCAGCAGACAGAAAATCCAACCCGTGCCAACACTTGGAAAGTAGTGCAGCTCTGCTCCCGGTCTGGTGGAATCACGTGATGCCGCTGTTTGTCTGTAATGTATACGTACACACACCGACTGCACTTGGGGAATAAAGTGAGTCTGATTCAGGAGCACCAGTCTCCCACCTTTAAGGCCAGTCCTCCCATCACATCCCATTAGCTCCTATATTCATTATCCTCATTCTCATTCCTTGGGTGTGTTTGATTTTTATGTTCTAATAAGGCGGTCTTGATACGATAACAGATGGTGTTTCATTTTGTCATGGACCTGTAGCAAGAGTGCCAGGAGTTGTGATGTGTTTGATTTTATTAGAGATGAGATTTAGCACATACATGCTACATTACTGCAACAGAACTCCCATTTCTCATCTGCAGGAGAAAATGAAACTGTGATGAAATGTAATATAGTCCCCCTCAGGCAGAACTGGAGGGACTGGGAATTGCACCACAATAAATCTAATGGATATTACTGCACTCAGTTCAACCTCTCTCTCTCTCTTTTCACTCACTATTTCTCTCCCTCTCCCCATTTTATATTCTCTCCTCCTTTTATTCTCTCTGGCTGTGCAAGCATGCACGGATTACACACACACACACACACACACACACACACACACACACACACACACACAGTCTGGCATGTACAAATTTACATTTGTTTGAAGGTCTGTTCCTGCTTCCACAAAAATTCACTTTATATTTACCATCAGATCCATTTTAGATCGTCCTAATGGATTTCAATTACCAGGTCCAAACTTGAAAGCTAATGAAAAAGATGCCTGTCTCGGCCCTTCGCTGCATCCTAGAAAGCCGCCGATTCAGACAACAGAGGGTTAGATACACAGTTCATTATCAAAGCATTATATAAAGAAACGGCTGCCATTGTGCAAACTTATTACCACAAGATGCCCTGCACCATCAAATGCAACAGAACGGCTGATACTGTGTTCATTACTGTAACAACAAAGCATCAAAAGCAGTAAATGATAGTGGAATATGTTTTCACAGCGCTGCTTTGGTGGCTGTTATTATCTCATTTCAACACTAAACTACACACAAACAGCTCCACAACAGGTTTGTTGAAAATATCAAATGTGTTGGATTTTTCTCTTTTATTCAACATATCGTCACATATTATTGCCTGAAATTACAAAGACCCTGATATGAATATATTTCATCCACAAAGATCTCTGAGGAAGAAAGAAGAAAGGCTGTTTTTCCGCCGCTGACTCATATCAGCAGCGCCACCTCTACGGTGAAGGTCTGGTTAAATTTAGGCGACTACAAGAACTGAAAAAAGGAACTCACAGCTGCATTATTGTCTCGTCTGTTCCCCCAGTGGCTCCTGTGCAGTCCTACTGCAGTCCTACTGCACAGGACATACTCAGTGCACGTTGTGTTGCCTACAGAACATATTAGCAGCCAATGTTTCTACATGTATTTTAACATTTCTGCCTGAATTTCAGGTGATGTTCTCATTGTAAATGCCTTTGAGCCTTTATTTCATGTGAACAATGGGTCACATCACTGTATCTAATATCAAACCCACACAGAATCAGCACCTGTAGTTCCCCTCAGCTCAGTTTGATCTCTCTGCTTGTACCTTTACCTTTAACCCCCCCAGGGTTGGATATTCACTGACAGCTGCCTCCTAGATGTTACGTTTGTACATTACCAGACAGTTTTCATCATCAGGTTGTGCTGACAAACGTAATCACTGCCTGGATGATGCTCACAGACGGCGTTTCTCTGTGTGATACTGGACTGATGCAGGAAGCAGGGACGTGTCCACATGCTGGTCTGTGGTTTGGTTGGTTGAGTTATTTTGGCAGAATGAACTGATACGACATTTCCTCATTAAGTTCATTAAAAAAAACGTAATGTGGTCGTCATTGCATCGGTCGATTCTTCATCAGACGATAACACGAGTGTTGTGTTGTGCGGTCGAGCTCGTCGCACTGCCCCCACATGGCAACAAACACTGAACACTGGTTTAAAATGTAAAACATGTAAGTAAAAACCACAGTAGGTAGAAGTGAAGTGAGAAGTGTTTGCCTTGCCGGAGCTGACCTAGATCTGATTGGAAATGGCCTAGATCACCCTAATTAGGCACCTGTGTGTTTGTACATTTGGTCTGCCAGATCTTTTTCCATCTGATCTTCCCAGGTTCTCGATGTTACTTTAAACCACCATGTTCAAACATACTTCAAGGACATTTCTCTGTGAGGCAGTCAGTCGTTTTTAGAGCAGTCAGATCTTGCAAAGCCCTGAATCTTTGCATTCGGGGACGGGCTATTTGGCATGCGCTCCTGTCTTAGTAAGACTCCTAATAATTGCTTCACTGAATGCAGGAGGGGGTTGGAAGGTCAGCCAGTTAAAACCACCCAGTTAACAACACTCAGATAGAGCCAGTTTGGGGGGCAATATACAGTGATTACGACCCTGTTATTTCTAATGAAATGTGACAAATATCAGAAACAAACCTTTGCACTGCAGCTGCGGTCCTGTTGTCCTTGTTCCACAGGTTCTTATGTGCCGTGTTAATCAGCCTGCCAATATGTCTCTACAGCAATGTCACAGAGACACGCTGTTGTATATTTGCTCTCGGCCATTAAAGGGATTCTGATTAGCATTGCAATAGTGAGACCTTGGCAGGATGAAGTCGCTGTGCTGTCAAACATGGTGGGATACACGGGACCACATGGAGGTCACACTGTACTCACTCACTGTTGTCTTATTCTGCTCCAATACAAATGCTGTTAAACCTAATGAGAGTTTGGATTGAGCGTCGCGGCAGGAAGCGTTTAGCTAACATTGTCTCTCATTTTAACTAAGACTCTCGGCAAACATACATTTTTACTGCACTCGCCTGTGATCTGGGTATCAAATGTCAGACTTTGTATCTGAGTTAATCAAACAAGTGCGAGCACAAAGCAGGCGCGTATGCTAAATATCTCGTGTGAACATGGAGAATCCAGGAGGTAGGATCTCTGTTGTCTTAACAGATGGTGTAACACCTACACTGCAGCAGTCAATTGCTCTTTTGTTCTCTCGAGTATTTATAGCTAGCTCACCCTGCCTTCCCAGCTCTTCTCTGCTCGCTCATTTAAAGTTGTGAGCCAGTGCAGCAACTAGTTCTTGATGATTGCAGCAAAGTTAATGAGGAGCATACTCCTTTATTTGTACATTTAAAAGCTTCATTAGTAGTTTTAGTGCTATTAAAGGATGCCATTGTGGTTCTGGGGAACATTACAGACCTGTTCTCACTGTTTTAATCCATCCTGATCCAACTCTGTTGTCAGCCTGCTGCACACTTGCAGGCCACTGCTAATGTACTCATGCTAATGAGCTACAGTAGCATCTGTTTAGTATCTGTTTAATAACGAATTAAACAAGAGAAGTCAAACTAAAGACTGCATTTAAAGCACATGATCACAACCAATGCAAAGTGCTATGTGAGATGCACTGGGACAATAAGATATATATATATATATATATATATATATAAAATATGTGACAACTGCTCATTATTACTTTATTCATCTCAGCTTTCAAACAGCTGTGCCAGTCACATAATGACAGTCGCTCCCCAAACCATCCTCTCCAATTAGGAAAGCAGCACTGTTGTTTTACACAGCATATATGCAGCGCCACAAACACAGAGTCAGGGGCCGATGATTAGAATGGCTCCATCACGCTGGAGCTGATGGGAACTGATGCATGACGTTACTGTGAAACATGATACACACGTGCTATCGTAAGTGGGTCCAATAAAATGTATAAAATCTAAATATTACCTCTGTGATGTCACATGTACTGTACTCTGATGATTCGCACTGCAAAGACTGCGAACAGAATGTTGAGTTGTAACCAAACAGTGTTTCCTGGGGATGGTTGTGCATGATTCAACAAACGATCTGGTGTGTGTGACTGATTTGAAAATATGCCTGCACTGCCTTCAAATTAGAGGCTTCAAATGGAAGACACGCAGGTCCCGGTGCCGTCAGATGGCTGCAGGATTCTTCAGACTGAAAGGGAGGGACTTCACGCTGACACATGCTGCTAAGAATCATCTGCCACTCTTTAGTTTTCTGCAGAAGCTTCGCTGGCATGGCCGCTAGCGTCACATTAAAATGTTGTGTTTTGTTTTTTCTTCATGTGACACATTATTTTGTAATTGAGAACACTTGCACCTCCAGGTTGAAACTTCCATCGTTGGACCCCTGCTCTCATCTCTGCAGAGTGCTAAAGGAATGAAATCAGCAACCAAAAGCCATGAAAATAGAGACCTAAATCTTTATAGCAGCCTCCAAAATGGTGGCCATGCACCAAAGCAGGCAGCAGAGTGGTGGGAGCAGAGCATGAACAATTCACCAACATCAGTAAACGTGATTTATGGAAATAAAGCTCATCTTTCAGTTGTCTGTCTGCAGCCATCAGCACGTAGCCTGTGTGGCTAAAAGTGACATGTGACTGTGATTGAAAGCAGGCCAACACACTAAATGTGCTCTTAAGCTCAGTGGTTCTGTGAAACTGAGTGCGTGTTGTAAAAAGATGTTTTGCAAAGAAAAGGTGAATCAAGTCAAAGCCTTTATTTCAGTTGTGCCACTACGTATAAAAGTGGAGGTGAAGCTGAGGTGAACAGATCAGAGGCGCTCCGGATGTGTTTGGAGGTGCTGCTCTGCTATTGGAGATGAAGCGGTTAATGACCCAACGCAGATTCTTACAGTGAAACGTATTTCTAATTTACTGTCTGAACGCAACAGGCCAGGCCTCACTTTGCATTGTGTCTGCGTTGCCGTGGCAACAGACGGGTCCATGTCAAAAACATGCGTTAGACATCTCCCTCCGAGCTGACGGGTCCGGTGCTTTGATCGCTGCGCTCACACAAGGTCAAACAGTTAAAATTCAGATGAAACCAAGACAAAATGTTTGGATTTAAAAAAGCTGGTGGGCACCAACAATGCCGCCCACTTCATAGATGCACCGCGTACGTAGCTGCCCATTCTCCGCTTAGCCGGCTTTTTTTTAGCCCCTTTCAAAGGACCCACGGTGCACTTGCTGAGATGCTGCTAAGTGCACTCATTTGCATTTAACAGGAGATGAAGAGCAAGAGGCAGACACCTCTCGAAACTCATCTAATTTGCTCCATAAAACTATCGCAACCACGTAATACATCCCATATTTCCACTGCAATATGAGGAGCTGTCTGCAATTGTTACACGAGCTAATTCAGTGCATTTCATGTCACATAATCAGTGAAATCATCTGATCATTGATCTCTCTAATGAATGTGCATCAGAGGAGGAATAAATTAAGTAGCTGCCCAATAAATTACCTTTTCCAGCAGTTAACTTTAAAGGCATTTTCAATCAAAGTCTAATGTGGTTTGTGGCATGATGAGCCAGTGTCTTCAAATCAATACTGGCTGTTTCAATGTGCGTTAAGGCACTACAGCCTCCACAATCTCCAACACGGTCTAATGATTGTTTACCTTCCTCTGTTACTGTAATTGATTTATTTGCTGATAAAACTACTGTATTTATTTGATCACATATTGGATATTGGTCAAGCATGTCATCCTCTGCAGATGTTATTAAGCTCTCTGCCACAGCTGCAGACAAATGCCAAATAAAAACCTGTTGATTGTTGCACATTTTATTTATTGATTCAATTTTCAGCTGTGCTATTGGGAAAATGCATTAAAAGGTCGTGATCTGTCACGGAGCCTGTTACTCCCCCGAAAGTCCTTCCACTGGTCGCAGACGGTAATGTAACGATCTTATACTTGGTCGTACAGAGAAATGATTATTCTTTAAAGGCTTTTACATATTTTCACATCACTTGGATCTTTGGCTGAAGGCACCAGGTTGTTTCAAAGCAGGGAGTCCCATCTGCAGCTGATATTAGAGGCCTGTCAGTGCTGCTGACAGCTGCAGTGGTAATTAGCTCAAAAGATTTGCATTAGACTTGTGGATATGTTATCATCAGGCTACAACATCTGAGAGACGCCAATAAAAGTTTCACATTCATTTTACCTGCCCGATAATTTGTGTTATTCAACAGCACGAGTCCTACGCACAGAAAGTCGCTCAGTGAATTTCCAGCTGAAATCATTAAACGTTCAGGATTTAGTGAAACCTACTGGTGAGACTGAAGACTTCAACCAGCTGAATCCCGCTCGCCTCTCGTCTCCCTTTCAAACCAGAGGGAGAAGCTACGGTGGAGATACAGTAAGTCTGATCTTCCATTTGTCACGACACTAAATGGTCCTCTGTCATCTTCTTAGTCTGCATTCACACCGTCAAGATCAAGCTGCCACTTCAAGATGAAAACGTAAAAGTCCCTGTTTGTCTGTTCAGGGCTACTGTCGACACAAAACAACCCAACTCTGGTGATTACACACTACTGAAAATAGACTTATGAATATCAGATTCCTCTAAATCCTACAGACTGCACCTTTAGTTAGTGTCTAAAGGTTGATGCAAACCAAAACCGGAGCTAAAATGACTATTTACTGTGTGTTACACAAATGTTGTGTGTTCTGAACGAACTCTTTAAAACAGCAAAGTCCCACAGTGGCACAAACTAACTAACTGATGGAGGCAGCAGCAGCAGATCAGCAGCTCCTGTGTCCTGTGAGCTAAAACAGAGTACAGATAAAAGCTAATCACTGTTATACAGCAACAGTTAAATCATTATGTCTAATTACTCCAGAAAAGTGGACTTTATATCTGAGAAATATGAAGCGGTCGGACAGGTCGGACTCCGAGCCCTCGTCGTATCTGGGGATAGTGACTTTCCTCTGGGATACACACATTCTGGGCTGGACGTCCACATCCAGATGGTCGGGTCTAACAGCCATCTGTGGCTGCACGAACCAAATGCAAAAAAAACACACAAAACCAGTTTATGATCACTGACCCTGCGCCTGACATACACTACCTTTGGAGAAATGTCATTTTTGGACAGTTGGTATAAAAGGCACCCACTGGTTTAATGTGCTTTCTCACACTGGGACACTGTGCAAAAAAATAACACAATGTCATAGTTGACCGAGTTCGCCCTCTGCTTTTTTTCTTTGTGTGTGTGTGTGTGTGTGTGTGTGTGTGCCTATAATGTAGAGGCGGTTCTCTGTCTTCTCCTCAAATAAAACATATTCAATAACTTTCTTGTTTTATGTCTCATTGCCAAGAACAATGAAAACAAATTGAAGTCTGAAAGCAGCTCAAGAGGCAATCTAAACGCTGGTGCCATCGCAGGAATATCAAACAATCTTCTGTTTTGATGAAAAGACTGAAAAACAATCAACCTTTTTTCGTCTTTCTGGTGATTACGGAGAAACTGCTCAACATGCAGCGGAGCTGAGAGCACGCTCAGCCAGCAGCTGATTTCTGCCTGTGCTAAATGCAAATCTTTTTTATCATTATTGTGTGCAGTAGTAATGACTTGCTTTCAAATGCTCCTGATGATTATTATGGAATAAGACCTTTGCCATCAAAAGAAATAAGAGTTAGAAATGCTTAGATTTAACAAATGTGCACATAGTTGGACAGCAGGCGTGGACACACTCTAGTTTCCACAGTTGTGTGTGTGTGTGTGTGTGTGTGTGTGTGCACGTGTGTGGGGGTGGGGTAGTAAAGGGGGGTTAATCACCCTTGTGAAAAAAGGAAAACCTACAAACAAAAGCGTTCAAAGGCCCTTTCATATGTTTTCCATTGAAATTTGGTGAATATTCTGTCACCGTGCTTTTGAAGTGATTGCTGAGCATACAGTTCAGAGAAACGCTCATTTGGGCCACTGCCTCCCCAGTCTTTGTTGTCATCTTCATTGTGCTTCGCTGACCCTGTGCTTTTCCAAAGAGCAACATCCCACACCTCCGATTAATGCCTCATTAGGCCCGATACTGGCTGTGAGCAGGGGCGGCCGGCGCGTCTCGCGTCTATTTAGGCACAACTCCCACACCCAAACTTCCACCGTGGAGGAGAAATTATTAAGAAGCCCCAAACCTGGGTACTGTTTAACTCCCCATTTCTCACACCCTCCACTTTGTAGCAGGGCCAGAGTGCACCTTTGGGTCTCTTTATTTGCTAAAGGCTTATCCCCAATCTCTTCATGTGATTGTCTAACAATTCTATACCGCTTTCAATCACATCAGACTCCATGAAAAAACAAATTTGACTCTTACGTGACCAGTAAATGTCAGGCTTAATTTATTCCACGGCCATTACCATGTGTAAAATATAGTGTAAACTCTGCTGAATGGGAAACTCTTCCATTGTGCCAAACAACGTGCTGCCACACACACCCACAGGAATCACTTCTGTCATTTTCTAAAACTCAAACAAAAATCTGGGGATGTTCTCTTTGTGTGTTGGAAAACAGGATTTTACTGCCTAGCAAAAACTCAAGTATCTCAAAATTCAGCGATTTTTCCTTTTTTCAGATAAACTGTTCAATCAAGAGCTCCTTTATTTGGTTACTTTATAGGATTCGCCTGCTTCTAAAGTCGCCCCCTCACACTTTCCTCTTGACTTTCTGTAGCAACATGCTTTCTGTTGCACATATTAGATGACTGGTTTGAGCTTCTGTTATCTGTGGCCACACAGCACAGAACAACCCATTCTCTCTGAGCTCACTTTGTATTGGAGGAGTGACTTTTTAATTGATTCTTCCTTCCTGTGCATTTTGCTGTTTGATCATTTATTATCCGGCTTCCATTTCCAAGGACACTTTCTTCTTCTTCTTCTTCTTATTGTTAGTAGTAGTAGTATTATTAGTATTATTATGCTGTTTGATTGTGTGCTCCAGATTCCGTTTGTATTATAGCAGAATGGAGTTCTCATTTATCCACGCTCCCATGCTCCTGTGCTGACGGTTGGTTGTTGTGTGAATAGCTGCGAGACACGGCTCTACCAAGACAATCTGTCCTTCTTACTTTTCAGATGATCTATGAGAAGTCTCATTTAATGGTTTTCCAAGCGAGTACAGCCCAATTTCTGCACCATCTTTGAGGAAAACAAAGTACGACGGTTGTTCTGGTGTCTGTCTGAATAATGAGAGAGCTGGTGAGAAACTGCCAATATGATGGAAACAAAAAGTCTTAATTTGTGTTATCACTGTGGATGTAGCTGCACTAGTGTGTTGTTTCAGCCTGGTCTCATCAGATGCTCTAGGTATAACTCCACTTTAAGGACATCTAATGTGTCACGCCAACACATTTTTTGCTTTTTGTGTCAATGCACATTATTTTGTTTCCTTCTTACGTTGTGCACAGATGGTGTGTCATTTTATGTGCATGTGATGAGACCAGGGTTTGTTTACCAAGAGTCATTGTAGGGTTATTTTAACTCATGTTACGTAACGTAACTTCACCTCAATAACTAACAGACTGACTTTAACCAAACTACGTAGTTTTGGTGCCTAAATGTCACCTGCAGTGTCTCTCAGCAAACCTTCTTTTGAAGGTTATATATCTATTATTGCTAACTTGGCAGCAGAATAAGACGTGTTGTTTTGACTCGCAGGCAAACAGCGTTAAATGACGTAATGCGTAAACATGACTCACTAAATGCCCGTCGAAAAACATGCTATTCACGCACCACCTATGAGATCAGGTGGGTTGTTTTCAGAAAGCTGCACAGTGGCTTTGGGTGCAGTGGCTGTCAAGTTAACACAGCAGACCCACAAAATAAAATCTGCAACGAACCGACAGCAACACAGATTTACGCAGCGCTCCACACCATATATTATCTCCACTGATGTATATTGATTGGCCGTGACAGGTGATTGGCTGGAGCGGCCATGTTGCTGTGCCGGCCTCCTCTGGAGGATCATCTGCAGCTCACTAACTATCTGCTCTCCTCGTGTGCAGAGCTGGGAGAGCAGCCTCCACCTCTCGGGTTTTAATTATCAGCGCGGTGTTGTTTGGAAGCGAGGGGGCCAAATGTTGTTATCCACTTGAAAACGCATTGACAGGAAGTCTTATCTGCTTTGAATAGGTAGAAAATAAGAAATGAAGCTTCGCCACCAAAAACAGGGGACGTTTGACAGTTTCATAACTGCTGTTGTCATGGAAACTGATACAACAGAGTGGTTGGATGTCACAGCCAACTTTTACATATTTGTGAGTCATGTTAACAAGCTAAAGTCTGGGCTGATTATTAACCAAAGGAGGAAGTGTGTGTTTGTATTGTGTGCCGCTCAGTGTTCATCAAAACAGAAAATGTTGAGTAAAACCAGTTTGCTGGCTCTGCTTCTGGCTCCCTCGGCGTCTGGAGCAATGATTCTGTGAGAAAGATAAGAACAATGAACCTTAACAAGTGTTTTAAAGCAGCGTACAAACATCCAACAACCGCTGCACAAGCTTAACATCCAGCACGGTGCTTTTCACAGGGGAAATGCTTGAGCAGTGCCAATCAACGGCAACTCTGGAGCATGTTAGAACAGATTACAGAAGTCAAATGGCCTTTTCTCCCATTGTGACTGTTAAACTGATCTTGACAGCCAGTCATAGACGTTGAATCCGCGCTGCCTTCGCCGCCCACCAAATCTATAAACTAAAGCAGGGAAATCTTTGAGGTGTTGGTCTGAGAGCAGGGGCCCTGAATTTCTCCCTAATCCCGCACCCCCCTCCTATTCATAGGAATCATAAAAGCCATGCCTCAGTACTGCACTGCATTATCCCCTTCTTTTTCTGAGCTGTGGTGGTCATTTGTCGTGTGATTAGCGATGAAAAAACGAGCCGAATGTGAATTAAAGAGAAATAACAGCGTGGTGAATGACCTGGATGTCGGTCAGAGGGAGGAAGAGGGGGCCGGGTCTGTTCCAGGCAACCGTGCTCACCAGGACCCAGACAATGGACCCCATCGGCCCTGATGCGGCTTGACAAGTGAATGACATGCTGAATGGTTGCCATGGGAACAAATGTGTTGAATTTTATGCATGCATATTCTGTTTTGATTTTTCCCCTCCCCCCCCCTCGTCCTTTTTTTCATGGCTGAGGAGATTTGACTAATGGTGTGCTGACTCTAAACAGGGTGCTGGATGGGGCGGCACAGGGAGCCCCTTTCTCCTCAGCTCCACCGGACATTGTAGCCCAGCTTAATGTTAACGCCTGGCAGAGTATTAGCTAAGCGCAGCCAGAGCTCTGGAGGAGATGAGTCTGTGTGAATAGACAGCAGTGCATTAGCTCCAGAGGAAAGGGGGTTCCCAGTGCTGATGATCTGATGACAAAGTCTCCAGCCACTTTGCTGGACCTCGTACCCGCCGGACTGCTGCGGACTTTTGCCGTAAACAGCTGGGATGCTGCCGAAGCACCGTGAACAGCACTGCTGGGACGTTGTTACACATTCCATCTATGTACAGTATCTTCCTGTTCTGCACATGTGACCGTGCAGGTGTTCACCGTTCAGCCAGCACGTGCGTGTCTGTGATAAAGTGGTGTTTTGCAGAATCATCTTTTGGAGTGTTCTGCACCCTATTAAATATAAAGCAGGCACTGCTGGGGTGTTTCTGCACTGCATTTCCTAGAAATCAGCTGTCAATGAAACAGTGTACTGAGTGCTGTGAAATCTTGCTTTGTGGATTTCATTTTGATAGTGTTTCTGTAGGAGGTGCTCATTTTTTTCTACTCTTCTGCCATAAATATCCCTCCCCAGTTCTGCTGTGTTTGCATAAAACATATCGCCTCCAATGCACCAAACATTTTCCCCCCATAAAAGGTCCCATCAAACACACAGAGTACACAAGAGTAAATGTAAAAAGCTCAAAGGATACGGCTGCTGTTCTATTCTACGCTTTTCTGTTTGTCACCTAGCAGCAGTCAGTGCTTTCTGGTCTCTGATCAAGATGTATATCTTAAAAACACTGGTCATGAATACATACTTTAATTTATAATCTATAATTTAATAAGTTGTTGACATAAAGAAAAATATGGAATATCAGCAGACAGTTCTTTTGAAGGGTAACTCTGGTGTCGTTAAGCCTGGGCCCTGTGCGTATGTGACCTCTTCATATCTAATGTTAAAGATTAGTGCGACTGATGTGAACTGATTTAACTGAGCCACTGTGTTCCATCACTAAGTGCTAATGTGTTTAACATTAAATGTAATTGAACACAAATGAGTATTTTCTGGCCCACTTTTTTGTGGAAAGCGATAGCTCCTCTGTAATCTAGTGCAGCAGTAAAGTGTTGAAACTCCAGAGTGCCAGCGCTGGTTAATATGTAATGTATTGTGCAGCCTGTTATCAGGAGCCAGATAACCTATCTTAATGCTGTGATATTTTTAGCCTCTGAGTTTGGTTTGTTTCCAGTTTGTGTCTCAGCGTGAGGACGGCAGCAAAGGTTTGTGTCTAAGAAGGTGTGTAGTGTCCACAGACTGTCTGCAGGTTAACTCGTCCTGAGAGCAGATTATATGCTGCGTCGGCCATTGATGAGAGCGGAGAGTCATCACAATCTTCAACAATACTTCGATCAGACAACTAACACAATGAAACTGAGCATGTGTGGAAAATAGCCCTGCAATGAAACTGACATCTGAAACATTTCCCCCCCCCCCCAGCATCAATTTATCATTTTCTCTCCTGGATAATAGAAAGCAATCTTCCAACCCATGATTACGCTTCTCAAGAAATCATATTCTATGTAAGGTAAGACATGCTCCGTGGACAGGGTGAATATCTGAAGTGCCAATCACAGAGTGTATACACTCACAAGCCAATAATGCAAAAGGATACATGACAGTGCATCCTCTATCTGCACTGAGAGGGGAGCACACATTCAGTATCAGCAGCAGGAGCACACATATCACAACATGGCAGGGGCCTGTGAAAGAACATTTCTATTACTGCAGCACACACACACACACACACACACACCTCATCACATTATGTTCAGCTCACTTCACAGATAAAGCCACAACATTCACATCATTTTAAACAGGCGTCTGCAGCTGAAACATAATGCGTGTGAGAGTCTCAGGTCCATCATCTGAAAAATGTGACATTAGCTCCCAGCTCGACATTATTATTCCACATTTAGTCTAGCAGCATTATGGTGTGTAACCCTTTTAGGTATTGATATTGAGCAGCAGTTTTATTATCTACTAGGGAAGAACTATTGATTGTTTTTTAACGTCACAAGACACGACTTTAATGATAGTACAGCAGCCGGTGACCATTTATTCAGCTGTAGCTTGTTAACATTAGCTGCAGCTACGTAGACAATAACATGCCAGTGTCTTATCATCCACACCTGAAAGAAGAAGCACTGGACTGTTTGAGAGAAGGACGACTCCCTAAAAACACTGAGTGACAGTGAACGGGCTGGTTTGACGTCTAAAGCTTGGAAACTGAATAATGCACACAAACAATATGAGATCAGTTTATTCCATGCATGTCAGTGTGAAGACACACAGAATATTCTGTACATGTTTTCCTCTAGTTTGTATATTTGGTCTCATGTCTACTTTATGCTCAGGGAAACTGACAGTCAGCCTGTTTGACCTACACTGAGCAGGTTCTCGTTCTAAATGTCAGCGCAATTTAGCTCCATTTAACTGTTTCTGTTTTCCAGTATGATGTTGTGGTGGTCAGTTCATCAGTCTGGTGAAAGTCTTTAGAAAATCTGCAGGAAGTCTAGTCAATGTGTCTGTGTGTCTGTGTGACCAGTCTGCGTCTTTGTAATCGATAATCAGAAAATCAAAAATCTCCGTCTGAAGCTACAGTTCGGCCTGAGGTCTCCTGTGCATCTAATCTGAGCTCAGGGCAAAGACTCAACGAAGCAATAACCTTAACGGCCCTTTTGAATGTCACGGTTAAGTCTGAATATCACTGAACTATGTGAAAAATAAGTATTTAAAATCTAAATAGATCGATTATGAACCTAATTGGCATTTTTTAAACATAAAACTAGAGCAGTTTACTCCACAGTTGACTTTTCTCTGACTGACTGATCCGACCTCAACAACAAGCTGCATTTCATTTCGTCTGATTATCTGAGTATAAACCATGTTTGTTACAAATATACCCTGGTCTGCAGATGAGATTTAGATATTTCCCTCCGATCGTTCAGCCCTGTTTGCAAAAATAAAATGCATTCAGATAGAGGAAAGGTCTGCGTGCAGTGCTTCTGAGAATTTCTCTCCTCAGGGTTTCTTTGAGACAACTTTGTTTTACAAAAGAATAATGATCTGCTTTCAAGGTTAGTAATTATATCCAACAGCCATTTTTCTTTCTTTCATACAATAGGTCACTTATGCTCTGCCTCCATCAGGCCTCTTAAGGCGTGCTGTTCAAATGTTGCTGCATATTTAGGGAAATTTCAGCAATCAAGGACTATTTATAACCTTATTCATTACAGCTGTGTGTTGTGTTTATACAGACAGAGAGGAAGGAGAGATAGAGAGAAATATAGGGGGAGGGGAGGAGGAGGAGAGAACACGCCACTGAATGTCCCAAGCCATTAGAACAAGGGATATTTCTGGTTGACTGAGCAATTCATTCTCGACATGTCACATTGAATTTCTTCCATTATAAAACACTGCTGCCTTCCCCACTCCAAAGGCAGATTGCCTGCACCTATTTCACCCAGTGAAATATTGCTTCTTCCCTGAAAACAATCTTTTTCATCCCAAAGTTGTGAAAAAATGTTTGAAACAGTGATTAGTCTGCGCTCGCAGTGCACAGGGTATTCTTTGGGGTTTTCCGAGTTTTGCCGCCTGCACGGCTGCTACGTTACAATCCAACGTGTTCCTTTCAAATCAGCTTCCTTAACACGCTTATGTGTATAATGTGTGCTCCTCATCATCGAGTCTGATGTGGCCCCGTATTCACTGCTGCACGCTGCCTGCCTTTCCCATTCCGTTTGCAGTGTTATTGATGTGATATTAGACATTGCGGAGACAACAAGAATCAATTTGTTACTGTCAGCCTGTATGGGCTTTGGTGCTGAAGTCAGAGTTTTACACTAAATCTATCTGGTGACATACGATGTAAAGACGACGACGGAGTGTTTTGGCTGAGCCAGTAGTATGATCTCTCATCCTCAGCAGCATCTCGCACTTAGCCCCAGCACTTCACAAAGCCCTGATACGGGGAGCCTGACTTTGCTCTGTGCCTCCGACAGTTCTGACAGACCGGCAACAGAGATTGATGTTGCCCAGATAGAAAATAGAGGAAGAATGGCAATTATGTCAGGCTAGGAGAAACATGTGTCTGTGTGCTTGCAATACAAAAGGCTCTTGCTGCATTGTTATCGTTCTCAATAACCCAAGGTGTGTTTGGGAGTAAATGGATTGTCTGTAGAGAGCATTTCATCCTTCACACCCCTCTTCTTTTTTTCTTTCTTCTCTTCTTCAATTTTGCTTTGTTTTCTCTTGTCTCCTCAGCCTTTTGTCTGGCAGCTGGCGATGCCACGTTTTTCTGCTGCTGTTTTAATTCCTTATGTTTCACACTGAATTTCCTGCTTCGATAGCTGCATGCATGCAAGAGGGCAAAACACTGACATGGACTATAAGTTACCTTATATCGTCTATTATTTATGCACAGATATTTTTCATGTCAAAATACAAACTCTTGCTCTTGAAGTGAACTGAAGTGAACTGAACCTCATGAATATCATGAGGTATAGCACGGCTTGACTCTCTCCGACAACATATGCAGGTCCTGCAGGGCCACGCGCCCCCAAACGTAAAGCTATCATTGTAGCAAATCCAAATTCCACCACTGAAGAATGCATGTTGGACGAGCTCCAGGCTGTAGCCCATAACTGCTCTCCTTAAGCCCTATTTCACATTCCAGTGAAAGGTGCAGCATTGTAGGAAACGTCTCCACTATATACACTGTATACCGATTTCATTTACTAGCACTGTGGAGCTATTCATGCTTCAGAAAACTCACCCATTTATGAAGAATTTAACGACACAGTCCAGTGCTTGTCCAATCGAATAGAGTTGGAAGGGATGAGAGAGTTTGTCAGGGCCCTGGTGAGTCTACACTAATGGAAATGACAGTTTTGGAGAGAGACAGTAGAGGGGTCATGGCTCGGATCCAGCCACCCCTCTGTTTCTCTCCTGTCCAAACTGGCTGCCCTCCTGAGCCTCATCTCGCACAACTTAATACAGCCTGAAAAACACTGCATTTGTCCTGACGTAATTACACTGTGGAAATCAATTTCCCTGGAAAAATATCAGCGGTGGAAATCGTTGAATTGGTCGTCACCAGGCACCATCAGCAATTAGTTATGACTAGTTAACTAAGTGAGTGCTCCCGTTTGTTTAAATGATGGTCTGTTGTGTGGTGTTTGCTTTAGTTCACATCAGCATATGGCTCACTCTGACAGGCTGCATGACACGTCCTTTATTTGATGGCAGCACATCCCTCTTTCCCTCTGCACGGCAGTTTAGGAGGCAAGAGGCTGGGAGAATTGAGCATGGAGGATTTAGATTGAAATTAACTGCTTGCTACAAATCAAAGATGTGTCACTCAACCACGGACAGCCCCCAGTTAATTTATGAGCACAGAGATGAGCCTCTTTCTCTCCCAGACTCATCTATATCAGCAAATGGCACATTTATATTCAGCAGAATATGAGGTTACATTTTGTTTTACACCTGTGTTGACATTTAATTCAAAAGACAACGGCCAAGAGGGCAAGGCTATTCTCAGACCCATTTTAATGTATTTCAACATTCAGCCATCATAAAAATGAGCCCTGATTTTATTGTGATAATGGAAAAGTAGACTGGAGAAGTGGATTTGGAATTGCTTTGCACATAATATCTTGTGCTATAAAAATGAGATTTGCAGCCATAGGGGAAAACAAATCAAGATCCTTTCTTCAGTTATTGGACCATGGAAGAGAAAATGCAGTTATTTTAATGTAGCTGGAAAATGATGCCGTGCTCGTAGAGTGTCCGTCCTGCTGCTCAGAGCACGATGTGATTGTCAGGCAGCAAACATGCATCTGTACAAAGACAGTTTGGGGAAGAACTGATAATAAAATAATAACACATGTGCTCTCTCGACCAATCTCGCTCCACTTATGAATTAAACAGAACATTTTTTAACTGAAACCAAACCCAAAATCTTTCAGAAGTTTACCCGGCAGCACAAACAACGTGCGTGCAGACATAAATGAACTGGTATCTTCAAACTTGAACAGACTAGCAGACTGAAGTAGCCAGCAGGTTCAGGCCTGTAGCACTCCTATTTGTATGCAATGGGCAATATGTAGATTTAGATTTGTGTCTCAAGGAAAACAACCCTCAAGCAGCACACAGTTTTCCATTTCATGCTGAGCATTCAGTTGCAGTGCAGCATAAATATGCATGAGGATTCCTCCACACCCATGATATAAACATAAGACTATGGCCAGCGACAGGCATTAGAGAGTGGTCACATTGGATCAAATAGAATAACCTGTCTTTGATGCAGCAGAGGTATCAGCATCATCACTGTGATTAGAGGACAGAATAGGGCTTGTTAAAACACTTCTCCCTCTCTGGCTCTTCCCTCAGAATCACTTTTGCCATGAGCAAAGTAGAGTTCAAATCAGCCGGGATGATTAGAGCTGCCTGCGGTAACACAACCACACCAATAATGATCTGAGGTCAACATCCTTTCACGGGGGCTGTTGAGCTGATGAAAAAGACAAGTTCATGCTTTTTGAATTTCTAGGAATCGACGTCTCCCTCAATAGTTTTTGTTCTATTCAACAGTCAGCTGATGGGGAAGCAGGAACTGTTCAGCTAGCACTTTGAGCTAAATGCTATAAGCAGATATAATGTTAATGTGTTCAAGTCAGTTTGTTAGCATGTTAGCATGTTAGCATGAGCTATTTAGCAGCAAACACAAAGCACAACTACTGGATGAATTACTATCATGACTGATGTCTGAGGGATCAATAAAGTTATAACAGTTCATCAGGCGCAACCACTGGGCACCATGAATATCTGTACCAACCCATCCAACAGATCAGCCACCAAAAGCAACAACCAACATCACCAAAGTCAGCAGGATTCACCCTCTGGGGATCATGAATGATCATGCTGATCCATCCAGTGGTTGCTGAGATATTATGCATGGACCAGCTGACCGACACTATCATCCCTGCTGCTAGCGTTCCTAAGTGTTTACAGTATGATGGACTGGAGCTGGAGCTCAGAAAGTTTAACAAAAGACAGTGAACAGTGAACCACCTTTATGCAATCACCTGTGTTGTATGTCATCCCTCCTCTGTGTGCCACCGTCCCATTGTCCCCTATCAAAGCCCAGAATGCCAGAAAAAACCAAAGCCAACATGACGAAGCATTTGCTGCAGCACAGTAGCAAAGAGCCTTATAGCTCTGGGAGAAGCAAACAGTTACATCGTGCACCCCAACATTTATTAATATTTATGTTTTAATCAAAACTTATTCAAAGGAATCAGATAAAAACGGTGAGAAAATTAATCATAAAGAGGAATCAACAGTGGAGCCAGAATTGATGAAATATTGACCTACAGTAATGTGGCTTGATTTATTCTGATGAAGACAAAACACTTGGATTATGTGAAAAATGCTCCAGTCTGCAATATGATGAGCAACATGCAGTTTAAGTCTCCCAGTTCATGTTCATGTAATGTGTGGAATCACACTGTGTTGACATGCCTGTCGTTCCTCTACTTTCATGGTGTTTTGACACTCAGAACAGGTTATAATCTGTGACTGACTGGGCTTCGTTTGTATGATGAGGGGACAGTTACCATGAACACTGTAATTTACATGTGTAGCTAAACAGAGATCTGCTTCTTCTCTGTTCAGACAAACAAAAAGGCCCTGACACGTTACAGAATAACCAATTGTGTTCGACAAATAAGAGCCCAGAACAATTAATCACCACGCGGTGGACGTTCATTACAAAGAACTCATTACTCGGCACCATTTAGAGTTTGTGCACTGCTGTGGGGCACATTTATGATATTCTTCATGGGCAACCCTCTCTGGAGTAACAGATGTTCTGTCAAAACACCCAGTAATTAATATTTTTGTGGCACGCTCTCTGCATCGAGGTAAATATATTCAAAGACACCAACAACAGGTTTGAACGCATGAATGCGTTTTATGAAAAGATGCGTCAGAGTATTTAAGACTAAAACAAAGCGCCTGTAAAGACCAAACAATATGGGATAAGGCTCATTATATCTAAATGTATTTCACCCTCTACAGTGACATAATAATAGTGTCTAAATGCAGATTTAAAGGGTCAGTTCACCCAAATGACAAACACACAGCACATAGTGGTGTTTCATTTCATCTAAAGTCTCGAGATCTCACCAGCCGCTCGGTGTGATAGACTGTTGGGGCGTTTCATTGTGATGCTTCCAGCATTTAAAAGCAATGTTTGGATAACTCAACAGCAGCACACCCTCCCAAGCTTCTACACAGAGTAGAAAATAGTTCCTAATGAAAGCTGCTGATGGTGAAGTAGCTGCACATTCAGGAAGCTCGTCTATGTGCTGTAGCTGCTAAGCATGAAGAGCCGCTCAGGCATTCAAATCAGCAAGTCAGGAAAATGAGAGAGGGACAGACTTTAGCCTGTGCAAATGTGCCACACTAAATACAGACATGGATGGTAAATTCCTGAACCACAACGTCCCCGAGGCTCTGTCCTCTGCGGTGAAAAGCAGCCAGTTTATTTTATTCATGACAAAGTGAACTAGTGGATTTTTATGGCCAGTTTTGATGACTATCTACGGATTAAGTAATATTTGGAGGAGTGCATGATGTGTGTATATACATACTATTAGTATGTATATACACATACTGTGTGCTGTTGATGTGGATGTATTCAGCACAAATTAAACATAAAACTAAAAAAAAAACCTGAGGAAATCTGAAATTATTAAAAGAAAACTGAAGCATATAATGTAATTACTTCCTGGATTTAAGAGGATGTCAATCAAGGGCATATCTTGGAATCGCTTAATGGGATATTGAAATATCCTCTTTCAGCATGTGGCACGGAAGGAAAGCGCTAATTAGTATGAATGACGAGTGCTAAAATGACTAATGCTGCTGAGGACAGGTTTTAATTGAGAATAATATAATGAAGTGTCCTGCAGATTTGTCAGTATGCAGTTTGGGCTCCGTATTGGTCCACACATGCCTCGGACCTGTAATGAAGTAGCCAGTGATACGTCCAGCAACAAAACAGGTGTCGCTCATTATTGGTTAATTCAGAACACAAGCTAATCATCTAATCAGGTTTTTGCTTATTGG